>NC_087266.1:3894157-4195815 GCF_015220805.1 Pogoniulus pusillus
CGACTGCTTTTGTTCCTTTCCTTTCAGTTTTGGACCTTTCCTGACATAATAAGAGTGGGATTATGCAGCTGCTCAAGCTCTCCAGTCAGAGAAAAGGCTCTCTGCATTTCTATTCTGTACACTTCTGTTAGCAGATGCTTGGCTTGGTTCATTTTAT
The DNA here is from genome assembly GCF_015220805.1 of Pogoniulus pusillus. Classification (NCBI taxonomy): domain Eukaryota; kingdom Metazoa; phylum Chordata; class Aves; order Piciformes; family Lybiidae; genus Pogoniulus; species Pogoniulus pusillus. Next base: position 3,894,315 of record NC_087266.1, read on the forward strand.
GCTGTGGAGATCAAACTACAACAAAGAGGTCTTGAACAGAATCACCAGCTCTGTAGCTGCACTGGAGAGGTCTTTAGTTACTAGCAATTTCCGTATTTCTTAGCTGTACACAGTCAAAACAGACTACTCCAAATAAAGAGAGGGTTGTGCAACATTGATCTGTTGCCTGCCAAACTCTAGCTCAGGTCAGAGTGAAATAGCAGAGATGTAACTCTCTGAACTGAAGGTCATAACATGCAATTGCAATAATGCTAGTTTGCAAAGTATCATTAGACTTGCATTAGAAAGAGAGCAGCACTTTGAAAAATTAGCATAAAGAACTGGAGTCTGCCACAGCAATGGAGGACAGGGGTCATGGGCTCAAAATATCCTCACTTGTGGGACAAACCTCCCATTTTTGTAAGGTCTTGCTCAGCTCAAATTAATTAATGGAGTACTGCAGCCAGTTCTGGAGCTCCAATTAAAAGAGAGATGTGGAGATGCTGGAGCATGTCCAGAGCAGGGCCATGAGGATACTCAGAGGGCTGAAGCAGCTCTGCTATGAGGACAGATTGAAAGAGTTGGGGCTGTGCATTATGGAGAAGAGGAGGCTGTGAGGTGACCTTCTTGTGGCCTTCCAGTATTTGAAGGGGGCCTACAAAAGAGCTGGGGAGGGTTTTTTTAGGGAGTGACAGGACTAGGGGGAATGGTGCAAAGCTGGAGGTGGGGAGGTTCAGGCTGGTCATGAGGAGGAAGTTGTTGAGCATGAGAATGGTGAGAGCCTGGAATGAGTTGAGGCCCCATCCCCGGAGATGTTTGAGGCCCCATCCCTGGAGATGTTTAAGTCCAGGCTGGGCAAGGCTCTGGCCAGGCTGATCTAGGGTGGAACATTCCTGCCCATGGCAGGGGGGTTGGAACTAGATGATCCTTGTGATCCCTTCCAACTCTGACTGATTCTATGATTCTGTGACACAGTCCATCCAATATCTGCTTCTGGGTCCTCACTCTTCCCAGGAGCCTCACTCCTGGAGACACCTATATAGATGCACACACTCAGAAATGCAATCAGCACACAAAAGTGCAGCAGCTGGGTGTGACACCCGGACAGAGCTCATCATCTTGTTCACAGTGCAGTGCAACTTGTTAAGTAAATTTGCAAAATATGTTTAGCTCAAACACCAACAAATAGATTTAAAGTTATAAATATCTGCTATAGGGTAAAAAAAAACCCTCAGATAATATAAGTTTCTGAATCTGTTTCACACACAGAGAAGTGCCATTCAGGTTCTTCAGGAAGGTGAAGTATTTAATATAATGGAAAACATACTGCAAATGTTCCTAATTTCATTTGTTTACTGCTTTCACAAACTCCAAAGAACTCATTAATGGAAACTAATTGGAACAGGTTCTGTTTCCATGTCCAGTTCCTTTTATAATTGCCAAAGCCACTGATTTGGCATGAAACAGCTCCTATTTAATCTGTCTGATTAAAAAGGGCACTTTCTCTTGTTGCACTCATTGGAGTGGAAATTAATTGTTTGCTGTCATGCACCAGGCTGTTCCCTTCAGTTGATAAATCAAAGGATTAAGTGAATTTAGTCAAAGAGTCTTGAGGACTGCTCCCTCTCTTTATTCCCTTCATACCATGAGGTGAGACACAGTAGTGATTATGAGACCTCTTTTTCATTTTTTTGATTGCATGAGTTAATTGGACTGTCAGACTGGACTAAACTTATCCCAGTCAATTCTTCAATAAATTGTTTTCACCTAACTGTGTTCCTTATCTTAAAGGGTGCAAATTCCTTTGTCTAACAAGAAAGCCTAACACAGAATGTAAGAAAGTGTTTAGTTAATGGATATATTTTCTTCTTTCATGAGGAAAATGAAAAGTTTGGAGCTGAAGAACCTTGCTCTGCTCCTATCTGACCAAAGATTTAAATATTTAGAGCTACTTGAAGTGAGGCAAAAGTACTGAGCCTATTCAGCAATGCACTACTTAAATAGCATTGGTTGCAAACTGGGAGGAAATAGAAAGGTCAGGCCTGAAAAACTTGTAAGCTTATCATCAGAGCTGTTTAAAATATCTGTAACACAATCAACAAGCAAATTTAAGATCCAGGTGTGCTACCTGTGTTGCAAAGAACTTAGGGAAGGAAAAACCTTTCACACAATTCTACAGCAGGAGGCATCAGTGATGCTGCAATAAATCTGCTTTTAGTATTTGTACACTTTTCAGATACAGAGGCTAAGGTGATGAGATTTAACAAAGCCAAGTGCAGGGTTCTGCACTTTGGCCACAACAATCCCAGGCAGTGCTACAGGCTGGGGACAGAGTGGCTGGAGAGCAGCCAGGAAGAAAGGGACCTGGGGGTACTGGTAGAGAGTAGCTGAACATGAGCCAGCAGTGTGCCCAAGTGGCCAAGAGAGCCAATGGCATCCTGGCCTGTATCAGGAATAGTGTGGCCAATAGGACGAGGAAGGTTATTCTTTTCCTGTACTCAACACTGCTCAGGCCACAACTTGAGTGCTGTGTCCAGTTCTGGACCTCTCTATTCAAGAGAGACATTGAGATGCTGGAAGGTGTCCAGAGGATGGAGATGAAGCTGGTGAGAGGCCTGGAACACAAACCCTATGAGGAGAGGCTGAGGGAGCTGGGGGTGTGCAGCCTGCAGAAGAGAAGGCTCAGGGGTGACCTCATTGCTGTCTACAATTACCTGAAGGGAGGTTGTAGTCAGGTGTAGTCTCTTCTGCCAGGCAACTAGCAATAGAACAAGGGGACACAGTCTCAAGTTGTGCTAGGGACAGTATAGGCTGGATGTTAGGAGGAAGTTCTTGACAGAGAGAGTGATTGGCATTGGAATGGGCTGCCCAGGGAGGTGGTGGAGTCACCGTGCCTGGAGCTGTTGAAGGAAAGCCTGGCTGAGGCACTTAGTGCCATGGTCTAGTTGACTGGATAGGGCTGGGGGATAGGTTGGACTGGATGATCTCGGAGGTCTCTTCCAACCTAGAAAAACTAGAACACAAACACAGATAACACAGTTGCTCTCTGGCTCTGGCTGCCCTCACTTTTCTCCCTAACCTGTTGTCTGTGTAATTAACCCTGCTTTCTAATTCCCTCTGGCTGATTCTTCAAAGTCACCTTGCACATAAGGCAAAGTCTGGGATAAGGTGGAGGGATGGAAAGGAGGTGGAAGGGTGGTTGGGAGCCCCTCCTGGGGACTCTGGTTTCCTGGAGGGCTGTTGTGTTTCTGTTTCATTTTTAACTCGTATATTTCTGTCTATAGCTGTATAGATTGTAAATACCTGCTTGTATATTGTGCTGAGCTGTAAGTATAAAGCTTCATTCCCTAGTTTCCAGCTCATCTGAGTCTAGTCTGGGTGATTTCATAAGGGGTGGGGGTGGTGAGTAACACCCAAACCATCAGAAATGCTTAAGAAGGATGGATACTGGCAGAAATAGCAAGCATAATGTGATTTCCAGAGGGGAGCTACCTGTTGTTGAGATGTAAGACCTATTGCTTAACATGCCAAGTATGAATTAGAAAGGAGATAATATTATTTTTGGCAGAATGCCTTAACTTCAGCATGATTTGATAAATCACTTTGCTCCCCTTAAAATAAAAGTCCTTATCTTAACTTTAAAGCCTCAATTTACTCCAAAGTGTCAAATGTACTTAGAATATCACCTCTCTTCTTTCAGGCAGCTTATCAGCATCCCAGACACTGACTTCTGGAGACAAGAAGTCTGCAATATTCAAGTTGACTCATTTCTGAACAGGAATAAAATGCAGAGTTTCTAGGAACCACAGGTACTTTTGTTTGCTTGGAGAAAGAGTGACCACTAGACCATTGAGCTGAGCTCCTGAGACCCCAATTTAAACAGCTATAACATTTTCCAGCAAAAAGAGGCTGGAATAAGAGACAGAGGTAGTAAAGCAAGCCCATTCTCCTCCAAACACTTGATATTTTTCATCCTTTTGCAGGAAATTTGGTCAAATAAAGCTATGTGATGCTTAGTTCTGCAGTATTTGTAGAATAACTTGATTGCACACTTAAATCTGATAATCAAGGGTTGTTTTATCCCTGTTTTCCAGACTTCATTTCATTGGGAAGCCAACTCAAGTGTGTTCATGATCCTATTTGCCAAAGTTTTCTTCTAGATTTAACTTCAAACACTTTAGAAAATCACTGTTTATTTGTATGGTTAGATTAGAAAGGGAAGACTCTACCTGTCTTGCACTCTTCCCTATGATAACTTTTCCCCTTGTCCTAAAAATATGAACAGAATCTAGACCATGGACAGCTTCCAGTTCAATATTTGAAGGTATCTGTTCTATAAAGTATCATTTCCCAGGGAGATTATTTCTGGAAGTGTAATTAGCAGTTTTGTCTCTGCCCTTGTTTCTTTCCATCCTACCAAATTCTGTCATGAGCAATTCTTCTATTTGTGCTCTTTGGATCTCCAGGAAAATAGGGAGTAGAAAACCATCATCATGTTGAATCATGCATGAAGGTCCAGCTGAGTGATTGTAGATACCTTTGGGTCCAGCTTTTCATCACATGAGGTGGAATAGCTACAACTTTTAGATGGTTTTGATATTTTTATTCCAAATCAGGCAGAAGGAGGAAATTGTCACGACTCTGAAAACTCCCCAAAGAAATCATGCCTTGATGCAATCACAAGCCAAACTTTGCAACATTAGCAACAAGCTGTGATATTGTATAGCTTGAAGTGCACTTGTTCTATCTTATTCCTTAGTTGCAGGAGGAACTTTTCCTAATAGAACTCTCCCTGCACACCCTTGAGGCCAATAAAGCTGAGTGAGTTTTCAGTAATAAGCCAGTGGGCTATGGTTTGTATTGAATGGAATCTCTCTTACACTTTTTTCCTTTATCTGTTCTCAGGGCAAATTTGACTTTTAGACCTTCTGTAATTCTACCAAAATCAGTTGGACTGCCTGGTGAGCAATTCAGAGCTGAATTTAAACCTCTGAGACACAAGCGATCCCTAACTAATTAACCTACAAACATTATTGTGCATTGACAATTTGCCAAGGTACTGAAGATCCAAATCCACTAAGATCTATGAAGTTTGCTTTGTCTTGGTTAAAATTTCAGGTACAAGCCTCCTGGAATCATTGCTGAAGTAAACCAGCATACAGCACTGAAAAATAAACGTGAAACATCCGATGGCAAAATGGCAATTGCCAAAACAGTGAATAAACAGAACCATTGTGGTTTCAATTTCCTTTAGACAATTCATAACGTTTCATATTGGTAAATGTGAGAGAGTTACTACTCTGACCACTTAGAAGGAGAGATTCTGTGCTCATGGCATTGAAATGTTTTACAATTTGAACAGCTTTCATGGAATCATAGAATCAGTCAGGTTGGAAGAGATCTCCAAGATCATCCAGGCCAACCTAGCACCCAGCCCTAGCCAATCAACTAGACCACGGCACTAAGTGCCTCAGCCAGTCTTTTCTTGAACACCTCCAGGGATAGCAACTTCACCACCTCCCTGGGCAGCCCATTCCAATGCCAATCTGTGATGAAATTCCTCCTAACATCCAGCCTATATACCTCCCCTGGCACAACTTAAGACTGTGTCCCCTTGTTCTGTTGCTGGTTGCCTGGCAGAAGAGATGCCCCCATCACTACTAAAATCAGTTATAAACTTTGACAGCAGACCTGTCTATCTTTTCACATGAACAATATCTAGAAATAAGGCAGGCAGGAGTAACATACATCCCCAGACTTAGCCATTTAACATTGGCCACCTCGTCAGTAAGTCCATGAAGCCTCATGAAAAACCTCAAGGATCTGAGGAAGAATCTCTGAGATGATCAAAGGCAATATTGCCCCAGGAAGCAAAACCTGTTTCTGAAAAAGGGTCCCACTGTCACCCTTGTGAACTGGAATAAATTTTTATAGATGTTTAGAAGGCAGAGGATTGGCAGAGGGAAACAGCACTTCCAAAATGATAAACTTAGGCATTTAGTATAGCACTAGTATGAGACAACAGGCACACAGTAAGGGCATTTTCAGTGACTGCTCTTTTGAAGTGGTATGAATATCTGCAAAACAGTAGGGTCTTTATAATATTGATAATTCTTCTTTACATGAAGCCCTCACTACTTTTAAATCGCTGTATACTTGCTCTTCCCTGGAAAGAAACAATTCTGAGTACTACTCACTTCAACCCTTTGAGCAATGCCCATACACGAGCCCATTCCCAGTTTCTGGCATTCACATTCAGATCCATCACTCACTTTTTTTCTTTCAGTTTTGACTCTGCTGTTCAAAATAGAATTATTGTATTTTAATTGACAGAGAGGAGGATACCATTTGCAGCTGTTAAATATTCTGTAAGTGCTCAGTATGTAAATTGAACACCAGTAACCTATGTTCTTGGTATATTTAATTTCTCAAGTTGTTTTTGGGTATGAACAATGCAAAATGATTTCACCCTTCCTATTCAGCAACTTTGAACAAATTTCAATCATCTGGAAATTTAAAGCTGTTAAACAGTTGAGAAATCTAATAAAATTATGTCCATTTTCTCTCCCCATTCTCTTTGTTCTTTCTTCTTTCTCATAGTTTTATTTTCCTCATCAATAACAATTTACTGAAAGTTCTCCCAGTTCTCAGCTGTGACTTTTTTTAATTTATTCAGTTGGCAAGTGAAAGGAAAAGGCTATTCCGATTTAAATTCTGATTTGACATGGGATACTTCATGTCAAAGCAGTCTAAAATTCTACCATAGAATCATAGAATCAACCAGGTTGGAAGAGATCTCCAAGATCATCCAGTCCAACCTAGCACCCAGCCCTATCCAGTCAACCAGACCATGGCACTAAGTGCCTCAGACAGGCTTTGCTTGAACGCCTCCAGGGACGGTGCCTCCCCCACCTCCCTGGGCAGCCCACTCCAATGCCAATCACTCTCTCTGGCAACAACTTCCTCCTAACATCCAGCCTATACTTCCCCCGGCACAACTTGAGACTGTGTCCCCTTGTTCTGTTGCTGGAGCATAAGTTTATCCCAAGTTTTCTAATGCAACATCCACACTGATGTCAAATGTAGCTGTTTGAAATATTTATACAAGCTCCATTGTGAATTAACATGTTTTCGCCCCCAGACATGAAAAGGGGGAGCTGAGAAAAGAAAAAGAAACCAAACAATAAGAATCAAGGGGAAGACTTTTAATACAGTTTTACAAGAGTATTAAATTCAAATAAAATATTTACACAGGCTAAGCAATGCTTTTGGTACACTACCCAATTTACATTACAAGTAGGAACAACTAATCTTCCACACATTCTGGTTTATAATAGCGAAGCATGCACAGACCAATGGAAGGGAACACAGTTTTCATTATGAAACTATTTAAAAATAAATGTGTGAATATAAATGATCTATTTGTAGCCAAGCTCCAGCAGATCCAAAATGAAAGCCAAACCCAGCAAGATGGTGCTGAACAATATTGCTTTCAAGAACTGATTTATGCTGGGTTTTGGTAGTAGAGTTATTCCCATCTTAAGAGTCCTGCATAACAACGACAACAACAATCTCAACATAACAACAATGAAGATTTCTGCTTACTTAAATGGTTACTTACTTAATTTCCTTTTTAACAGTGTTGCTGATACCAATTAAACACAAGTGCACATTAACTGCTATATAGATGCTATTAGTTTTTCTTTTCCAGTTGGTAGCTCAAGACAAATAGCCAGGCTGATGTTGTAAAGATTACAGTGTGAGGACACGCTTCTTCAGCTTGCTGACAATTTACAGCAAGTGAGAATAAAATCCTTTCAGTTGGCATAAACATATGGTAAACTGATACACATATTTTGCCAAACACTGGATTTAAAAATACAGCATCTCAAAAATACCAATCTCATAGAATCAACCAGGGTGGAAGGAAGAGGAAAACCTGCAAATGGTAGAGAATTTCACTCCAGCCAGTCACTGCTCAGCCTGTATTTTTGCTTATTTTTGTTTATTATTATTATTATTATTATTGCTGTTATTAGTATTATTAGTGCTTATTATCAAAGGTTTGTGCACTAAACTCTACAAAGTTCAGTGAATAACAAAATTATACCAGTAAAAGCCTGCTCCAGAATGTCCATAGTACTATTAAACCAGAACATTGTACCATCTGTCTGTAGTCAGGGGTACTTTCTCACACCATAAATTGTCCTTAATGGAGATAGAGCTACAGTGAACCATTAATTGAAACAGTTTTTTTTTTCCCCCTCTCCTTTTTCCCAATGTCTATAGAAGTGCCTAATGTTTTCTGCCAATTAAAACAATAAACTAACATCATAAACTGTATGGATTAGAAAAGAGTAATTTTGCTCTTTTTAGTCTTATAAACGAGTGGCAGTCTTGCTACAGGGAAGAGATAAACTAGATGGGAAGACACACTCTAGATGGGAGTTCATTTTTGTTTCCCATGGTGAAATCTTTTGGTTTTGTTTTCCTGTGCCACAATGGTGGAAGATGAAGCCTGAGCTGCAACAAAGCAATAATGCCACATTGATGAATTCCCAGAGTCGAAGCCTTAGGCAAGTTAACACTACTTACTGCCAGGCCCCAATTCAAGTCTCCTCATAACCCTTTGGGCATTTCCAGACAAAATAGCTTTGAAAAGGGGAACAGCACATCAGAAGCCCCTCTGAGACAATCTGAATAGAGTTACTGCATTTAAAAAATGAAGAGTAAATTGCTAATAGAGCTGCAAGCTGTAAAGAAATTATTTATCAGAATTAGTACAAGACCCTAGAGTTTATGCAGCTTTACATCAGGAATGCAAGTTTCTTTCCATTTTCTTGTTGTGGTCTTGTGTGCCTCCAACAAACTTTGATATCCTACCAGCAAAGGGCAATCTGTCATATAGATCATCTGTGTTTTGACCAGCCGTGGTCTTGAATGCCATTCATGCCACAGCTTCTCTATGTCTCTTCCATAGAGTGCTTCAAAATTCTTTGTGCCCCCAGGGTGCATCAAAGCTCTCAGTACAATCCCAGCATGGATATGACATTGTGTGAATGATGTGAGGCAGACGGCACAGACCACATCTATCCTCACTGATGAGACATGCAAGCTGAAGTGCTTCAGAGGAATTGCTGCAGTTGCTTAAATGGGTATCACAAAAGTTGGGAAGATGTTTCTTAAATATCAGGGAATAAAGACTACATTTCACTGCATTTTAATAATTAAGAACTTGATTTTGGAGTATGAGCTATGCTATGGAATGACCACTGACCAAGCTTGTCCCAATCCATAATTATGTATTAACAGCTTTCATAAATCAGATAAACAAATTAATAAAAGCAGGGACAGAGTGGGAAGAAGGGGAAGATATGTATAAAGTATCTGAAGAGGCCTCAAAAAAGTTAATTGGTTTGTTTCTGGGTCAAACATATGCAATCTCACTCATTATTGGAAGGATCATCAGAGAATGCTTCTGCTGGAAACGATCTCTGCTTTAAGGAAAGGAAATTAGATTGTCTCCAGCCTCAATTTCATCCTCTCTGATTTCATACTGTGCTCAGCTGCTTGAAGGAGGGAGAATTGCCCAACAGAATGCCATCCAAGATGACTGAGTGACACTGCTATGAATGGAAGAGGTTTGCATCCTAAATTTCATCCAGAAAGACACTGCTGCAAGGCAGGACTTGATTCCTTTTGCACTAACACTAGCTCAAATCAGCAGGAAGCCAATGAACTCAATAAGCTATCAAGAGCAATGGGGTTAGACCCACATTAAATGTATGTGAAAATCAGTGGGAAGAAATAATGTCTCAGCATATCTCTAGGTACATTTAAACTCTCAATTTGTGAAAACACCAAGCATGAGAAAAATCAGAGGTAATCTTGGGTTATAAATGGGTCCATTTAGTTTTGACATTAAAATGTGGGTGTCATCTTGCTGTTTTTTTTAGGTCTCTAACCATTTCGTTCTGCTTTTCCACCATTCAGAGCCTTTCACACTATATTGAATCATTCAAGACTAGTCACCTTTTCTTTTTCATCTTTTAGTTTTAAAATTTGGGTGTGCATCCATGCTTCAGAAGAAATGCAAAAGAGCTACTTAGCATTTGAAGGAGTGCTGCAAAGAGTTATTTCATGGAATCATAGAATCAACTAGGCTGGAAGAGATCTCTAAGCTCATCCAGTCCAACCTAGTACCCAGTCCTGGCCAAGCAACTAGACCATGGCACTAAGTGCCTCATCCAGGCTTTTCTTCAACACCTCCAGGGATGGCGACTCCACCACTTCCCTGGGCAGCCCATTCCAATGCCAATCACTCTCTCTGCCAGGAACTGCCTCCTAACATCAAGCCAAGACCTCCCCCAGCTCAACTTGAGACTGTGTCCCCTTGTTCTGGTGCTGGTTGCCTGGCAGAAGAGACCAACCCCACCTCGCTACAGCCTCTCTTCAGATAGTTGTAGATAGCAATGAGGTCACTCCTGAGCGTCCTCTTCTGCAGGCTGCACACCCCCAACTCCCTCAGCCTCTCCTCACAGGGCTGTGCTCCAGGCCTCTCACCAGCTTTGTCCTCTTTCTCTGGACATGTTCCAGTATCTCAACATCTCTTTTGAATTGAGGAGCCCAGAACTGGACACAGTACTCAAGGTGTGGCCTGACCAGTGCTGAATACAGAGGCAGAATAACCTCCCTCGTCCTACTGGCCACACTTTTCAAGCTTTTTGTTCCAAAACAAAACAAAAAAACAAGACAAGACTGTCATTGTTTTATGTTTTTAAGATGTGATTCAAAAGTTTTTACCACTCAGGTTTAAGAGCTAGATTTTCTCCCCCTGGCATAAGCCACCATCAATCTATGGTGCTGTTCTAATTTACACCACCTGAGAATTGAAAGTGACATAAAGTGAGTAACTAAAACAAAAAAGATGAGAGCACATGTGACTAACATCTGTCACATCACTTGATATACTCTTGCTCAAGGAATGAGGTGACAAGAATTGGTGTAGTGCCAAGAAAAGAGAGCAGGAGCAGCCTCAACTTTGCAACTTAGTGCAAGTTTTCATTACTTTTAAAATGCAACAAATCTAGAAATACCTGTTCACGGGATCACAGGGATGTGGGAGAACTTAGGCACCCAGAGCAACCAAGATTGACAGTTCCTGGTAATCCCAACATTTGGAGATACCCAATCCCCTTAGTTTCAGAGGATGTTGGGGGTTGGAAGGGACCCAAGGAGATCATTGAGTCCAACCCCCCTGCCAGAGCAGGACCGCATAATCTAGCACAGATCACAGAGGAACACATCCAGACAGGCCTTGAAAGTTTACAGAGAAGGAGACTCCACAACCTCTCTGGGGAACCTGTTCCAGTGCTCTGTGACCTTTACATGAACGAAGTTCCCCTTTGTGTTGAGGTGAAACTTTTTGTGCTGTAACTTACACCCATTGCTCCTTGTCCTATCCTAGGGAGAAAGTGAACAGAGCCGCCCCCCCCCCCCCCCCCCCCCCCCTCCTGTTAATGCTAGAAAAACATGGGTGACCACTTTTATCTTGTCTTTAAAGATAAGCTGATGCAAGTGAGTTTGCAAAATGGCTTCTGCAATTTTAGGTAGCCAAAGGATCTCTTGTAGGATATTTCTCATAGATAGGATATTGTTTCTCCTTCAAAGAGAGCTGAAGCATCTCTCTGCTGAGGAAAGGCTGAACTACTTGGAGTTGTTCCACCTGCAGAAGGCACCAAGGAGTCTTTTTTGGAACCTTTCAGTATTAATAAGAAAGATGGTGATGCTTTTTCATCAAAGGCAGTTGTAACGGGATAAGAGGTAATGTTTTTAAACTAAACTATTTCATACAATCATAGAATCAACCAGGTTGGAAGAGACCTTCAAGATCATCCAGTCCAACCTATCAGCCAACTCTAGCCAGTCAACTAGACCATGGCACTAAGTGCCTCATCCAGGCTTTTCTTGAACACATTTAGACTGGCTATAAGAAAATACAATGGGGGAAGTGGAACCCTGGCACATTCCTGGAAACATTCAAGGTCAGGTTCGATGAGACTCTGAGCAAACCAATCTAGTTGAAGATGCCTCTGCTCACTGCAGAGAGCTTGAATTAACTGCCCTTTAAAAACCACTTCCAACTCAAAACATTCTATGATTCTACAACTTGTAATTTCATCTATTGACCCCGAGAGTAAAGAGACTCTAGAAAACCTAACGCTGGATACAATGAAAACATGAGGACAGTGCACACATGCAATAGCATGAAGAAGAAGAATCGTAACAACCAAAATTCATTTTCTTTTCAGCAAAGAAGAGCCCTGGGAAAGCTGTTGGCAGAAAGGAGTGGAAAGTTTCAGATATGCTGACAAAAACAAAAAAAACCTTTGCTTGTGATGCTCTGTACATTACTTTGGAAATGAGAACTTAGAACACGGTATTTAAGAAGCAATTTCACGAGTTCAAGAGTCTGCAGGCAGCAGTGTATTGGCCAGTTAAGATGTTTTTCTTTCAAGTTCAACATCTGTAGCATCACTTTTGGTCTTCATACTTTGTAACAGAATATTGATACTTATAAATGTAGTATGGCATAAAATGTCTCATATTGTCTCAAGTTGTGCTGGGGGAGGTCTAGGCTTGATATTGGGAGGAAGTTCTTGACAGAGAGAGTGATTTGCATTGGAATGGGCTGCCCAGGGAGGTGGTGGAGTCACCATCCCTCGAGGTGTTCAAGAAAAGCCTGCATGAGGCACTTAGTGCCATGGTCTAGTTGACTGGCTAGAGCTGGATGCTAGGTTGGACTGGATGATCTTGAAGGTCTCTTCCAACCTGGTTGATTTTACGATTCCATGATTCTATGATAAAACTATGTATGATTTTTTACAGTATGTCTTCTGAAAGTTCTAACAGAAGTTAGAAGGCTGAAGCATAAAATATTTAACTAAGATTGCTAGTACTTGTTACTAATCAAAGAACTGATGGAACGAGAAAGGAAAGCAAAACTTTCATCACTTTATCACAACAGCAGAACCTTCAGTCACAGGAACAGGGAATGTACTTAGGGGGCAGCAGAGGAGAAGATTCCTTTCCAAGCAATTTCCCATGCTACTTGGAAATAAGTCAAATAATGATGGAAGGGAGGGAGGACAGCAGAAGTCATCTTAAGAAAATGTTTTTTAAGAGGAGATCTGAAGAGTTTGATTTCATAGAATCATAGACTTGTAGGGGTTGGAGGAAGGCTCGGAAGGCTCTGGTGATCATCGAATCCAATGCCTCACCAAAGCAGGATTACCTAGGGCAGGTTTACACAGGAAGACACACAGACAGTTCTTTAAAGTATCTAGAGAGGGAGACTCTGCAACCTCTCCAGGCAGCTTCTAACAATAAAGATTTTTTTTCATCAAGCTGAGGTGGAACTTCTTGTGTCCAATTCATATCCATTGCCCCTTGTCCCTTCTCAGGATGTCAGTGAAAAGAGCCTGGCTCCATCCTATTGACACTTACCCTTCAGATATTTCTAAACATTAATGAGATCTCTCAATCTTTCCTTTTCCAAACTAAAGAGCTCCAAGCCTCAGCTTTTCTTCATCAGACAGGTGTTCCAGTCTCTTGTAGCACTCCATTGGACGTTCCTAGTATATTCCTCTCCTTTTTGAGCTGGGGAGCCCAGAACTAGACACAATGCTCCTTGACCTGCCAGATACACTTTTTATACACCCTAGGGTACCACTGGCCTTCTTCACATCACTGTCCCGTGGATAACTGATTGTCCACAAGGACTCCAAGGTCCTTCTCCATGGAGCTAGTTTCCAGTAGGTCAGCCCCTAATCAATCCTGCTGCACGGTGTTTTTCCTCCCAAGGTACAGGACTCTACATCTCTCTCTTACACTTTTTTACTCTGAGAGAAAGACAAAGAAAAAGCTGGCATACTGAAATAGCCAATATCCTATCTGGACAATGATTACAACTGTAATTAAATAATTATTTAAAGATAGCTAATCAAACATAACCTCAATAACGTTAATTGAACTTAGCATTCTGCTTTATTCACATAGCCCTACATCTTGTCCAAGATGCCCCTAACTGACCCAAAACACAGTGCAACATCCATTGATGACCTAGATGACCTTAAGGTCACTTCCAACCCAAACTATTCTATGATTCTGTATAGTGAGTGTTAAAAATAGTAGCCTTAAATCTTGTCCAAGGTGCCCCTAACTGACCCAAAACACAGTGTCACATCCATTGATGACCTAGATGACATTAAGGTCACTTCCAACACAAACTATTCCACGATACTATATAGTAAGTACTAAAAATAGTAGCCTTAAATCTTGTCCAAGGTGCCCCTAACTGACCCAAAACACAGTGCAACATCCATTGATGACCTAGATGACCTTAAGGTCACTTCCAACCCAAACTATTCTATGATTCTGTATAGTGAGTGTTAAAAATAGTAGCCTTAAATCTTGTCCAAGGTGCCCCTAACTGACCCAAAACAGTGCAAAATCCATTGATGACCTAGATGACCTTAAGGTCACTTCCAACCCAAACTATTCTATGATTCTGTATAGTGAGTGTTAAAAATAGTAGCCTTAAATCTTGTCCAAGGTGCCCCTAACTGACCCAAAACACAGTGTCACATCCATTGATGACCTAGATGACATTAAGGTCACTTCCAACACAAACTATTCCACGATACTATATAGTAAGTACTAAAAATAGTAGCCTTAAATCTTGTCCAAGGTGCCCCTAACTGACCCAAAACACAGTGCAACATCCATTGATGACCTAGATGACATTAAGGTCACTTCCAACACAAACTATTCGACGATACTATATAGTAAGTACTAAAAATAATACTCTACATGGTAGTATTGGCAAGAGTCCAGCTGCTTAGCCTAAAGAGTGAGCAGTGTGTATCACCACAGAAGAGTTGAATAGACAGGTTTGAGGTCTAGTGGCACAGAAGCTGCAGAAGAAGGTTCACTTGGGGATGACTGACAACCAGGACATTTTTCTGCGTCATGGGTAGGGAGTGAGGATCAAGCACGAATTTGAGGGACTGAAAGGGAGTTTACAGGAAAAGGTCAAACTATTCTATTGAGCCATGTTTTTCTTGCAAGTTGTGTTCTTTATTTCCTTCCCCTCCCCTTCCATTTATCTATTTTTATTTATTTTCATCCATTTCCTTCTTTTTATTTCTTTCCCAGGAGCAGGAAAGGGGAGAGGAAGAGAATATGCTCAGCACAGAAGGAATAAACAAGCCTTACAAGTTGCTAACTCACAAGATCATGTCTCATTTTCTGCATTTTAAATTCTACATCAGCAGAGAGAGAACAAAGGATCTGTGTCTGTGTGTGTATGGATGTGTTGTCATTTACTCCTAGAAGAGCACTTAGACTCTCTGCACTGCAGCAACACCAATCCACCAATAAACAGCAACGAAAATATCAATGCATAAATGCTCCTAGGGGATAACTGCTTGTTGATTGATAGAAAGTATCCAACTTTTATACACCACTGTGTAATATTTTCTTCATGCATCATATGAAGAATAATGCTAATAAAAGCTAGTTAACATAATTGTGACAACTGCCAGAAGGTGTGTAATTGTGGTGGGTTGACCCTGGCTGGATTTCTGGTGTCTCCAAAGCTGTTCTATCATTTCCCTCCTCAGCTGGACAGGGGAGAGAAAATATAAGAAAAAGTTTATGAGTTGAGATAAGGATAGGGAAAGATCATTCAACAATTATTGCCATGGGCAAAAGACTTGGGGAAAACTCCAATTAATTTATTACCAATCAAATCAAAGCAGAGTGGAGAGAAATGAAACAAAATCTTTAATCACCCTGACCACACCTGTCCCTTCTTACAGGTCATCTTGAGTGCAATTGCACTGCACCTACAGGGTGGCCAAGGGATCACACCTGGTCAGCATGGAATTAGGAGAGGCAGGCCCTGCTTGACTAGCCTGATCTCTTTTTATAACCAAGTGACCCACTTGGTGGACATGGGGAAGGCTGTGGGTGTAGTCTACCCAGACTTCAGGAAGGCCTTTGACATTGTCTGCCATAGCAAACTCTTGGCCAAGCTGGCAGCCCATGGCTTGGCACTCTGTGCTGGGTTAAGAACTGGCCAGGGGAGGTGTAGGCTGGATGTCAGGAGGAAGTTGTTGGCAGAGAGAGTGATTGGCATTGGAATGGGCTGCCCAGGGAGGTGGTGGAGGCACCATCCCTGGAGGTGTTCAAGAAAAGCCTGGATGAGGCACTTGGTGCCATGGTCTGGTTGATTGGCTAGGGCTGGGTGCTAGGTTGAACTGGATGATATTGGAGGTCTCTTCCAACCTGGTTGATTCTATGATTCTATATAAAATGGACCTCTGGAGGACATCCCATTTAAATTCCTGTTCAAGGCAGGGTCAGTACTAGAATATTTCCAGAACAGCTGATGCCTGCAACAATTTCTAATCAGGAGAGTTACAAACTAATCAAATAAACTAATCTCTTCCACAATAATTAGGCATTAGATAAATTCTGCTGAAGTTCATGATTTAAAAACTTAGAAGTTTGTTCCTTACCTATTGGCTACTTTTCTATAGTTTCAAATGCACACAATGCTCCAAAGCCAAATCAAAGAGATAACATGATGGGCAGAACTACAAGCAGATATTGCAGTGAAAGGAAATCTATAGAGAAAGAGAAATAAGCCAATTTGTAAGAATCAATTATTTCAGTCTGACACACATATTGTTGAGCATCATTTATCAGCTCTAGAGCAAATTGCAGTCCTTTACAGTGACTTCAGATGAAAAACTTCCCAGACCTTCAGATGCATGCTGGGTCTCCAAGAAAATACCACAGTATGCTGTCCATTATGCCCCAATCTCCCATGTTTCATTCATGGCTTCTCAGATTCAGGCTTATCCAAAACCATGCAAAGATACCCTCAACAGCAAGATACAGGCATGTATCACATGCAGCAATTCCCCTCTAAACACCCCGTGATTGTATAATCCTGCTTTGCCATCCTTCTTTTATAACACAGTGTGAGTGCCCTTCTCCAGGCTGTTCTGACCAGACTGCTCAACAGATGGCAAGGAAAAGTCATATATGTCCTCAGCAGCTAACCCATATGTGGCTTAAAAAGCAAATGCAGAAAGCTACAGTAACATGACAGAATCCATTACCAGCTTTTAATCCTGATAGCAATGAAGAGATGAGCCATGAACACAGCTGTGTGTGCCTTGGGGAGAACACTTTGCCCAGCTCAGGTTCAGAAACAGATCATTAGAAATAAATCAATATAACCTGCCATTCTTCTTCACACTGTCTTCTTTCAGGAAACTAATCAGCAGCACAGCACTGGATATTGAGAGCTATATTCTAGCTGAAACAATTCACATCAGACTTAAAACCAGAGAAAGCTATCAGCAGGGAAAAAAAAAAAAAAGGGAGGATTTGTTCTTTCTAAAGAAAAGAGAGGGTAAAAAGTCACTTTCAAAGGATATTATCATGCTGTTGCCAGGCTATGAAAATCATGATGTGACAACTTGCATCAATAATTTTTGTGCAGGAAGAAAGAGACAGGATTAGATTTTGTTTTGCCAGTTCAAGCATGTAATATTGAATGTTTCCATTTGTGCTTGTTTTTGAGCAATATACAGTGTCTGAACCATCAGTTGTGATGCACAGAAAATGAGCACTGTCATAAATAACTTAAATACATTGTTCTGCTGTCTCCTAAGTTTCATGAGTAAAACATATGTTTATATATTTTATGTATATATGAGAATGATCAGAGGGCTGGAGCAGCTCTGCTATAAGGACAGACTGAAAGAGTTGGGGCTGTGCAGTTTGGAGAAGAGGAGACTCCCAGGTGACCTTCTTGTGGCCTTCCAGGATCTGAAGGGAGCCTACAAAAAAGCTGGGGAGGGACTTTTTAGGCTCTCAGGGAGTGACAGGACTAGGGGGAATGGAGCAAAGCTGGAGGTGGAGAGGTTGAGACTGGACATGAGGAGGAAGTTGTTGAGCATGAGAGTGGTGAGAGGCTGGACTGGGTTGCCCAGGGAGGTGGTTGAGGCCCCATGGCTGGAGGTGTTTGAGGCCAGGCTGGCTGAGGCTGTGGGCAGCCTGCTCTAGGGTAGGGTGTATCTGCCCATAGCAGGGGGGTTGGAACAAGATGATTCTTGTAGTCTCTTCCAACCTTGACTGATTCTATGATTCTATGATATATGAGGAGTCTAGATGGCTTGTGTAAGACTGTGTAAAATTCCTGTTTGACAGTGTTGTGATGGAGCCCTAAATGCCAAAACCCTGCCATAACCATACCACAAACCTTGGATCGCTGATCCTGTGATCCTACAAAGGCCTCCATTGCTCTGAGCTGGACACAGAATCATAGAATCAACCAGGTTCGAAGAGACTTCAAAGATCATCCAGACCAACCTATCAGCCAACCCCAGGCAATAAACTAGCCAGTCAACTAGACCATGGCACTAAGTGCCTCAGCCAGTCTTTTCTTGAACACCTCCAGGGACAGTGACTCCACCATCTCCCTGGGCAGCCCATTCCAATGCCAATCACTCTCTCCCGCAAGAATTTCCTCCTAACATCCAGCCTAGACTTTCCCCAGCACAATTTGAGACTGTGTCCCCTTGTTCTGTTGCTGCTTGCCTGGCAGAAGAGCCCAACCCCACTTGGCTACAGCCTCCCTTCAGGTAGTTGTAGACAGCAATGAAGTCACCCCTGAGCCTCCTCTTCTCCAGGATAAATACCCTCAGCCTCTCCTCACAGGGCTGTGCTGTTCCAGGCCTCTCATCAGCTTTGTCACCCTTCTCTGGACACGTTCCAGTATCTTAACATCTCTTTTTGCCTTCTGGGAGAAAGATGTTTTAGGAAGAAAAAAATGTACCAAACTTTCAAAATTGCACACTAAGGTAGCTCTGAAGTTCTCAAGTGCCCCACTGGTATTGCTTGAAGAACTAGTGGGGAAACAATTTCACTTCAGTGGAAAATGTCACAGTTGAGGGATTTTATTTTTATTAGTTTTTAATAATAAATTCCTTGATAAATGCATGTAGAAATTAAATTCAGTAACATGTCTTAATGTTCCTGAGGACAAGCTTCTGTACCCTGAAATAAACTACTGACAGCTGTGCCCGGTTAAGCTCACTCTGGGTTCCTGGAAGGTTTTGTCCCCAGCTCATCTGCAATCTGCTTGCTAATCTGTGGACACACACCAGTATCTGGAGGCATTTTGACAAAGACAGAAAGTTTCTTGGAAGGCATATTGGCTGGTGAGCTGGCAGAAAAACAGGCAGGTTTGCTGTCAGCCTTTCTCCTTTTGGAATCAACATGCTCTTAGGGAATGTTTCACTTTGACAAATTGGTATTTTTCCAATGGAAAACATTCTGTCAGAACATTTCTGCCCACTTCTGCCATGTCTTCATCCTCGTCACTCCTTGCCCCAGTGGGAAAATTTGACTCTTCAGATAAGAGCAGATTGGCCTCTCTTCTCTCCAGGCAAGACATGGATTTGCTCTTCCTCCATCCTTTTCATGGAATCATAGAATCAAACGGGTTGGAAGAGACCTCTAAGATCATCCAGTCCAATCTAGCACCCAGCCCTAGCCAATCAAATAGAACATGGCACTAAGTGCCTCATCCAGGCTTTGCTTCAACACCTCTAGGGACGGTGACTCCACCACCTCCCTGGGCAGCCCATTCCAATGCCAATCACTCTCTCTGTCAACAACTTCCTCCTAACATCCAGCCTAGACCTCCCCCAGCACAACTTGAGACTGTTCCCCTTGTTCTGTTGCTGGTTGCCTGGCAGAAGAGGCCAACCTCACCTGGCTACAGCCTCCCTTCAGGTAGTTGTAGACAGCAATGAGGTCTGCCCTGAGCCTCCTCTTCTCCAAGCTACACACACCCAGCTCCCTCAAACTCTCCTCATAGGGTTTGTGTTCCAGGCCTTTCACCAGCTTTGTTGCCCTTCTCTGGACACATTCCAGCATCTCAACATCTTTTCCCTGGGGCAATGTCAGTAGGATGTGACACAAGAAAAAAAATCTTGTTCTCCTTCTCTGTTACCTGTCTTTTACACCACTCAGACAGAATATTGGCTACAGATAAAGCGCACAAGTTGTGTTTTGTCCCTTGACAATGTTTATGAGCTTTTGTGTAAGAGTAGAGAGGTTGGGGGGGTGATATTTGTTTACAGTCTCTAGCACAAAATGCTATCGCTGGGATGCAATAAAATGCAAGTGCATTCTTTTTAAATACTGCAGTAGATTTAATTACTGCTACTTGCAAAAATAAACTCCACTTGTTGCCACAATTATCGGGTACAATAGCTGACATCAAGCACTCTGCCGTTCTCACAGTCTTAATGAGAAGCAGTCACTGCATTCAGGTTCCCTTTTTCTTCCAAAATGCAATTAACAAACAGTGATTAGTTGAGCCAATTCCAAATTGTATTCAAATGAAAGCAATTTGGCTAGTTTGTAGATGCAATAGGTGATGCTTTCTGAAGTCCCTAAAAGAATTAATTGCATGTTTCCACCCAAACGTGTTCTAGGGAGGGGAAAGATAAAAGTTCTCTTTGATACAAAGGCTTTGTTTTTTTGACAGTGCAAATCTTTTCTCTATAAAAGCATATCATTTGGACCAGCCTACCAAGACTGCCTGACAAATTTATTTCTGCACGAGAACTTTCTCTTCTACAGAGAAAATATTATCCTTTAATATGCAAAACGTTCCTCTTCAGCCTAACTGCACATCTGAAACCCTCCAGCTGCTGACATTTTAACAAACTTCACATAAATAAAGATGGCTTTTAATAGTGGCTTCTAATTTACGTCCAGATCCTGAAAGGAAACATTCAGATGTGTTCTAATAATGTCTAGTGACTGATAAATCAGTGACGTTGTTGATATGGATGCGGAATTCTTATCTCTCTGCAAAGCACTTGGTCAGAGATAGCTTCACAGTAAACACAAAACATCACTGCAGTTTCATTTTCACACAAGCTAAGACCCAGAAGCATAACGACAGTTCTGATGGCAGGATTAATGGTTTTAGCTCCTACTCAGAGCAAGCAGAAAGCTTTCTATTTATAACTGGATTCCCCCCCCCCCCCCCATATTTATTATTTCTCAAGTATCCCAAGAGTTAAAAGCCTGCAAAAGAAACTGTAAAATACAAGCAACCAAGAATGCAAGAACCTCAAAATGCTAAGCTAAGTAACTCCTCCACTTCTGCCACAGACTATTTCCCCAAACCTAACGGGGTCGATAAAAATCCCATTGTATTTTATGCAAGAATAAGACTGTTTCCTTTGGAGTCGTGGCCAAATTCTAATTACCTTCAGCCTACCTAGATTTCTCCCTGAAGTATTAATGGGATGTGGTTTTCTTCACTTTCTAACTCAGATTGGTGTAAAGTGCTCTATTAAACAGCTGCCCAAACCTGGCTATGTTTTGCCAGCGAGTAAAATAATAACGGACTCACACGCAGCGCACATCCACAAGCAGTAGGGATGCTACACAGGTACTAAAAGCAGTCATCAGAGGATGTTATTAGCTGGGAAGGCTGACCACCAGCTGTCTCAAAACAGATACAATAAGAATTAATAATAAATGCAAGGTTTTATTTGTGGTTAAGGACATTTTATTGGTTTGTGTTCAAATTTATCCCAGGATTTGCTCCTGACTCTGCTTGCATGACAATTAAGTCAATAAAGGCTCACTGAAGTAAAAAATGGGTCTGTTATTCCATGTTTTTCCACTCTGTAGATCTGCATTCAGTCCCCAGTGAGGATGGAAACTCTCTGCACACAGATGAAATGTGTGACATAAGAGTATTATTTTTTGATGCTACTCTCACTGGATGGCTCCTATGCTGCAATTAAGGTTTCAGCTAGAACTGCAACAACCAAGAGAGGCTTTGAAGCACTTTTTTTCCTCAACATATCAACTCATCTCTCACTTTCTTGGACTCCCACCCTCAGTCACACCTCAGGTTTTGCAATTTACACAGATGTGTGGAATAAAGGACCATTGAATGCTCAGAGATTTGTCTTTTGTCTTTCTAGTCCTCATCACTCATCAATGACATTTCCAGACACGGCTTTGACTGTTTTCATTTTGCCTTCCTCCACTCCCCCTATTTCATGTTGCACAAAGAGCTGTGAAACAAAGACTCATCAAAGTCATCAGTACACTACATTTATCTGCACAGAACTGTCTTTCTTATCCATTAGCCTTTTTAAACATTCCAAATCCTCCCATGGCTGGATTCCCTCTAATTATTGTGGTTTCCTTGTCACCCATTGCCAACTGTTTTGGCAATTGCCCCCCTCCCCTTTCCCCCCTTTTTTCTGGGCCAAACACCACTATGTATAATCTTCCATATGTATGAATTCAAACAAAATAGCACTTTTGGTTATTGTTAGTGAAATTAAAATTGTAAATTGCCTATTGTTTGCACTGATTTTCATCTGTACAACTTATTAGCCTCTTTTTTATTCTTCTCCACCCCCCTCTCATTCCCCACATATAAAGAATGAAAATTCCTTGCTGGCCAACTATTTATCCATAATATTTTTTGTAAATTGTAAATCTGGAACAAGCAGATAACTCAGTTTCTTTGAATCAGATTAAGTGCAGAAACTCCTTTATAGAAGTTCCATAACTAATAGCCTCATCTCTGGGGATATTCAAAGAGATGCTTGACAGGATTTTGGGCAACCTGATTAAGTTGCAGCCCGGAGAGCCAAGCAGATCCTGGGCTGCATCAGGAGAAGTGTGGCCAGTAGGTGGAGGGAGGTGAATCTCCCCCTCTACTCTGCTCTGCTGAGACCCCACCTGGAGTAATGCATCCAGTTATGAAGCCCCTATTACAAGGGGGATGTGGAGATGCTGGAGCGTGTCCAGAGAAGGGCCAGGAGGATGCTCAGAGGGCTGGAGCAGCTCGTCTTCTATAAGGACAGGCTTCTATAAGACAGTTGGGGCTGTTCAGTCTGGAAAGGAGGAGTCTCCAAGATGACCTTCTTGTGGCCTTCCAGTATCTGAAGGGGGCCTACAAAAAAGCTGGGGAGGGATTTTTTAGGCTCTCAGGGAGTGACAGGACTAGGGAGAATGGAGCAAAGCTGGAGGTGGGGAGATTCAGACTGGAGGTGAGGAGGAAGTTGTTGATCATGAGAGTGGTGAGAGCCTGGAATGGGTTGCCCAGGGAGGTGGTTGAGGCCCCATGGCTGAAAGTATTTAAGGCCAGGCTGGATGGGGCTGTGGCCAGCCTGATCTAGGGTAGGGTGTTCCTGCCCATAGCAAGGGGCTTGGAACGAGATGATCCTTGTGGTCTCTTCCAACCCTGACAGATTCTATGGTTCTATGCCCCTGCTTAGTGTACAGGAGTTTGGACTAGATGACCTTTGGAGGTCCCTTCCAACTCAGACCATTCTGTGATTCTGTGATATGTTTATATAGGTGAGGAAAACTGAGTTAGTAGCACTTTTATACACAGTTCCTTCATGGCCCATCTCATGAAGAATGCCCCAGAACAGCTTCTCTGCCCCCTGACTGAGCAGCTACTGTGTGAGATGCTGTCTCATTAGATTTTGACAAGTTAGCTTTCTGACTTCTGCTGTCTTTAGGTGCCCTTCTAAATGGGAGATTTTCCCTTTTCCCACATTCTTCACTCCCTGCTGTTGGGTATTTATGATTATTGATGTAATTCCCCTTGAGCTTTCTGTTCTCCAGGTTGACCACTCTCAGGCTCTCCTCATATGTCAGGTGCTTGAGTGCCTTAATAATCTTCATGGCCCTTCACTGGATATTCTCTGACAACATAAAATCATAGAACCATAAAATGGTTTGGATTGGAAGGGAACTTACCAATCCTCATGCTACAACTCTCATGCTATGTGCAAGGACATTTTCCCCTAGCTCAGGTTGATTAAAGACCCATCCAACATGGCCTTGAACGCTTCCAGGGTTTGACATATGTTTATGTCTCTCTTGTACTGGGGAGTCCAGCACTGGATTCAGTATTACAGATGTGCCTTATGAGACCTCAGCAGAGATGGATTACCTCCCTCATTCTGCTGACAATGGTCTGCTTAATGTAACTCAGTAGGATAGTGGCTGCCTTTGCTGTGAGTGCACATTCCTTGCTCATGATCAGTTTGGTGTCCTTCTGCACCCTCAGATCCTTCTTTACCAAGACACTTTTGAGCTGTTTGGTCTCCAGTTTGGCCTCATTATCTGGTTCCCTAGAGACAAGAACTGACATTTCCCTTTGCTGAACTTCATGAGATGTTAGAAAGCCATCAACATATTATCAATGCTAGACACTGACACAGAGTTTTTGGTCAAACATACTGGACTTAATTCTAGTTTCATGTGGAAAAAAAACAATCCCATTCACAACAATTCAAGAGTCTGAACCTCACCAGTGATGTCCATCCACAGCAAAAACCTAAGGCAAATTATCTACATGCTGATAATTCCTTGTGTAAAAGTGAAGGTTACGAACCAAGACTACTGGAATAACAACTTGAGAACTGGAAGGGAGGCAGGAAGGAAGGCAGGAAGGAAGGCAGGAAGGAAGGCAGGAAGGAAGGCAGGAAGGAAGGAAGGAAGGAGAAAAGAAGGAAGGAAGGAAGGAAGGAAGGAAGGAAGGAAGGAAGGAAGGAAGGAAGGAAGGAAGGAAGGAAGGAAGGAAGGAAGGAAGGAAGGAAGGGAGAAAGGAAGGAAGGGAGGGAGGAAGGAAGGAAGGAAGGAAGGAAGGAAGGAAGGAAGGAAGGAAGGAAGGAAGGAAGGAAGGAAGGAAGGAAGGAAGGAAGGAAGGAAGGAAGGAAGGAAGGAAGGAAGGGAGAAAGGAAGGAAGGAAGGGAGAAAGGAAGGAATGGAGGGAGGGAGGAAGGAAGGAAGGGAGGGAGGGAGGGAGGAAGGAAGGAAGTTATTTTGTGCTACTGAGCTATTCACTTTTGCTACAGTGCTTTGTAATCTATAGACAGTCAAAACGTGCAGGATCAATATCATCTGCATATTTATTGGAAGTCCCATGGCTTGTGCCTTTATCCGTACAGATGGCAGGAATCCCAAGGAGCTGCCCTAGGGAGTGTGAGCTTGTAGACTTCCCTTTCTACAGCTTTTCACCTGTGCCTTAGTTTACTGAAGTTTGGGTGAGATGCCTTTTCCCAACACTGGATGAATACAGAGAACATGGTAGGTGCAATATGATGCCAAAATGGAAGCTGTTTTGCCTGTGCCTTCAACTTGCTTTTCACTAATCAAACATATATTTACAAGCTAAGCCATTCCACTTGCTAGCATTCAGACTTAAGAAATGTGAATGTTTATAAAATGTTTTCAGATTTTTCAGGCTATTCTCTTCCTCCTCCCATTGTTGAACAAAGCTTAATAGCTCTTCTCAAATTAAACTAAATTAATATGCCAGCTGTACCCAGTTTTGAGCACACAAAGCCCCCAGTGCTTTATAATAAATTAATACATACAGCTATGGTACATCAACGTGAAACTCTCATTTGCATGTTGGATACCAGAATCTATTAGTTTTGCTTCATAGTTCTTACATTAAGTTTATCTCAAGACATCATTCTCCCTGCCAATAAGTACAATTAACTACATATTAATTTGCCTTAAGTGGATTTTTGTATTCTGGTTTGTAACCAATGGATGTATGTTTATTAAAAGGCTGTTATAAATTATGGCATTTTCTTATTGCCCCACTAAACCTGAAATTCCTCTCTCTTATGGTTTTCTATCATCCAGCTGTGACTTGCATTGATTATTTTTTTCAGTTAATGCCCTTTAACAATTAATACAGACACCATTGCCTTACACAGACATTAGTTTGTTTGCCACAAGGACTCCAGGATTGATTACAATTAAGTGTGTACACAAGTGTTTCTGGAATCATTGGCTCATCAGCAAACCTCTCTTTCCCATTTTTCATCCACTAAAAAGAAACACTGGAAGCACAGATACTCTCAGTTTAGTGGACTTTAAGTTCTAGCAGAGACCAGGCAAGAAGGCAGCATAGAATCATAGAATCATCCAAGTCTGTTACATTCATGCATCTGAGTCTTAGTCACTGATGGTTCTTGGCTCTAAGCTTTATTGATGGTACTGATGTATGGGACATAGCTTGAATATCTACAGTGATTTGGCAACTGCTGAGCACTGCTTGCACAACATCAAGGCTGTCTCTGAATGGGTAAAATGTTGGGAAGGAGACATAGCCAGGATAGCTGACCCTTAAATGACATTCTATTGCATATCATAGAATCATAGAATCAAACAGGTTGGAAGAGACCTCCAAGATCATCCAGTCCAACCTAGCACCCAGCCCTGGCCAATCAACTAGACCATGGCAATAAGTGCCTCATCCAGGCTTTTCTTGAACACCTCCAGGGACAGCAACTCCACCACCTCCCTGGGCAGCCCATTTCAATGCCAATCACTCTCTCTGCCAACAACTTCCTCCTAACATCCAGACTAGACCTCCCCCAACACAACTTGAGACTGCGTCCCCTTGTTCTGTCTCTGGTTGCCTGGGAGAAGAGACCAACTCCCACCTGGCCACAGCCTCCCTTCAGGTATAACATAGTGCTCAGCAATAAAAGCTAAGAAAAAGAATGAGGAGAAGCAGACATTCATTATTTATGCATTTGTCTTCCAATGCAACCACTACACATGTCAAGGCCCTAATTTCCAGAAAGTGGCTGGACATCACCTGCTGATGGGGAGCAGAAAATAGATCCTTTTTTTTGTTTGCTCAGTTTCCATGTGCAGTCTCTGTTTTTATTTATAAAGCTGTCTTTACCTCAGACCATGAGTTTTCAATCTTATTTTCTTGCCCCTGTCATGCTGAGGAGGAAGAATGATAGAGCAGCTTGATGGGTATCTGGAAGTCAGCCAAAGAATTCACCACAACGGAATGTGCACAGACAAGTAGAAATCTAAACATAAGCAACCCATCCTAAGAGGCCAGATGCCTGTGAAGATTTATCTAGAAGCTGTATGTGCTCTAGAACATGTGCTAAACACATATACATAGAATAAATATACACATCTACACATATATATTTATGTGTTGTCCAGAAAGGTCCCTGGGCAGCCTGTTCCAGTCCCTCACCAGCTGCTTGGTAAAGAACTTTCTCCCAACAGCCAACCTAAACCTCCCCTGATGCAACTTGAAGCCATTTCCTCTCATCCTATCATTAGTAATTCAGGAGAAGAGACCAGCTCCAGCCTCACCGCAATCTCCTTTCAGGTAGCTGTAGAGGGCAATAAGGTCCCCTCTCAGCCTCCTCTTCTCCAGACTAAACAACCCCAGCTCCCTCAGCTGTTCCTCACAGGTCATGTCTGCCAGACCTCTACCCAGCCTCATCGCCCTTCTCTGCACCTGCTCCAGCATCTCAATGTCCCTCCAAAATGGACACAGTACTCGAGGTGTGGTCTCATGTGTGCTCAGTACAGTGCTGAATAACCTCACCTTTCCCAAATACACTTTCTAAACAAAACTCTGTGTAGTCAAAGGATGTTTGTGAAGCTTAACTCTTATCAGTTATGAATGTTGCATTTTCTTTTTCCGGGCAGAGGTTAGAATATTCCTATATCCATCAACTATAATTGAAAGTTTGATGAAAGCTACAAAAAAATTGGGAGAGTGAAATAAATTAAATGCAGTTGGTCTGGTTTTGTGTTGGCTTTCATTGACAGTGAACTTTCCATTAGACCATTACCGGTAAACGTATCCATATTATAGTTACTGCACAGTTCCTTCTCTTCATGGGAATGAGGAAAGCAAAACATGTCAAAATGTAACTTTTGGATTTGCCCAAGATACAGCTGTGATTAGGACAGATTAGACATTTAATAGAAATAATGCCTAATTCATTAGCCCATTAGATAGTTTGATACTTGTTTCAAACATTACTTCCTATCTCTAAAGGCTCATTAATTTACAGCATGGAGATCAAATTTTCTCCAGTACAGATAGCTCAAGACAAGTCCTCTGGAAGAATAGGCATGCCTGCAGGATTCCCTGGAGACATAAAGAGAAACTATGCTTTTTTTTGAGAGCCAGCAAGAATGTTTTGCCTATTCAGTACCCTTCTATGGTGGGATGTATTTGGAGGAAGTGGAACTGGAGAGAATGAAACTGAACTTCTAAGAAACAGAACCAATGCCAAAGCTTCACCACTGGCCTGATAAACAACATAACAAATCTGGAAATGATCCAAGGAAAACCACTCTGTTTCTTTTCCCTGATCCAATCACTAACACAATTGAGAGTGTCACCAGCATTAGTAGAAGTCACTGGGATCAAGACTTTTTCATTCCAAAGGAGTAACTTCCAAACCAGACTTCAGGTTCCCTGACTTCTGATTTCATGGATCTTGCCTTTCATTCTGGTTGTGCCCAGATCTAGAAGTGTTGTACAGAATGCTAACCTCACTTGGACAGCTACTAGACACAGCCTAGCCTGTCTTTTCACCTAACTTCTTTTCCAGATATATTCTTGGGTGGAGCTCTTCAAGCAATCATCATTCTGAAGTTAGGAAGTCTGTATGCTGCATGCAAAATAGCTACTGGTTAATGAAGTGATCCAGTAGACACTTTTCTGAGGTGGCTATCTGATAAGCCAGGAGGTATATTTTGAGACAGCAAGATTCTCAACAGGACAGTAATATCTTATGAACCATAAAGACATCATTATGAAACTTAGAAGATGTCAAAAGATATATTAGAATCACAGAAGCACTTTGGTTGGAAGAGACCTTTAAGATCCTTGAGTCTAACAGTTAAATGAGCACTGCCAATTCATCATGGGACTCTCTTTCTGAGCCCTGGCAGCATACGACTGCAGCAGTTCTTTCTATTCTGGAACATCTGTTCATTCTTTGGAGTGTAATGTCTATACAAATGGATCTTTTAAAAATCAAAATAGAAAATTAATCCCATGGCTTCTAAATTTCACAAGTTTTGACATAACAGAAGTGCACAAAGAACAGTCTCTGTTAAAGCCACACAAACGCGGGTGTATATAAATAGCACACAACAGAAATACAGAGCTGGAGCTAGCAACTGTGACAATGGAATCTAATAACCTTTTAGCCTATGTTCTTTGCCATTAGCATGATTCAAGGCATGCATAATACTGCATATAAAAATAAATTGCTGTCTCTATTAGAATGAAAGGTTTTCAGAAAAATACTGATGGCCCACCCTGGATAGAGCCAATATAATTGGCCTTGCTCCAGCACTTTGTAAGGTTTGAGTTTTCCCCTAAACTACTAAATTTCATCTGAATAATAATGACTCTTTCAAAAGCAGAAATGTGATTTTTTTTTTTCAGGTTTAGGTGGTTTTTTTTAAGACTTCCACCAGTTCTCTAGGGAACAAAAACACTTCACATGCCACGCACCTAAATACAACAGTTGGAATTTTAAACAACCAGCATTTGCAAGGAAATGAAATGCAATCTAAAGACCAGGACATTTTCAAAGGAGTTATTTGCAGAATAATAAGGCTTACAGGGAACTGCAATGTGCTCTGGGAAAACCTGCAAACAGCAGAGGATTTCACTGAATGAGAAGTTTGCTGTGTGCTCAGCTCTAGTCACCACCACTCAATTTCTGCTGCACAAGGGAAGCACTGCTCACTGCCCAATAACATCAGACCCCAGTCACACAGCAAACCTTCATGGAATCACAGAATAAACCAAGTTGGAAGAGACCTCCAAGATCATCCAGTCCAATCTAGCACCCAGCCCTGTCCAATCAACCAGACCACGGCACTAAGTGCCTCAGGCAGGCTTTTCTTGAACACCTTCAGGGACAGCAACTCCACCACCTCCCTGGGCAACCCATTCCAGCCTCTCACCACTCTCATGCTCAACAACTTCCTCCTCACCTCCAGCCTGAATCTCCCCACCTCCAGCTTTGCTCCATTCCCCACAGTTCTGCCACTCCCTAAGAGCCTAAAAAGTCCCTCCCCAGCTTTTTTTGTAGGTCCCCTTCAGATCCTGGAAGGCCACAAGAAGGTCACCTGGGAGCCTCCTCTTCTCCAGACTGCACAGCCCCAACTCTTTCAGTCTGTGCTCACAGCAGAGCTGCTTCAGCCCTCTGAGAATCCTCCTGGCCCTTCTCTGGACACATTTCACCATCTCCACAACCTTCTTGTAATGGGGGCTCCAGAACTGGATGCAGTCTGTTTAATGTGCATCTGTTCAATCTGCATTGCAAACTGGTACAAACACCCATGGAATTACAAGAAAAAAATAATTTTCCAGGATGAGATTTTATGAATGTGGATATTGGATTTTTCCATCACACTATGTGACGAAAGAATCATCTCCATGAACAGAAAGGAGAATAGAGGAATGGTGGTTGGCACAGGGTGGTTCCAAATAACTCCATGAGACACATGAGCCCCTGAACCAGTCCTAGGGGAACTTAAGTCCCATAAATGTGGTTGGTTGGACAGAGCTGGGTGATAGGATGGACTGGATGATCTTGGAGGTTTGTTCCAACCTGGTTGATTCTATCAAAATGAAAAGTGGGAGAGCACCTTACAGACTGACAAGATCATGAGGGTTGTGGGAGGATGTGGAACAAGATGTGGGGACTGCACAAAATTTACTATGAGGTCTCTTAATGGAGAAGCCCAAGGGGGTGCAGGAAAGAACCTAAGTAAACAAATGCAGGAAAAGAGAGATAAGGGGATAAAAAGGGTTTCTAGTCTGTAAATAATTCCTGTACATGGGTGATACACAGAGTCTAGCCTGTCACTTTTCATTTAACTTCCTTTCCAGATATATTCTTGAGTGGAGGCTCTCTCTCTGCATGAGTACCTATGTGTGGGAGTCTGAGTGCCAGAAATGAGGTGAGACTAAGGGTCACGGCAGCCCACGTGCCACCAACTAGAATTGTGTGGATGTGTATGGCAATGTGTGGTCAGAAGCAGACATTAAGCTTGCTTTTTAAGCAAGGAACAGGCCCTTAGGGTGGCCATAAAAAATCTGTGCTAAATACCCTCTGGAAGGGCCAAAGGGTCTTAACCGGTGACTGAAGTTACAGCTGCAGGTCTGGATCAGCTCCTGGAGGAAGACATAGCACATGTGTGTATGAATGAAGCACTTCACCAGCAGCTGGAGTGAGGCTATGGCCTCAGGAATTCCTGTGCCTAGGTGCCAGCAAATACTGAGACCAGCATCTGAAGGTGGACTGAATGTCTGATTTCTACTGCTAGGGAGATCCACAGTGCACATATACATCAGAATCATGAAATGACAGCATCATGGCATGCACTGGATTGGAAGGCATCTGTAAAGGCCAGCCAGTCCACCCTCCCTGCAGTAGGCAGAGACTAGATTAAGGTTGCTCAGAGCCCCATCAAGTCTGACCTTGCATGTCTCCAGGGATGGGACATGTACCATCCCTCTGGGCAACCTCTTCCAGTGCTCTGTAACCTTCATAGTAAAGAACTTCTTCCTATTGACCAAATAACTTCTTCTTAATGCCCAAGAACCTTCTTCCTAATGGCAAATTAACCTAGTGTCCACATATTATACATATACTTATGTCTATATATATGTGTGTATATGTATATCTCCCATTAGCAGACCTTCATCCTGATGAGCCATAGGATGATCTTTTTCACCCTGATTGTGTTTATCTGAGTGCTTTGTTTTCTTTCTGTGTTTATAAGTACAACCAGGCATATTCATATACATATATGGATTAAATATACATGTATCTGTCTGTGTGTGTGTGCCTGTATAGAATAAATATTCACTCTTGCTCATGGCTCGACCCAGGAACAGTGCTGCAGCAGCCTCATTTCTGTCAGGCTACTGGATTAGGAAATTCACAACAACTTCCACAGGTTTTTGATTTACCTTCGACAAACATGGAAAACAACCAAAGTAACAAAAGCATTTCTCAAATACGAGTTGAGGGGAAAATATTTGAGATCTGCAAGGCCTAAGGAAGGTTTTAGAGAAATGTGAATTGATTTTTGTTTGAAATACTTGTTTTCACATTGAGTTTGGGTTTTAAATTTGCCTAACACTCTGTGTTCAAGAGCTGAACAAAACCTGCATTCCTCAAAGGAGGATGAGCGTTGTATACACACAAGCAGAGATGCTAAAATAAATTCGCACAGGGTTGTACACACATCTGTGTGATGGATACATGGAGCAAGCATCCTTGCAAAGCGTGACCCTGAATATGTGCAGCACTGGCCATAGAGGTATTTATAGCCTCTGCAGCTCCCTGAGCAAATCTGCACCTACCAGCATCAATTCATTCCTGACACACCTAAGCTTTTAGCAACTTAGCTTGGCAAGAAGAGCGGCGCTTGTATCATACGCAGCACTTTACTGAAATGAAGGCTGTTACAAGTTTCTATGCGTCAAACATGCGAGCAAGGTGTGCAAGGAAGCTGCGTCGCTGCCGAGACTCCGCAGCGCCAAAAGCCGCCACGCAGCGAGCGAAGGAGAAAGCGTTAGTAATGGTGCCACCTTGTGGTGGAGATCTGAAATTGCAGCGTCAATCTGCCCGCTCGTCATCAACTGTGCGAAGCTAGAATCTAGGAGGGATCGCAACCTGGATTGGGTAGAGAAGGAATCACGTTTGAGCCCGTATTGTGCAAATCAGTGCACTGTCAGTACCTTTGCTGATGACACAAAATTAAATGGATTGGCTGACATACAGGAGGGTTGTGCTATCATTCAGTGAGACTTAGGCTGGAGGGATGGGCAAGGAGAAATGTAATGAAGTTCAACAAGGGCAACTCTTGCACCTGGGAAAGAACAATGCCAGGTATCAGTATGGGTTGGGGGCTGACCTCTTAGAGATAAATAAAGAAGAAAAGGACCTGGGGATCCTGGTGGATGGAAAGACAACCATGAGCCAGAAATGTGCTCGGGTGGCCAGGAGGGTAAATGCCATTCTGGGGTGTATTAAAAGGAGTGTGGTTAGTAGATCAAGAGAGGTTCTTCTTCCCCTCTACTCTGCCCTTCTGAGGCCACATCTGGAATACTGTGTTCAGTTCTGGGCCCTTCAGTTCAAGAAGGACCTCAGGGAACTGCCTGAGACTCCAGCACAGAGCCACAAAAATGGTGGAGGAACATCTTCCTTACAAAAAGAGACTGAGGGAGCTAGGGCATGTTTATAAACATGCAAAGGGCCAGTGCCAAGAGGAAGGAGTCAGGCTCTTCTCAATGATGCCCAACGACAGGTCAAGGAGCAATGGGTGGAAGTTGAGGCATAGGTACTTCTTATGGAAACATGAGAAAGAGGTTTTTTTCGCTGTGAGGGTGATGCAATACTGGGACAGGATGCCTAGGGAGGTTGTGTGTCTCCCTCTCTGAAGGTATTAAAAACTCACCTGAGTGTATTCCTGTGTGATCCAGTATAGGTGATCCTGCTCTGGCAGTGTGGTTGGACTAGATGATCTTTTGAGGTTCTTCCAGCCCCTAACCTGTGATTCTGTGATATGGGATTGTGTTTGAAATGGATGGTAGGGATGGTTAATGTACAATAGATAAAACAGTGCTAGCAGTGATTTTCTCACTCTCTCAGCTATGAAGAGTTTACACAAAGCCTTCTTGTGTGTGTGTGTTTTAAACTGTGCATAGCATTCCAAATCTAAACTCTCGAGAAATTTTACTTTGTAAGGGACTGCTATAAAAGTTTCAAAAGAGAAAGAGAAATAAATGCAAAAATCTTAGGAACACACAGAAGGGTCTCAAAAATTGCTGACATGTTTCTCATCTACTTCCTTCTACCGAAACTAACATAAAACGACAAGAGAAATCCAAGCTTCTGCAAACAGGAATAAAGCTAAGGAGTTGGCAGCAGGGCCACCTGGCTGCAAGCACACAGGAATACACAACTGTTACTTGCTTACAGTGAAAGAGCTTTCTTTTGACAATAGGTTTACAAGATGAAAACTGTGCAAAGAACCATGAAAACATCTTGACATCCAGATAACTTCCATCATGTATGCAACCCTCCCCCAAGATACTTCAGTGTTCACACACATCTCGCAGAACACCGAGAGATCCAGCCAAAGTGTAAGTACATTTTCTGAGGTTTTACATTTGCCTTCCTCCCCCACCTCCCTTTTTTTTCCTAGCTAACAACAAGCAGCCCTGCAACGTGAAATATTCTGCATTTGAATGTTTCTTTCATAAGTTGGATTTATCTTGATGTGCTAGTTTGAGCCTAGGTGGGATATTTTGGAAAGGAATCAGATTACAGGCTGGGAAAAGGAAACAATGGTGATGGCTACTTCACTCGTAGGCTTGCCGAGGTGTATAAGAACAAGAACACAGATATAGATAAGGGAGTCACTCTCTCTTGGGGCTGCATGAACTTGTCTCTAACCTAACCTGCCATCTGTGTGATTAATCCATCTGCTTCCTAACCTCCCTGGCCGACCCTCCAAACTACCTTGAACATAAGGCAAAATCTGGAGTAAGGTAGAGGGGTGGAAGGAAGGTGAAAGGGTGGTTGGAAGCCCCTCCTAGGAGCTCAAGTTTCTGGGAGAGCTGCCGTGTTTCTGTATTACTTTTTAACTTGTATATTTCTGTATAGATTGTAAATACCTGCGTGTATATTTTGCTAAGCTGTAAATATAAAACTTCATTCAATTTCCAGAGCCACTGAGCCCAGTCTGGGTGATTTTCAAAGTGTGTGTGGGAGTAACACCCAAACCATCACACTTGGGCATGCAAATACTGGCTTCAGAAATTCCAAGTATAGTCACAGCTTGACCTCGAGTAGGAACTTAACCTGATATCAATGGAAACAGCTTGAGATCTGCTTTCCTTATATTACTTATCATGGAATCATAGAATGAACCAGGTTTGAAGAGACCTCCAAGATCAGCCAGTCCAACCTAGCACCCAGTCAACTAGACGATGGCACTCAGTGCCTCATCCAGGCTTTTCTTGAACACCTCCAGGGACAGTGACTCCACCACCTCCCTGGGCAGCCCATTGCATTGGCAAATCACTCTTTCTGTGAATACAGTATTTCAGCTATTTTAATTAGCTGTGTTATATGATAGATAGGGCTGCATCAGCTACTCAAAACAAAACAAAACACAATAACCAACTGTGCTAGTTAGAAGCAAGCTGGAATGTTTTGGTAAAAGAACTTGATAACAGGCAGTGAAATGAAAAAACAATTGATGTCAACTTCTCTCACAGTCTCGCTGAGAGCTCTGGGAAGAAGAAGAAAACATTCTCCATTTTGTCTCTCTTCTGCCTTTGCCTTCAGACCTAGTCACATCTCATTAACCTTGCTCCTACTAACCTTGCTCCCTAACCTCTTGGCCGCACCTCTCTTCTTCCTGAGAACTGGGGTAAGGTTGAGAGGGCCGGGGGAGGTGTTGGGGGTGGTTTGAAAGCCCCTCCTGGGGACTCAGGCTTCTGGGAGGGGAGTTGTGCTTTTGTATTGTTTATCCTTTGTATATTTCTGTATATAATTGTATATAACTGTATATATTGTAAATAGCTGCTTGTAAATTCTGCTAGCTGTAAATAAATTGCTTCATCTATATTCCCAGGGTCTGTCTGAGTTAGCTGGGTACCTACAAAAGTGTGTGTGGGGGAGTAAGAGCCCAAACCATCACACCAACAATCCATAAATACATAAAACAATTGCTAACAAAAAAAAAAAAACCAAACCAAAACAAAACAAAACAAAAAAACCCCACAAAAACAAAAACAATGATCACCCAAATGAGTTTTCCTTTAGACCTTAAAATGGACAGTTACTTGGTAGACCTTGAAATAAGTAGTTACCTGCTAAACTTTGTAATGGCACAAATTTGTTGCACACAGTTTACTGATGGATTAAGGGAAAGAAAAATCAGCTTACACTGCTTATTTTTCATGTTAGCTGTTGATGTTTGGATTGCAAATGTCTGGATGCAAAATGTTTTACAATAGCTGCTGAGCTACCACATATCCTAAAGGAGGCTTTCAGTGAGGCAACAAGCAGAATACGTTATCCTTGATCTGACCATATACTCCTGTTGAACAAACTTCAACAGCTCTTGCCTAGGCATTATTCTCATATTGCATGGAGTGAAATGTGACCAGTTGCAAACCACAGGCTTTAGCTGAGCTTGTTTCTAATGGTGCTCAATATGCTTGCCATCAACTTTTTATTTAAATATGCATTATAAATCCCAATCCATATTTCTATTAATATTAATAGGAATGTGATTGGAACAACTATGCGATAATTTAGACCAGTTTGTTTCAGTGGCAGCAGCCTCAATCAACTGCTTCCCCATCACTCTAACAAATGCTTCTGGGTATGTTTCAATAATGCTCTCATGGCATGGGGGAAAAGTGTCTTGCATTGATTAACCTGGTGTTTTCCCTTTTTAGAGCTGCTGTAGTATCTACAGATTGCTTCATTATGGCAGTGGATATAAAACTGATGTTTCACCCCAGCACTTACTGAAAATGCTACTTCCCAAATCACTTCACTCCCCTCCAGTTTGTCCCACTTCTTACCAGGGACCAGCTCCACAAATTTCTTTAGTCACTTACTTTCACAGAATCATAGAATCAACCAGGTTGGAAGAGACCTCCAAAATCATCCAGTCCAACCTATCCCCCAGCCCTATCCAATCAACTAGACCATGGCACTAAGTGCCTCATCCAGTCTTTTCTTGAAGACCCCCAGACTGCCTCTGCACCATGGTACTCTCTACAATGTTGTTGACACTTTCAGGGGTAACCTCATTGCTGTCTACAACTATCTGAAGAGATGCTGCAGCCAGGAGAGAGGTAGTCTCTTCTGCCAGGCAACCAGAGACAGAACAAAGGGACAGAGCCTCAAGTTGTGCTGAAGGAGGTATAGGCTGGATGTTAGGAGGAAGTTCTTCACAGAGAGAGTGACTGGCATTGGAACAGGCTGCCCAGGGAGGTGGTGGAGTTGCCATCCCTAGAGGTGTTCAAGCAAAGCCTGGATGAGGCACTTAGTGCCATGGTCTAGTTGACTGGATGGGGCTGGGTGCTAGGTTGGACTGCTTGATCTTGGAGGTCTCTTCCAACCTGGTTGATTCTATGATTCTATATAGATTTTATACATAAGATTTTAGCTTAAACACAGGCCAATTAATAAATGTGATCAATAACCAAGAATTACAATGAAAGATATTTCTACCAATGACCTAGAGAAATTAAAAGCCTACAACCACTTAAACCACCAAATATTCCCAATCAAGTCATACTCTCACATTTTGTATAGCCATGAAGACTTCAAACATATTAAACCTTCAGATTTAGTTAGGATAAAATTAAAAATTAGCCCAAAAATTGAGGGCAGCTTCTGAAAAACCTAAAGGCAAAGTACATGGCTACAGACTCACAATGAGAAAGTAGCATCAATGAAGGAGAGAGAAAATAGTCATTTCACTGTTTCTTTGTAAACTTTCAAGCAATGGATTACTTTAATGCAGAAGATTTTATACCCAATTCTCATCACTTCTCTAATTCTTCACTTTAGATTTCACTATGTATGTAATTACTTAAAGCAGGCTGATCAGCTGGTTCTTCAAAGTAAGAAAATAAAAATAATCCATGAAGAAATACAATTTCATCCTGGTAGAAAGTCTTTTACATTACAACACTGCTGTCTGATTGCCTCTGTCCACCTTGCACAAACACAAACACAAGTGGTGGGGAGAGAGATGATGAAAACCTCTGGTGTAGCTGATATCTCCCAGGCAGCCAGTGGTAGAACAAGGGGATATACTCTCAAATTGCACCAGGGCAGATTCAGGCTGGATGACAGGAGGAATGTATTTCAACATCTCTCTTGAACTGAGGAGCCCAGAACTGGACACAGCACTCAAGGTGTGGCCTGATCAGTGTTGAGTACAGGGGCAGAATAACCTCTCTTGTCCTACCGGCCACACTCTTCCTGATCCAGGCCAGGATGCTGTTGGCTCTCTTGGCCACCTGGGCATATTGCTGCCCAATGTTCAGTTACTATCTACCAGTACCCCCAGGTCCCTTTCTGCCTGGCTGCTCTCCAGCCTGCAGAGATTTGAAATGCCTGCATTTCTGCTATGCTTAAACCCATGTGGGACATTATTCCTTAAGACTGGGGAAAACAAAATCCATGAATTCTACAGTAGCAAAAGGAATAATATGATTGTTCTTTTAGTGTTCAAAATCAGTTATAGAAACCAATCCATTGGCTCAGAAATGGGGAGCTTCCACCAGACAATCTCTGAAGGTACTGGGCATACAGTGAGAAGACTGAAGGGGAGAGTTTCTAACGGAGATATGTGCAGGAGCAGCAATGTGTCTTGATTCTCAAAGCCTTTTTCATTAAAGAATACATTCTGGCAAGCCTGTTGGCCAGTAAACTATCAGAGGATGCAAGCTCTTGATGCAATGAAATTGTGTTAAAGTAACAGCCTTGCTGACTCATGGCTACATTGCATTGTAAGGATCTAAATATTTTATGGAGCATAAAATGGGCAATGAACTGTGCAACATTTCAACACTTGCTTACAATTGCACCAATTATAAACTACTACACAGGAAATCTTTATAAGAGGAGGGGGAGTGGAGAGAAAGAAAAGTATCCTTAAAATACCCCAATAACATTGGCTTTAACAAATCTCAGTCTATAAAGGAACAAGCCCTGCAGGGTGACATTAAGAGATTTCAAGGTGTCAGAAGAACTTCATATAAGAACAGCATAAACCAAAGCAAATTTACTAGTTCAGGGCATTTTTTGCTATATCAGATTGCAATAAACCCAACTTTTAATGAGATGTATAATAGGCATGAGGCACTTAGTGCCATGGTCTAGTTGATTGGCTAGGGCTGGGTGCTAGGTTGGACTGGATGATCTTGGAGCTCTCTTCCAACCTGCTTGATTCTATGATTCTATGATGCCACAGACAACTCCGGTGGTGATGTTGTGTAGTGTACACAACTATATACTTTGAACAACAAATCTATGCCATGAGCCATAAAACTACATGTTTCTTTCATTGATTCCCATCACTATGACTGCTGAGATAAGACTAAAAATAGTGGTTGATATTAAAAACTTGGTCCAATCAATGCTTCAAAACCAAGTTCTTTATCTTAGCCTTCTTAAGAAACATACTCAAGGGTTTGGATTGTTTTTCATGCTAATGCTTCTGATAGGTCCTTTTGTTTCAGTAAGTGAATAAATAAAACCTCTGTGTCCAGCAATTCTTACAGAGGAACAAATTCCACTTTTTCCTTGTGCATTTCACAAGGTATTCCACTGATCTCTGCATGTGAAAAAAATAGAATGCCATCATCTACCTAAGTCTCAATTGCCATCTCTGTTGCAATTAGTCACAAAATTCTTGGGTCAAAATCACATAAAATTACTCCAGATAGCATCACTTGCCTAAATTTGTCTCTGACAAAAAAAATTCCCTAACTATGCTTTTGAGAGAATCATAGAATCAAGCAGGTTCGAAGAGACCTCCAAGATCATCCAATGTAACCTAGCACCCAGCCCTGTCCAGTCAACCAGATAATGGCACTAAGTGCCTCAGCCAGGCATTTCTTGAACACCTCAAGGGATGGTGACTCCACCACCTCCCTGGGCAGCCCATTCCAATGCCAATCACTCTCTCTAGCAAGAACTTCCTAACATCCAGCCTAGGCTTCCCCTGCCACAACTTGAGACTGTGTCCCCTTGTTCTGCTGATGGTTGTCTGGCAGAAAAGACCAACCCCCACCTGGCTACAGCCTCCCTTCAGGTAGTTGTAGGCAGCAATGAGGTCATCCCTAAGCCTTCTCTTCTCCAGGCTAAACAACCCCAGCTCCCTCAGCCTCTCCTCATAGGGTTTGTGTTCCAGGCCTCAAATCCTATGAGAGGCTGTCTGCAGAACTTGATTATAAATAAAAAAAGCTAGATGTAGAAATAGAGATTCATTTAATTTGGAAAAGGTCGTTGCCTAGGGCAACCTTCAGATGAAAAAAGGCTATCTTCAAAATTGGATTTTATACTGAAGTTAGGACATATTTTTTGACTGCCCTGAAATAGGGACTTCCCCCCCCCCCCATCGAATTGAATTTATGCTAGTGAACATGTGTGCTGCTTCTATTTCTCTCATCCCTTACCTCTGGGAAATTCTGTCTCTCAGTCTTTACATGCTCTTAGTACACAGCTGCTGGTAAAAAAGATGATTCCTCTTCTCCTTCTCTTCCCCAGCCTGAAAAATTCAGGTCTCAGCCTGTCCTCCCAGATCCTAGCCAGTTTGGTAGTCCTTTGCTAGATTCTTTTAATATGTAACTGTCTCTCTTAAAAGCAAAAAAAGTTAAGAAAATACTGGAGTTGAAGCCTAAGAAAGGCTAACTGGAAGGAGATGGAAGGATAGCAAGAACGACTATTCAACAAAGAATTAAAGTAACTAAAGAAAACCAAAACAACCCCCCCCCAAAAAAAACAAAAAAAAAAAAAAAAACAAGCCAGCACTTAAATAAAATAAAGGATGCCTGAAAACCAAACCAAAACAACCCCCCTAAGAAAATCACAGAATCAGTCAGGGTTGGAAGGGACCACAAGGACCATCTAGTTCCACCTAGTTCTCCAGGTGAGAAATTTTGAAGTGGATTTCTCAGAATTCCCTTTTATCATATTTTTTTTTTAGCATCAGAGAGTGGTCACAGAGTAAACATATCAAATTCTTTTAGGGTGAAGCAAACTTGGAAGCTATGCCCAGGAGCACTTGTGAGCATATAGAATTATAGAATCAGGCAGGGTTGGAAGGGACCACAAGGGTCATCGAGTTCCAACTCCCCTGCCATGGGCAGGGACACCCTACCCTAGAGCAGACTGCCCACAGCCTCATCCAGCCTGGCCTTAAACACCTCCAGCCATGGGGCCTCAACCCCCTCCCTGGGCTACCCATTCCAGCCTCTCACCACTCTCATGCTCAACAACTTCCTCCTCACCTCCAGCCTGACTCTCCCCACCTCCAGCTTTGCTCCATCCCCCCCAGTCCTGTCACTCCCTGAGAGCCTAAAAAGTCCCTCCCCAGCTTTTTTGTAGGCCCCTTTCAGATCCTGGTAGGCCACAAGAAGGTCACTTTGCAGACTCCTCTTCTCCAGACTGAACAGCCCCAACTCTTTCAGTCTGTCCTTATAGCAGAGGTGCATCAGCCCTCTGAGCATCCTCATGGCCCTGCTCTGGACATGCTCCACCATCTCCACATCCCTCTGGAGCTGTACTCTTTACTCACATAGACTACAAACCAGCACTTAAAACAAAAGAAGGATGCCTGAAATCCAAAATAGAACAACCTCCCCTCAAAAAAAACCCAAACAAACAGGCACTTAAAACAAAAGAAGGATGCCTGAGAACCAACCTTAAACATCCCTGCTCAAAACAAAGGTCAAGCCAGCCCTTAAAAAAAGGAAAAGATGCCTGAAAACCAAAACAAAATAACCCCCCACAAGAAAAACCAAACCCAAGTCAGCACTCAAAGAAGGAAGCTGAAGTTCTGCAGCTGTAGGAGACCAAAACTTCCTTCTTTCCGAGAAGCACAGACTGAAAGTTCTGAGCTGCAATACCAAAATTGACAAATGCACAGATAAATATGTAATAGGGAGGGGAAATAAAAAGCCTAACAGTAAAATATCTGCATCCAACAGTGCAACCACAGGGCAGCTAGGAAAGGAGCGTGAATATGCAAGAGGAATCGCTGTAAAAGTATCACAGTATCACCAAGGTTGGAAGAGACCTCACAGATCATCAAGTCCAACCCTTTACCACAGAGCTCAAGGCCAGACCATGGCACCAAGTGCCACGTCCAATCCTGCCTTGAACTGCTCCAGGGACGGCGACTCCACCACCTCCCCGGGCAGCCCATTCCAGTGTCCAATGACTCTCTCAGTGAAGAACTTTCTCCTCACCTCCAGCCTAAATCTCCCCTGGTGCAGCCTGAGGCTGTGTCCTCTCGTTCTGGTGCTGGCCACCTGAGAGAAGAGAGCAACCTCCTCCTGGCC
This sequence comes from Pogoniulus pusillus, assembly GCF_015220805.1. Classification (NCBI taxonomy): domain Eukaryota; kingdom Metazoa; phylum Chordata; class Aves; order Piciformes; family Lybiidae; genus Pogoniulus; species Pogoniulus pusillus. The sequence continues at coordinate 3,936,376 of NC_087266.1, forward strand.
ACAACCACCCCTCAGGTAGTTGTAGACAGCAATAAGGTCTCCCCTGAGCCTCCTCTTCTCCAGGCTAACCAATCCCAGCTCCCTCAGCCTCTCCTCGTAGGGCTGTGCTCAAGGCCTCTCCCCAGCCTCGTTGCCCTTCTCTGGACACGCTCAAGCATCTCAGTGTCCTTCCTAAACTTTCCAGTTCTGACTGCCACAGCTGTCAATAAAAAAACCTTCTCTGGTTCTGCTTACCTGCAGGGCAGACTCCACTTGGCTGCAGAAATTCCACTGCAGCCAACGCTTCTGTTGCCATCAGAAGGTTGGATGGATTCTAGGTGGGAATGGCGTCTCACTTGTCACAGAGCAGCTGCAGGAGCACAAACTAGGCCAGAAGGACAAGGGAGGTTATGCTTGCCCTGTACTCAGCACTGCTCAGGCCACACCTTGAGTGCTGTGTCCACTTCTGGGCCCCTCAATTCAAGAGAGATGTGGAGGTGCTGGAAGGTGTCCAGAGAAGGACAACAAAGCTGGCGAGGGGCCTGGAACACAAGGCCTATGAGAGGCGGCTGAGGGAGGTGGATGGCATCCTGGCCTGGATCAGGAGCAGTGTGGGCAGTAGGACAAGGGAGGTTATTCTGGCCCTGTACTCAGCACTGGTCAGGCCACGTATTGAGTCCTGTGTCCAGTTATGGGCTCCTCAATTCAAGAGAGATGTTGAGGTGCTGGAAGGTGTCCAGAGAAGGGCAACAAAGCTGCGAGCGGCCTGGAGCACAGCCCTGTGAGGAGAGGCTGAGGGAGCTGGGGGTGTGCAGCCTGCAGAAGAGGAGGCTCAGAGCTGACCTCATTGCTGTCTGCAACTACCTGAAGGAAGGCTGTAGCCAGGCAGGGGTTGGTCTCTTCTGCCAGGCAAGCAGCAACAGAAGAAGGGGACACAGTCTCAAGTTGTGGCAGGGGATAGGCTGGATGTTAGGAGGAAGTTGTTGGCAGAGAGAGTGATTGGCATTGGAATGGGCTGCCCAGGGAGGTGGTGGAGTCACCACGCCTGGAGGTGTTCAAGCAAAGCCTGGCTGAGGCACTTAATTTCTTCTCTAGGGAATAACATTCTTTACATTTTCTATTGATGTTGTTCATTCATATCTTGAACTTAAATTACTCTCTGAGGAACAAAATTCTTCCTATTTTCTATCGATGTTGTTCATTCATATTTTGAACTTAAATTCTTCTCTGAGAAATAAAATACTTTATATTTTCTATTGATGTAATTCATTCATATTTTCAACTTAAATTCTTCTCTGATAAATTAAATTCTTTATATTTGCTATTGATGTTTATTCATATCTTGAACTCAAATTCTTCTCTAAGGAATTAAATTCTTTATGTTCTCTATTGATGTTTATTTATATTTTATATTTTGAACTTAAATTTTTCTCAGAGGAATAAAATTCTTTACCTTTTCTATTGCTGTTCATTCATATTTTCAACTTAAATTCTTCTCTGATAAATTAAATTCTTTATATTTGCTATTGATGTCCATTCATATTTTGAACTCAAATTTTTCTCTGAGGAATTAAATTCTTCATATTTTCTATTGATGCTCATTCATATTTTCAACTTAAATTCTTCTCTGATAAATTAAATTCTTTATATTTGCTATTGATGTTCATTCATATTTTGAACTCAAATTTTTCTCTGAGGAATTAAATTCTTCATATTTTCTATTGATGTTCATTCATATTTTCAACTTAAATTCTTCTCTGATAAATTAAATTCTTTATATTTTCTATTGATGTTTATTCATATTTTGAACTCAAATTCTTCTCTGAGGAATTAAATTCTTCATATTTTCTATCGATGTTCATTCATATTTTGAACTCAAATTCTTCTCTGAGGAATTAAATTCTTTATATTTTCTATCAATGTTGTTTATTCATATTTTGGATTTAAATTATTCTCTGAGAAATAAAACACTTTATCTTTTCTACCAGTGTAATTCATTCACATTTTGAACTTAAATTCTTCTCTGAGGAATAAAATTCTTTATGTTTCCTATTGATGTTTGTGCTATTTGAAGCAGGCTAGAATGTTTTGGTGAGAAGAACTAGATTACAGGCTGTGAAAGGAAAACAATGGTGATGTCTACTTCCCTCATAGGCTTGCTGAGATGTATAGGAACAAGAAATAAAAACATAGATAACCACTCTCACTGGGGCTGCATCTCACTCTCTAACCTCCCCCTCCATTTTGGACTAATCCACTTTGCTTCCTAACCCCTTGGCCGAACCTCCATTCTTCCTTGGGACTGGGGTAAGGTTGAGAGGGGCAGGGGGAAGGTGCAGGAGTGGTTGAGAGCCCCTCCTGGGGACTCAGGTTTCTGGGAGGGGAGTTGTGTTTCTGTATTACCTTTTACCTTGTCTATTTCTGTATATAACTGTATATATACTGTAAATATCTGCTTGGATATTGTGCTAGCTGTAAATATAAGCTGCATTGGGCAGATGTGACTGAGTTGGAGGGCAGAAAGGCTATGCAGCGGGACCTTGACCTCGTGGACAGATGGGCAGAGTCCAATGGGATGGGGTTCAATAGCTCCAAGTGCAGGGTGCTGCACTTTGGCCACAGCAACCCCATGCAGAGATACAGGCTGGGGTCGGAGTGGCTGGAGAGCAGCCAGACAGAGAGGGATCTGGGGGTGCTGATTGATACCCGCCTGAACATGAGCCAGCAGTGTGCCCAGGTGGCCAAGAGAGCCAGTGGCATCCTGGCCTGCATCAGGAATGGTGTGGTCAGCAGGAGCAGGGAGGTCATTCTGCCCCTGTACTCTGCACTGGTTAGACCTCACCTTGAGTGCTGTGTTCAGTTCTGGGTCCCTCAATTCAAGAGAGATGTTGAGGTGCTTGAGCGTGTCCAGAGAAGGGCAACGAGGCTGGGGAGAGGCCTTGAGCACAGCCCTACGAGGAGAGGCTGAGGGAGCTGGGATTGGTTAGCCTGGAGAAGAAGAGGCTCAGGGGAGACCTTATTGCTGTCTACAACTACCTGAGGGGAGGTTGTGGCCAGGAGGAGGTTGCTCTCTTCTCTCAGGTGGCCAGCACCAGAACAAGAGGACACAGCCTCAGGCTGTGCCGGGGGAAATTTAGGCTGGAGGTGAGGAGAAAGTTCTTCACTGAGAGAGTCATTGGACACTGGAATGGGCTGCCCGGGGAGGTGGTGGAGTCGCCGTCCCTGGAGCTGTTCAAGGCAGGATTGGACGTGGCACTTGGTGCCATGGTCTGGCCTTGAGCTCTGTGGTAAAGGGTTGGACTTGATGATCTATGAGGTCTCTTCCAACCCTGATGATACTGTGATACTGTGATTCATATTTCCAGAGCTGGCTGAATCTACTCTGGGTGATTTCTAAAGTGGGGGGGGGAACACCCAAACCACTACAATGTTGTTCATTCATATTCTGAACTTAAATTCCTCTCTGAAGAATAAAATTCTTTACATTTTCTATTTATTTTTTTATTCCTATGTTGAATTTCAATGCAAACAAAACTGATGGGGAGCAGTTAGGTCTGTATCAGGTTAAAAGGCTGCACTCTACTGTCCAGAAACTACACTACACAACGTTTCTAAAATCAACCTATTCTTGAGCACTTTCTTTCTTTATGCAACTAAATTTGCATATCCTGCAGCTGAAAAAGGCATAATTAGTAATTTGTGATTAATTTAAGCGGGAGCAGCTATAAAAATCTTAGGTATTTACATAGTTCTCATAAATTAGAGTCACAAACTGTAATTTGTTAAATTGAAATTCTGCTAAAAGCTTGCATTTACATAGATGTTCAGATGTTAAAGTGTTGACACGCATTTTAAAACCAACACTGCTGCTGCCTTATTCATTATTCATGCCAGTGAGCTGGAAGGTTTATCTGAGAAGTTATTTGGACAGTAAAATATGATGGCCAGCAAGAAGCTGCAATTGTAACGACTCTCAAACAGCAAAAACATGCACCACATGATTTGAGAGTTGAAGATGTTTCTAACAAAGATCTGTGTGTGCAGGATCCTTGCCAATAATGGAGCTACACTGATTGATGCAGGATAATATGTTGAGAATGTGTCCAGAGAAGGACGAGAGGCCTGGAACACAAAATCTATGAGGAGAGGCTGAGGGAGCTGGGGGTGTGCAGCCTGCAGAAGAGGAGGCTCAGGGTAGACCTCATTGCTGTCTACAACTACCTGAAGGGAGGCTGTAGCCAGGTGGGGTTGGTCTCTTCTGCCAGGCAAACAGCAATAGAAGAAGATGACACAGTCTCAATTTGTAGCAGGGGAGGTATAGGCTGGATATTAGGAGGAAGTTCTTCACAGAGAGAGTGATTGGCATTGGAATGGGCTGCCCAGGGAAATCGTGGGGTCACTACCCCTGGAAATGTTCGAGAAAAGCCTGGATGAGGCACTTAGTTCCACAGTCTAGCTGACTGGATAGGGCTGACTGATAGGTTGGACTGGATGGTCTTGGAGGTCCCTTCCAATCTGGCTGATTCTATGACTATCTTGAGCTAATCCCATAATCCTACTTCACATTGCCTGTTTGCAAACCTGATCTAGGGTAGGGTGTCCCTGCCCATGGCCAAGGGGGTTGGAACTAGATGATCCTTGTAGTCCCTTCCAACCCTGACTGATTCTATGATTCTAAGAAAAAAAAACATCAAGGAGCAGGCTGCACAAACCTGTCTGCACGAGTCAGCTTTTGCTATGTGATGAAAATCTGCAGATGAAGGCATTAAATGAGGAGTTCACTTCAGGCATGGGATATGAAGAATGTAAAATTCAGAACTGTCTCATTTTAAGATCTGTGCCAGTGCATCTGAATTCCAAATGGAGAGGTCACATTAAGGTCTGGGTAGGTTTTTTTTCCCTATAGTATTGCAACTGTCAGTGTTACTAATGTGAAATAGTGAGGTGGTTAATGGACTGAAAAACAAACATCAATGCCAGGTCACCCATTAGCTGATACAAGTCAGCATAGATTACAGAGACATAGCTAGCTTTGTGTCTGCTAAGAATCTGTCATGTAATATAGTAATAACAACAAAATAATTATTTCTTAGATACAAAGGAATAGGGTTTTAGTGTTTTAAAATACTAATATCATGATTGTCCTGAGCAGATTACAGGTTCTACTTTTGCTTTCAAATAGCACCCTGTGTAAACTGATGACTGTCTATGAATGCAAATGTTTGCATATCTACAGAGAAGTAAGATAATGTAGAATTTCTTTTTAAATGGTCATAGAATCAACCAGCTTGGAAGAGACCTCCAAGATCATCCAGTCCAACCTAGCACCCAGCCCTAGCCAGTCAACCAGACCATGGCACTAAGTGCCTCTTCCAGTCTTTTCTTGAACACCTCCAGGGATGGTGACTCCACCACCTCCCTGGGCAGCCCATTCCAATGGCAAATCACTCTCTCTGTGAAGAACTTCCAACTAGTTCTGTAAGAGCAATAACTGATACAGCAGTTTTGAGATATATCTGCTGTATAGATACAGTGATCATGGCAATAAAATGCCCACCAACACTTAGTGCTGGTGTCCGGTAGGATATGTTCCTGCTCATCTTCAGAAATCTCTAGGAAAACACTTCATTTTTTTTCCCTGGCACTGCTATTTATACATATGGGACTGGTGAGGTAATATCTGCGGACAGAGAGGCTGAAGAGCAGCCAGGCAGAAAGGGACCTGGGGGTAGCAGTAGATAGTAGGTGAACATGAGGCAGCAGTGTGCCCAGGTGGTCAGAAGAGCCAATGGCATCCTGGTCTGCATCAGGAGCAGTGTGGCCAGTAGGGCAAGGGAGGTTATTCTGCCCCTGAACTCATCACTGTTCAGGCCACACCTTGAGTGCTGTGCCCAGTTCTGGGCTCCTAAATTCAGGACAGATGTTGAGATACTGGAACATGTCCAGAGAAGTGCAACAAAGGTGGTGAGAAGCCTGGAGCACAGCCTTGTGAGAAGAGGCTGAGGGAGCACAGCCTGGAGAAGAGGAGGCTCAGGGCTAACCTCATTGCTGTCTACAACTACCCGAAGGGAGGCTGTAGCCAGGTGGGGGTTGGTCTCTTCTGCCATGCAAGCACCAACAGAACAACCTGCTTGATTCTATGGTTCTATGATCATAGGTGGGCTGAAACTCCAGCTGAAGATGTCTGGCTCTTTTCTCCCTCTCACTTGCAGGGAATCATCTCTTTTCCCATCCAGGGGCATAAAGATTGGTAAGGTGGATCTACATTATTGTACTTCAAGTATAAACTCTTGCCCTATATTCTAAACCTTTCTTTCACAGTTTTCACCACTCTTCAGTCTCGTTCATTGTTGAAAAACTGCAGATGGACATCCCCACACACCCTAGACATTTATTCACAGAGTTACTATACAAAATGTAAACCTATCTTTCATTTTTATTGGATTGCAGCTCAAGCTTGATGACATTCTGATAGCATTGGACCCATGTCTCTGCCAATATCCAGAGGCAATTCTCCAAGAGAATCCAATCTTTTCTCTCAGGTTCCCTTTCTGCACGACTGCTCTCAGTGTATGTGCAACCCCAGTAGCCATAGAGTAATCTAACCTTTGTTAAGTCAGATCTTTAGTCAATGTAGTACAAATTTATGCCTGACTTTATCCAAAATATCACTGAAGCAGTGCTTTGCATCCAGACTGACTTGAATATGACACCCTTTGCCATTAGATCCCAGCTATAAGCTGAGGCCCTGGAAACTGCTTGCAGAGGTAAACTGCTGATGCAGCCAACATCATAGAAGAATACCATCTGCCCAGCCAAAAACTGTGCCATCTCATGCTTTGCACTGCAGTACACAGGAATCACATCAGAATTACCAAAACCCTTGGGTCTCCTCTTCAAAGTTGTGCCGGGGAAAGTATAGGCTGGATGTTAGGAGGAAGTTCTTCACAGAGAGAGTGATTTCCCATTGGAATGGGATGCCCAGGGAGGTGGTTGAGGCACCGTCCCTGGAGGTGTTCAAGAAAAGACTGGATGAGGCACTTAGTGCCATGGTCTGGTTGATTGGCTAGGGCTGGGTGCTAGGTTGGAGTGGATGAGCTTGGAGGTCTCTTCCAACCTAGTTGATTCTATGATTCTATTCTATGAAATGTTGTCATAACTGTTTCATCACCACTCCTGGAGGTATTCACAGGACTCACAGATGATGCTAACTGATGTGGTTCAGCACCAGACTTGCTAGAGGTAGATAACGATTGGACTCTATGATCTTAAAGGTCTTTGCCAATCAAAATGATTTGATGATTCTCTAATTCTATGATTCTACTTACCATGGGGTTAGGCTACCATAAAGTTTAATAGATGTATATAACAGTGCCAAGCTGATGATTGTAGGTGTGGAGAACACATGTCAATGAAAGCAAAAATCCAATAGAATTAAAAGATTCCATCAGATAAAATTTCCTAAGTAATAATTGTCTATTTTTATTTGATTTGATCCATAAAGAATGATATTTCCTTTTTTTTTTCACTTGGCACTTTCCCTGAGATTGAGTTCCACAATCTAGTCTCCTGCAAGCTCCTTAGAGAGTAGAAAATTACATTATCAGTGTTTAATTTTCATGCACAGCTTGCCACAGTGACTAGCTTTCCTTGGAAAAGAAGCTGAGTTATTTGTTCCTGCAAAGCATGCTGCTGCTAATAAGATTAGAGGTGATGCATGCTCCTCTTTTCACCACTACCAATAAAGCCTAGTTCTGATGTGTTTAACTGTTCAAATCTTCACAGCAATCTGCTTTATAAAATGCCAGGCAGGCACCCAGGAGTTTCCACACAAGCCAAAGGAAACAGTACTCAGCAATTCTGAAAACAGATTTTGAACCCTGAATAATCATATAAGCTACCACTTTTCATACAATCATAGAATCAACCAGGTTGGGAGAGATCTCCAAGATCAGCCAGTCCAACCTAGCACCCAGCCCTATGCAGTCAACTAGACCATGGCATTAAGTGCCTCATCCAGGCTTTGCTTCAACACCTCCAGGGATGGCAACTCCACCACCTCTCTGGGCAGCCCATTCCAATGCCAATCATTCTCTCTGGCAAGAGCTTCCTCCTAACATCCAGCCTAGACCTCCCCTGACACAACTTGAGACTGTATCTCCTTGTTCTGTTGCTGCTTGCCTGGCAGAAGAGACAAACCCTACCTGGCTACAGCCTCCTTTCAGGTAGTTGTAGACAGCAATGAGGTCTGCCCTGAGCCTCCAGCACTCCAGGCTGCACACCCCCAGCTCCCTCAGCCTCTCCTCACAGGGCTGTGCTCCAGGCCACTCGCAGCTTTGTTGCCCTTCTCTGGACGCCTTCCAGCACCCCAACCTCTCTCTTGAATTGAGGAGTCCAGAACTGGACACAGGACTCAAGGTGTGCCTGACCAGTGGTGAGTCCAGGGCCAGAATAACCTCCCTTGTCCTGCTGCCCACACTGCTCCTCATTTTATTGCGTAATTTTGCCTTAAAAAAAACCATCATATTTGTGGTGTTTGTTTGGGGTTTTGCTTGGTTGGTTGGTTTTCTTATGTACCCATATATCATTCCATCATAGATATTGTTAAGTCATTGAAATACTCTCTCTGGGTAATTATCAAATGCCTCTCAGTGAATCCTGTGAGAAGGAGATTAGCCACACTTTAGTCAAGAATGCTTTATCCTGAGGCAAATCTGTGGAGGGAAACAGGGTAGATATAGGAAGAAATTATTACTGTGAATCCATTTCTTCTGCAAAATATTTAATAGATGGAAACAGAACTGCTTATGAACACCATGCATACAGCACTCTGTGAGATTTGTTGCTCTACTCTAGTGAAAGGAAATGGCAGATGGATGCAGAAAGAAATTTAATGCTTTTAATCTGCAGCTGGTAAGGACTGTATCAAGAACAGTGTGGCCAGTAGGACAAGGGAGGTTATTCTATCCCTGTACTCACCACTGGTCAGGCCAGAGTCCTTAGACTCAGTGGCTCCAGGTTCTTTGTCCTCTTTCCCATAATTGCTTCTCCCCATAGCAGAAAGAGGGAGAGCAGAAAAACATGCCTGGGCAAGCCAGGACATGTGTAAGCCTATTTTTGGCCTATCACAACATGAATATCTGAGGTTTGGTGAGATATTTGACTCAAATAAATCTTTTAGGACTATATATGGAGAAATGTATTAAAAATGTGGCATTGAGATCTAGGGAAGGCATTTAAGGATTCAAGGACATGAATATCTGAGGTTTTGTGAGTTATCTAGGTGGGGGTTGGTCTCTTCTGCCAGGCAACCAGCAACAGAAGAAGGGGACACAGTCTCAAGTTGTGCTGGGGTAGGTATAGGCTTGATATTAAGAGGAAGTTCTTCCCAGAGAGTGTGATTGGCATTGGAATGGGCTGCCCAGGGAGGTGGTGGAGTTGCTGTCCCTGGAAGTGTTCAAGCAAAGCCTGGATAATGCACTTAGTGCCAAGGTCTAGTTGACTGGACAGGGCTGGGTGCTAGATTGGACTGGCTGATCTTGGATGTCTCTTCCAACCTGGTTGATTCTGTGATTCTGTGATCTGAATCAAATAATTTTTTTAGGATTATATATGGATAAATGCACTAAAAATGTGGCATTGGGGGTCTAAGGAAGGTAAAGAAAAACACTTCAGCTTGCATCTATTTCAAGAATTGAAGCAAAGTTTTGAAAGCTCTGCAGCATTCCTATGGGGAGTTGAGGTTCATAGAGGTGGATGCAACAGTTTTCAGAATAAAATGTATGTACCAATAGCACTGCACTTAATTTATGCACCATAATTGCAAGTTTAAATCAAGACCCAAATGTCACCACTCCAGCACGAGTTTGCTCAATCCTTAATCAGAAACCTCCAGTAATTTTTTTGATCTTCCCACTCATGATGCCATTGTCTTAAGTACCCTGCTTCAGTATGATTATTTTTTTCACTTGGCTATTATTCTTCAAAAACAAAGCAAAATAATCTAGTCTGGTCTGTCCCTAGATTTAATTAATGCTGACATCCACCAGCTCTAAAGAGTCATTGTCCATAACCTGTTGAAGATTATAGTTAATTATTCTTTTTTTTTCTGTCTCTAGCTCTGCACAGTTCTTCATGCTCTTGGGAACACTAAGAAAATCTCTTCTTAATTGGTCATATGCTATCTTTTAAAGGTCATGCTCATGATTCTTCTTATTCACTTGAGAGCAATTCTTTAAAAGGGCAGGCCTGGGTGCAGATTTATAACCACGGTCCTAGATTGGGGCTGGATGGAAAACAAGAAAAAAACACAAGTAATTCTATAGGGAAGTCATAGAATCAGTCAGGGTTGAAAGGGACCACAAGGAGCACCTAGTTCCAACACCCCTGTCATGGGCAGGGACACTCTACCCTAGATCAGGCTGGCTAGAGCCTCATCCAGCCTGGTCTTAAACACCTCCAGGGATGGCACCTCAACCACCTCCCTAGGAACTCATTCGAGGCTCTCACTACTCTCATGTTCAACAACTTCCTCCTCACGTCCAGGCTGAATCTCCCCACCTCCAGCTTTGCTCCATCCCCCCTAGTCCTGCCCCTGCTTGATATCCTGAAAAGTCCCTCTCCAGTTTTTTTGTAGGTCCCCTTCAGATACTGAAAGGACACAATAAGGTCACCTGGGAGCCTCCTCTTCTCCAGATTGAACAGCCCCAATTCTCTCAATCTGTCCTCATAGGAGAGGTCAGCTGTCATGAGATTTCCAATCAATAAGACTCCTGACTGAATTCCACCAAGTTTTTCAGGAAGAACTTGCAAACCCCTAATTTTTTCTCCGTGCTGTAAAACATTGGACATTTATGTCTAAGCCCAAAAATCCACTTTTAAAATAATGATATTTTGTCCCAGAGTTGACTTCTTATCTGTCAATCAAAAAGTTCTTTTACTAATATTTGACAATACCAAAGGGCATTTATTTATCCTTTGAAAGAAGTAATTTAGGACTCAGCAGGCAATTTGCATATGTCACTAGTTTAATCAGGCAAGGAGTAGCAAATTAAAACATAATAAAGTGGGGAGGTTTTGCTTATTTTTGTCAAAATTATATGCTTTCTGTGAGTGACAGGTGGGTGGTAGAGCTTCTAATACAAAGTGGGTTCCAAAAGTTTCTCTGACTTCATGGAGATCTCAGTAGAAAAGTAACATTTTATTATTGTAGTGAAATTTAGTCTCTCACAAGCTCTGGGTTAATGCAGAGAATTAGAAGACAGTTTATGATGTTTCTCCAAATTGAGATGCAATTTACACTTCTTTTTCATAACCTCCAGGAATACTTTAGGATTCTACCCAGAAAAGCTTAAAGTCTCCTCAGGTTGGCTTACTTATGCAGAATCATAGAAGGCTAGGGGCTGGAAGGGACTTAGTCAAACCCCTCAGCCACAGCAGGATCACCTATACCAGATCACACAGGAATGCATCTGTGGACCCTCTCTGGCGTAGCTCCAGAGAGGGAGACTCCACAACTCTCCCTGGGCAGCCTGTGTTCCTCCCAATCATTGAAACAGATCCAGATTCACACTATGTTCAAAACTGTAAAGAGGTGATTTAGACTATGGAATCTGAACATGTGTGAAGAGTTTTTAAGAAGATACATATTTATCCCACAGATTCAAAATAATGGAGCATCAGAGAACTGTTTTTGTCTGCATTTGGTTGCCCTTCAGAACAAAGGGGACACAGTCTCAAGTTGTGCCAAGGGAGGTCTAAGCTGAACGTTAGGAGGAAGTTCTTTACAGAGATTTGCCATTGGAATGAGCTGCCCAGGGAGGTGGTGGAGTTGCTGTCCCTGCAGGTGTTGAATCAAAGCTTGGATGAGGCACTTAGTGCCATGGTCTGGTTGATTGGACAGGGCTGAGTTCTAGGTTGCACTGGATGAACTTGGAGGTCTCTTTCAACCTGGTTGATTCTATGATTCTATGCTTCATAGACACTTCTTTGTTTCATGATGTGTGTTTTCTATTTGATAACTTGATATGAGATATTGTAAAAAGCTGAAATGAAATGCTCCTGTCCAGTTACACAGCTGTAAAGTATTTCTTACACTGGTAACAATAAAATGCAGGGTACTGCTGCAGAGTCCTCTTAAACGTGGCTAATAAATTGCCAAACAGAAGAACTTGCAGCATTAACAGCATCCTGGCCTGTATCAGGAGGAGTCTAACCAGCAGGAGTCAGGAAGTGATTGTGCTCCTGTATTTGGCATTCCTGAGGAAATACTTGAAATATTGTGTTCAGGTTTGGACCCCTCACTATAAGAAAGACACTGAGTTGCTGGAACGTGTCCAGAGAAGAGCAGCAAAGCTGTTGAAGGGTCTAGAGAACAAATCTTATGAGAAGCCATTGAAGAAACTGGGATTCTTTAGTCTGGAGAAGAGAAGGCTGAGGGAAGATCTCACTGCTCTCTACAACTACCCAAAAAGAGGTTCTAATGAAGTGGGAGTCAGTCTGTTCTCCCTAGTATCAGGTGATAGAATGATTTTGGCCTCAGAAGGTTTCAAGGATTGTTTTTAATGTGGACCAACAGTATCATGAAAACACCTTGTATGTGGCTAGAAGTAAGACTCAGATTAACACAGCCTAGAAATATGAGCCATATCTCCTGAAATAGCTATTCACTTGCTAAGGGTTCCACTGAGGCTTGAAGGATGACAGAATGCCATTATAAATAAGCTGTTGCCTGCTCAGCTGTGGATGACAAATTCAGGTGCTACAATGCTTTGCCTTTTGCAATACATCATTTTCTTAAACCGTGCAATGGTTTAGGCAAAACTCTGCTCAGGTGCTAAAAATTCACAGAAGGACAATTAGCAGAAGTAGGACGACTGTATCTGACAGTTCTGTAATAGTAAAGACCCTGTTGAGTTCCCCAAAATAATAGCAGCAAGAAAGCCTGAGACACAGTATATGTTTGGTCTTTTGTCTGTAATTTAAAGGTTCCTTACATCTTCTGCTGTATGATAGCACAATTAATTATATTTTTTCCCAAAGGTGCCTATTTTTAGCTTTGGAATAGAATGAGGAAGTTGTAATTGGGGAAGAAATGAAAGTTGTTGTAAAAAGAGCACCAGAGACAGTGATGCTGTGTGGCTAATGTGATTCGTGAAAGAAATGGTAGTGAGAGCACTTTCCAGCAGCTCACTAGGTCTTGCTTAATGTCAGCTACCTCTGCATCTGGCAGCTGATCTTTAGTGCACCTTTGTTGCTCGTGGAATCATAGAATGGTTTAGGTGGGAAGGGGAATCATAGAATCATAGAATTAACCAGGTTGGAAGAGACCTCCAAGATCATCCAGTCCAACTTAGCACCCAGCCCTAGCCAGTCAACTAGACCATGGCACTAAGTGCCTCATCCACCCTTTTCTTGAAGACCTCCAGGGACAGTGCCTCCACCACCTCCCTGGGCAGCTAATTCCAATGCCAATCACTCTCTCTGACAACAACTTCCTCCTAACATCCAGCCTAGACCTACCCCGGCACAACTTGAGACTGTGTCCCCTTGTTCTATTGCTGGTTGCCTGGGAGAAGAGGCCACCCCCACCTGGCTACAATGTCCCTTCAGGTAGTTGTAGACAGTAATAAGATCACCCCTGAGCCTCCTCTTCTCCAGGCTAAACACCCTCAGCCTCTCCTCATAGGGTTTGGTTCCAGACCCTTCACCAGCTTTGTTGCCCTTCTCTGGACACATTCCAGCACCTCAACATCTCTCTTGAATTGAAGGGCCCAGAACTGGACAAAGCTCTCAAGGTGTGGCCTGACCAGTGCTGAGTACAGGGGAAGAATAACCTCCCTTTTCCTACTGGCCACACTGTTCCTGATCCAGGCCAGGATGCCATTGGCACTTTTGGCCACCTGGGCACACTGCTGGCTCATCTTCAGCCTACTATCTATCAGTACCCCCAGGTCCCTTTCCTCCTGGCTGCTCTCCAGCCACTCTGTCCCCAGCCTATAGTGCTGCTTGGGGTTGTTGTGGCCATTGGCCTTGTTAAATCTCATCCCATTGGCCTCTGCCCACCCATCCAGCCTGTCCAGGTCCCTCTGCAGGGCTCTCCTACCTTCCAACAGATCAACACCTGCTCCTAGCTTGGTGTCATCTGCAAACTTCCTGATGCTGGACTCAATCCCCTCATCCAGGTCATCAATAAAGATATTGAACAGGACTGGGCCCAGCACTGATCCTTGGGGAACACCACTAGTGACAGCTGCCAGCTGGATGTGGCACCATTCACCACCACTCTCTGGGCTCTAATGTTTCATTGCTAGGATAAAAAGGGTTTTGTTGAAATGGTAATAGACTAAGAAGTGCTGCAGTTCTGAGGACAGGGAACCAAATGCAAAATAAAAGACTACAATTATCCTGTGCAACCATGTAAACATCATACAACAGTGGCGTGGTGAAACTTCATCTTACGTATCATAAGTGGCTTCCTCATGGATAAGGTAGTTAAGGATACCAGAAGGAAGAAGCAGCACTTGACTTAATCCAGCATGGGAAAAAAAATGATCTGATTTATCATTGTATTATTCAAGAACATCTTTGTTACAGTGTAGAGAAGATGTTTAGATTTAACAACCCTCAAAAGTGAATCAGGAACAAAAGCTGCTACAAGAGCTCTTCGTTTCAAAAAGGGTGATGAGCAAATAGGGTTGTTACAAAGGAATTAAGAGCTAAGAGGTTTAAATGTTTGCAGGTGGTGCAGAGATTAAGGACATCATTGTAGGCACTTTAAGCAAGCAAATGACAATCAGAAAGTTGTACGGCAGTCAAAAAAAGACATTATAAAAAGAACAGAAAATTAACAAAAAAAATTCCCCCCTAAAATCCCCAAACAAACATAAACCATTTTAAAAGGCAGTAAGATGTAACAGGAGAACAGAGGAGGTTACTAAAATATGCTATTCCTTGATAACACTGTGCTTGTGATCAGACAAATACACTGTAAGTGGGAAAAAAATCACCCATGAGGCAGGTAGAACTTACTAAAGGCACAAAAGTAAGGTTTGGTTGAATTTTTGTTTCTTTTTTTCTTCAAGCACATGCAAAACAGAAACATTTCTTGCTAGTTAATAGAGTTAATATGCAACAAGGACATCAAAGAATCATAGAATCAACCAGGTTGGAAGAGACTGCCAAAATCATCCAGTCCAACCTAGTACCCAGCCCTGGCCAATCAACTAGACCTTGGCACTGAGTGCCTCAGTCAGGCTTTTCTGGGACATCTCCAGGGACGGTGACTCCACCACCTCCCTGGGCAGCCCATTCCAATGCCAATCACTCTGTCTGCCAACAACTTCCTCCTAACATCCAGCCTATACCTCCCCTGGCACAACTTGAGACTGTGTCCCCTTCTTCTGTTGCTGCTTGCCTGGCAGAAGAGACCAACCCCACCTGGCTACAGCCTCCCCTCAGGTACTTGAAGATAGTGATGAGCTCACCCCTGAGCCTCCTCCAGTCTGCACACCTCCAGCTCCCTCAGCCTCTCCTCACAGGGCTGTGCTCCAGGCCTCTCACCAGCTTCGTCACCCTTCTCTGGACCTATTCCAGTTAGTAGATTAAATATGCAGTAAGGACATCAAAGGAGCACAGATTGGCTTAAAGTACAATAATGAGCAGAGAATCATACAGTCAATTAGGTTGGAAGAGACCTCCAAGATCTTCCAGTCCAATCTATCACCCAGCCCTGTACAATCAACTAGACCATGGCACTAAGTGCCTCAGCCAGGCCTTTCTTGAACACCTCCAGGGTCTCACAAACTACTATCAATAGTAAGAAGAAAGAAAGATTATGCCAGAGGAAGGCAGGTGTTACAGTTCAGTTTCAGTTCTCTGAAGGTACCATGAAATATGTTACTAAAAAGGAGTTAGTTGCTCCTGTTTGTCTCCTGTGTCAGCTAAAGGCTTATGATAAATCTCCCATTACTGATTCCTACAGAAACTAAGATTCTGTAGAGCAGGAAAAGAAAATCTTCTAAATTAATACAAACATGTGAAATAACAGAAACCAAAGTTGAGGAAGAGATTATCAGTTTTGTAAACACAGAAAAGATTACCACAGAAATCCTTGATAGAATGTTAGAGACTTGAGCTAGTTAATTATTACTGATTGATAAGGAATTACCTAGGAAACAAGTTAATAAGGATGTAATAAAGCTTCCCAGTCAGACTGAACCATGTAGAGCACTGAAACAAAAAAGAATTGAGAAGAAATACAGAAAAACCTGATGAGTGTCATTCATCTGACCAAATCTGTGCATCTGCAGTGCACAGAGGCCTTTGCTCCCTTTTCACAATCAGGGGAAGGAAATAGGTACTTTTATGCAGTGACTTGTCTCTGGAACGCAGAGTGGGATAAATCATCCCTTCAAAATGCCATTTTGTCTCCACTGATTACAAAGGCAGCCAAAGGTGAGGAGCTCAGACGTCACCAGAAGAATCTCCCTTCAAAAGACTTGGACATAAAATGTCAGAAGAAATTTTGTATGGCACTTGGCAAAGAAGGGCATGGAATAAATGATATTAATTTTGCATACAGAATATGGAACATAAATTAGCTACTACCACTCAGGAAAGGGGTCTAAAATTATCGTCCATCGTTCTACTGAAATGCCACTTCTGTGCTCAAGATCAATCAAAACCAAACCAAACCTTAATAATTAACAAAAGAATAGAAGATGCAGCAGAAATCATCATGCTACTGCATAACTTAAGCATGTTAAATATTGTCCTTGTAGTCCTTTCTTTACAGAAAACCTATATAAGAAATAGAAAACAGTAATAGAATCATAGCATCTTCCAAACAGGTTGGAAGAAACCTCCAAGATCATCCAGTCCAACCTAGCACCCAGCCCTAGACAGTATCACAGTATCATCAGGGTTGGAAGAGACCTCCAACTAGACCATGGCACTAAGTGCCCCAGCCAGGCTTTGCTTCAACACCTCCAGGGACAGTGACTCCACCACCTCCCTGGGCAGCCCATTCCAATGCCAATCACTCTCTCTGCCAACAACTTCCTCCTGACATCCAGCCTAGACCTCCCCTGGCACAACTTGAGACTGTATCTCCTTGTTCTGTTGGTTGTTGCATGGGAGAAGTGATCAATCCCCATCTGACTATAACCTCTTCCTTCAGGTAGTTGTAGACAGCAATGAGGTCACCCCTGGGACTCTTCTTCTCCAGGCTAAACCGCATAGACTCATAGAATCAGTCAGAGTTGGAAGGGACCACAAGGATCATCTAGTTCTGACATCCCTACCATGCCCAGGGAGACCCTACCCTAGATCAGGCTGCCCTCAGCCTCATCCAACCTGGATTTAAACACCTCCAGCCATGGGGCCTCAGCCACCTCCCTGGGCAACTCATTCCAGCCTCTCACCACTCTCATGCTCAACAACTTCCTCCTCACATCCAGCCTGAACCTTCCCACATCCAGCTTCAGTCCATTCCCTGTAGTCTTGTCACTGCCTGAGAGATGATGTGCAAAGCTACAGAGTGAGCCCAGAAATCTCTGATCAGAAAAAGACAAAGTGGAAGGGATTGTGATGACATTAAAAAAAAAGTGAAAATGCAGCAAACATTCACTATTTGATTTTCTTCTCTGCAGCTATGTACATTAAGTAAAATTACTACAGAAAAGCATAGCAGAAACAAAGGGAGCAGCTTTTCCACACAGCTGGAGCGAAGGTGGGGAGTCTGTTACTGCAGAAAACTGAGGACTAGGAACATCTCTATCAACTCAAAAAGCAATTTGAAAAATTGCTGGGAAGCTAAAAAAAAAGAAAGGAAAGTAGACATATTACTGATGAAACAAAAAATACCTTTCTTCAACTTGCTCCAGAAGCCTGCAAGATGCAGGATGCAGTTGCTGAGAGGATGTAGTGGAGGAAGGGTACCTGTGTTTCTGTCCTGTTACTATATTTCGACATCCTTTTCTAGGCCATAATGCACTAGAACTAAATGAACCTGACTTAGCAGAGCTGTTCTCACACTCTAATGTAAACCTTTTAAGCTATTATTGCATATTACATTTTCCAAGAGAGATATATGGTTTATTTAATCTATAGCCTGGTTTTCCTGGGATGGATCCTGGGCCAGACATAGGCTGCAGGCCATCAGCAATTCTGAGTCAGCCAGGAGAGAGGACTGAAGTTGGCTACAGGTATCTCAGACCATGAGCATCACACTCAGTGAAACAGGATGAAGTCTGCTGAAGGGGTGCCTCCTGCTTGATGTTTCTGCTTGGTTTCTTTCTTACCCTGCTCCTCTTTGTTCTGCTGTTGAGGACTGCCTTCCTGCATATGAGATTGAACAAGGCCAAGTGCAGGGTTCTGCACTTTGGCCGCAACAACCCCAAGCAGTGCTACAGGCTGGGGATAGAGTGGCTGAGAGCAGCCAGGAAGAAAGGGACCTGGGGGTGCTGGTAGACAGTAGCTGAACATGAGCCAGTATGTGCCCAGATAGCCAAGAGAAGCCAATGACATCCTGTCCTGGAACAGTGTGGCCAGTAGGATGAGGGAGGTTATTCTTCCCCTGTACTCAACACTGGTCAGGCCACACCTTGAGTGCTGTGTCCAGTTCTGGGCCTCTCTCGGCTTGGGGTTGTTGTGGCCAAAGTGCAGAACCCTGCACTTGGCCTTGTTAAATTTCATCCCATTGGCCTCTGCCCACCTATCCAGCCTGGCACTGACCCTCTGCAGGGCTCTCCTACCTCCCAATAGATCAACATAACCCAATGAAATGAGATAAACACATCTCTTATGTTCTGTTCAGCCCCTTCTGGGGCACATTCTCCAATTCTCTCAAAAGCTTTCATTTGCAGTTTACAATTAAGGCACTGATCTTAGGCTGTAACAGTATTTCAAGCTGTTGCTTCTGCAAATAGGCTAAGAGAAGGTAACCATGCATTGTATTATTAGACTGACTGGATTATTAGATAAGGTAATTATGCATTGTGATTATGTTACATTCAACTCTTATCTCTTTATCTCAACCCTAAGTTTTGTGTGTTACTTATCCCCTCACTTGCATGTCAGGGGAGCCAGCAGGTTAGCTCTTATATTAACCTATTGCAGAGAGGTAGATAATCTGCAGGACAGACAATCCAGAACCTTGCTCTGAGTAGGAACAAATATATAAAAATGTCTTTGATAATTATGTCAAAATCTTTCTTTAATGAAAACAGTTCCTCAATGCCTTGATTCTGAAGAGGAATAATAAACTCCACCACTAAAAAGCAGCCCTGTGGAGAGGGACTTGGGGGGTCCTGGTGGCTAACAAGTTACCCATGGCACAGCAATGTGTCCTTGTGGCCAAGAGGATCCTGGGGTGTATTAGGAAGATTGTGTCCAGCAGATCAAGGGAGGTTCTCCCCCTGCCTCTACTCTGCCCTTCTGAGACCTCATCTTGAATATTGCATTCAGTTTTGGGCTCCCCAGTTGAAGAGGGACAGGGATCTGCTGGAGAGGGTCCAGTGGAGGGCCATGAGGATGATGAGGGGTCTGGAGGACATGGCTGATGAGGAGAGGCTGAGGGCCCTGGGGCTGCTTAGTCTGGAGAAGAGAAGACTGAGAGGGCATTTGATAAATGTTTATAAGTATCTGAGGGCTGCCAGGAGTGGGGGGGGGGGGCAGGACAGGCTCTGCTCCCTGGGACAGGACAAGGAGCAATGGGTGTAAGTTGCAGCACAGGAGGTTCTGCCTCAACACAAGGAGGAACTTCTTTACTGTAAGGGTCCCAGAGAACTGGCACAGGCTCCACAGATAAGTTGTGGGGTCTCCTTCTCTGGAGCCTTTCAAGGCCTGTCTGGATGTGTTCCTCTGTGATCTGTGCTAGATTTTGTGGTCCTGCTCTGGCAGGAGGATTGGACTCAATGATCCCCTTGGTTCCCTTCCAACCCCTAACATCCTGTGAGCCTGTGATCCCAGCTATTTGTTAGTTTGATACATTCCTTTATTCGAATTCCTGTAACAAAACAATGCATTCCCTCCCCCCTCTTTTGGAACATGCAGAACAGTTAATTCCCCTCTACAAGAAAAAGCTTACTTTTCAGGAAAAACAAAACACAATTCACTTCAGTGTTTCCCTTTATGATATGTTTTGTGATCATTGGTTCCCTCTGCCTTCTCTATTACCTGTTTGCATTTGTGTCAAAGTAGGATTCCCAGCATTTAACACCATTCAAGCACCAACTGAAGCAGAATAATTACCTTATACCTTTCTGACATTCCTGTCATATTATTCTTAAGTAAAGTTCTGTTTATTTACAAAAACATGCCATGAAATACAAGCAGAATAATTACCTTTTACCTGCTTTACACACTTCTTAATATATCATAGAATCATGGTATCCATCAGGGTTGGAAGGGATCACAGGGATCACCTAGTTACAACCCCTCTGTCATGGGCAGGGACACTCTACCCTAGATCAGGCTGCCCATACCTACTATTCACCTTTTTCTTTGTTTTTAATGTTATCACATTAACCTATAACAATATTTTAGCCTGGGTGAGAAATTTTGAAGTGGATTTCTCAGAATTCCCTTTTATCATATTTTTTTTTTAGCATCAGAGAGTGGTCACAGAGTAAACATACCAAATTCTTTTAGGGTGAAGCTCACTTGGAAGCTATGCCCAGGAGCACTTGTGAGCACATAGAATTATAGAATCAGGCAGGGCTGGAAGGGACCACAAGGGTCATCGAGTTCCAACTCCCCTGCCATGCCCAGGGACACCCTACCCAAGAGCAGGCTGCACACAGCCTCAGCCAGCCTGGCCTTAAACACCTCCAGCCATGGGGTCTCAACCACCTCCCTGGGCAACCCAGTCCAGCCTCTCACCACTCTCCTGCTCAACAACTTCCTCCTCACATCCACTCTGAATCTTCCTACCTCCAGCTTCACTCCTGAGTGCTTCAGCTACCATCTGGCTTTAACATCACAAGATGGAGCAGTCTAGAACTATCTGAATTTTCCCTTCCTACAAATACTTTGTCTTAGTGCTTTTGTGTTTTCAACATGCCTCCTCCACAAATAAATCCTTTCTTCTGGGTTGTGCTATTTGCTAATATAAATGTAGCTGGTTTGCACTTTCACTTATTTTAGGTTTGCAGGTACATTGATATCATCTTCTCCATCTTCTTGTGAGGAGCCAAGTTCAACTGACAGCATTGCAACAGAAGCTGGTGGCACAGTGGAGAACTGAATACAAATACCTCAGTCTTTCTTCTACCTGTTAGCAAAGGGAACTTTGTGGAGGATTTAGGGTTCTATCCATCCCTTCCTTCCTTCCCTCCTTGTTTCCTTCCTTCCTCATTTCTTTCCTTCCTTCCCTTTGTTTCCCTCCTTCCTTCCTTGTTTTCTTCCTTACTTCCCTCCTTCCTTGTTTTCTTCCTTTCCTCCCTCATTCCCTCTTTGTTTCTCTCCTTCCTTGTTTCCTTCCCTCCCTCCTTCCTTATTTCCTTACTGCCTTGTTCCCCTCCTTCCTCATTTCCCTCTTTTCTTCCTTCCACCCTTGTTTGGTTTTATTTTGTCACTCCTGATGCTGTGAGATGAAATCCAGTAGATATATGTCATGGGATGATCTCCTATATGAGAAACTATTCTTCAATGGGCAGCTCAAGAGAGAAGTAGAACTGCTTGAGAGAGCTCAGCACAGAGCCACAAAGATGATTAAGAGAATGGAACATCTCTCTTATGAGGAGAGACTGAGGGAGTTGGGGCTTTTTATCTTGGAGAAGAGCAGACTGAGAGGTGACTTTGTCAGTGTTTATAAATAGGTAAGGGTTGAGTGGCAGGAATCTGAAGCCAAGCTCTGCTTAGTGATGCCTGGTGACAGGACAAGGGGCAATGGGTGGAAGCTGAGGCAGCATAGGAAATTTCATGTAAACATGAGGGGGAATTTATTTTGGTGTGAGGGTGACAGAACACTGGAACAGGCTGCCCAGGGGGATTGTGGAGTCTCCCTCTCTACAGATATTCAAAACCCACCTAGATATGTTCCTGCTCTGGCAGGGGGGGTGGCCTAGATGATCTTTCGAGGTCCCTTCTAGCTCCTGTGATTCTGTGACATAGACTTTTATCACTTTTATGCTTTCTCAGTGCTGAGAACTTCCCCTTCTCATTTTTTATTGCTTTATTGGTAATTTTGACAGACTTTCTGTATCAAGAGACCAAGATTCAGCACCCACAAGTGCTACTCAAGATAATAGTTTGGTCAAGAACCTTCTGTATACATGCTGTAGTAGTATTAGACCAATTTCAGTATAAGTTAAGTACCATTAGGCTATTGCAGCAGTAATCTGATTTTACAATATAGTGTAAGAAACATTAAGTGTTATTTGTCAAGAAGACTGATCTTTATTAGATCTGACCTTTCTCTAAACCAACACAATAAAAAGGTGCCAATTTTATACTTGCAAGATTAGTTTTGCTTACAGTAAGCAAAACATGAGAGGCTCAGGGGGTCTTAAAAACCTCCTTGGCAATAATTGAATCCCAGTAGCAAGTGTGCACCGGGAAGCTCTTATGATTTGCCCCAATCAACTACTGAAAGCATATTTCTACTCAGAGCATCACCTTCCCAACCTCTGAGGCTGAATAGCATAGTACTTGTGAATTGACCTTTTATGCAGGCTGAAACCACCATGTAATTAACATTTTCTACTTGTAGAGTTGAGACTTAATAAAACTGTGAGGTTAAATATCAGTATGTCCTTTGGAAGCACTTTTTGGCTTTCAGATGTTAATGACATACTTTCTATACCTTTAAAGAAATAAGAATGCACTGCAGTGAACAACTTGGTTCATGTTTGCCCTTTAAGCAGCCCCACTCAAGGAAGAATAGCTCTGAAATGCAAAGCAAGAAGGCATGCTGGAGATTATTTGGTTGTTCCAACCCAAAATCCATTGAAGTGAATGGAAATAAGTGGTACTCAGGATTGCATGTTCTCCACACCTCTCATTCTGTACAGCTTCACTTCAACATAGAATGGTTTAGATTGGAAGGGACCTTGAAGATCATCCAGCTCCAACCCACTGCCATAGGCAGGGACACCTCCCACTAGAACAGATTGCTCAAGGCCTCATCCAGCCTGGCCTTGAACACCTCCAAGGAGGGAGCAGCTACAATGTCCCTGGGCAAACTGCTCCAAGGTCTCACCGCTCTCACTGGAAAGATTTTCTTCCTCACGTCTAGTTTAAGCCTCCTCTCTAAGTTTAAACCCATTCCCCCTCATCCTGCCATTACAAGACCTTGTCAATAGTCCCTCCTCAGCCTTCCTGTAGGTCCCCTTCAGATACTGGAAGACTACTACAAAGTCTCCCTGAAGCCTTCTCTTCTCCAAGCTGAAGAGCCTCAACTCTTGTGGCCTGTCCTCATAGCAGAGCTGATCCAGTCCTCTGAGCATTTTGTGTCCTTCCTCTGGACTCATTCTAACAGTTCCATGTCCTTTTTTGTCTAGGGGGCTCCAGAACTGCACACAGTACATTCAGGGCATCTCTGTGTAAGAGCTCTAGATATTCATAAACACTTTCACAGGATGGTTACTTGATCTGAATGCCTCTGAGCTGAAGTAACTACCTTAGAAATAGGCATCTGTAGATAGGATTTTCATTATTAGTTGAAAATTCTCACCAAAGGGAAGTGTGAGTATTGTTTTCCTTATATCTGAATTCTCCTTGAAAGTCAAAGAAGAGAATCTTCCATTTCCCACTTCACTTTTTCTCCATGCACAATTCAAGATTTTTCACTGACTCTGAGATTTTTCTATGGAGTTAATTCACCTTCTCAATATTTATCTGAACACTCTGGATTTATAGAATCATAGAGTAGAATCAGTCAGGTTTGGCAGGGACCACCAAGATCATCTAGTTGCAACCCCCTACCCTAGAGCAAGATGACCACAGCCTCAGCCAGCCTAGCCTTAAACACTTCCAGACATGGGGCCTCAACCATCTCCCTGGGCAACCCATTCCAGCCTCTCACCACTCTCATGCTCAACAACTTCCTCCTCACATCAGCTAGGACCAAGTTGCAGTTTATCAGACACTTCCTCTTGAGGTCATATTTCTAGGAGAATTTTGAGTTTTGGGTATTTTTTGTTGTTTTTAAACACCATTGCCCAACACATTTAATCATTCCTGAAAAGTGTACACTGCTAAATGATATCTGGAATTAATGAAAGACACATTTCCATCTTGTCAGCTGTTCCACCTCATAAATCTTATAATAGACACCAGTGATTTTTATTTATCATTATTCATTTCACATTATTATTAATAATTTCAGATTTGCCATTGCAATGGGATGCCCAGGGAGGTGGTGGAGTTCATGCTATTGGAGGTGTTCAAAAAAAGACTTGATGTGCCTCTTAGTGCCATGGTCAAGATGATTGGCTAGGGCTGAGTGACAGAATCATAGAATCAAGCAGGTTGGAAGAGACATCCAAGATCAGCCAGTCCAACCTAGCACCCAACCCTATCCAGTCAACTAGACCATGTCACTAAGTGCCTCAGCCAGGCTTTGCTTCAACACCTCCAGGCATGGTGAATCCACCACCCCCCTGGGCAGCCCATTCCAATGCCAATCACTCTCCCTAACAACAACTTCCACCTAACATCCAGCCTAGACCTTCCCCAGCACAACTTAAGGCTGTGTCCCCTTGTTCTGTTGCTGCTTGCCTGGTGGAACAGAGCAACCACACTTGGCTACAGCCTCCCTTCAGGGAATTGTAGACAGCATTGAGGTCTGCCCTGAGCCTCCTCTTCTCCAGGCTGCACACCCCCAGCTCCCTCAGCCTCTCTTCACAGGGCTGTGTTCCAGGCCCCTCACCAGCTTCATTGCCCTTCTCTGGACATGGTCCAGTATCTCAACATCTCTCTTGAATAGAGGAGCCCAGATCTGGACACAGTGCTTAAGGTGTGGTCTGACCAGTGCTGAGCACAGGAGAAGTATAATCTCCCTTGTCCTACTGGCCACACTGTTCCTGATACAGGCCAGGATGCTAATGGCTCTCTTGGCCACCTGGGCACAGTGATGGCCAGCTTCCAGTGTTCAGAAGAGAGATCTACTGAAGATTTTAGTTCCTACATAAGTTATCTCATTAACTCTTCCTATTGTTCACCCATAATTCAAACTTTATTTTCAGGATTATTTTGTTTATTACATCAAGACAAAAAAAAAAAAAATCAGCATTCATATTTCTATGCATCTGAAGGAATACTGTTGTAGAATATTCTACCTTATTCTCTTTATGAATGTAATGGAAACCTTAAAGACTTTCTTCAGAATGTCTCTAATTCATAATTTGAATATGAATTATAAATTACTAGTAAATGTATTGGAAGTTAACTTTAAAACTCTACCTGATAGGAGAATCCCAGAAGAGAAATAATAAAGCTATGCAGGGAAAAAAATATACCAAACATTATCTCTGACAGAGCAATTTTCATCTCTACATGTGAAAATGCATTATAAAGGGAGTTAATTAGCATGATTACCACATTCCTTTCATATTGGTGAACTGGTTCAGAAAGATTGTATAACTCAAAGATCCAAGATGAAAAGAGAGGGAAAGAACTTATATCTTTCTGAATACCTGCCTGTTTGTTTGTAACTCAGCCAACCATGTTAAAAACAAAAGGAAAATGACTTAAAGCCATGGAAATGTAACAGTTGGCACATCACAGTAAACATGTCAAAACGTGGCCACCTTTGCTTAGACCTCTCTGTTTTTTCTAGGGCTGAAGACCCTGGTGGAAGAATAGCACAAGGGTCAGTTTGAAGTGTTATACTTGGACCAACTCTTATGATAGAACCATGCATGTTTAGCAATGGTATAAAGAGATCTGGCCACAGAATAAAATAATTTCATGGTGAGACAAGAATATGTTACTTATCTTTTTGCTGTAAATACCAGGCTGGATGAGGCTCTGGCCAGCCTGATCTCGGGTAGGGTGTCCCTGAACATGGCTGGGGGGGTTAGAACTAGGTGATCCTTATGGTTCCTTCTGACCCTGACTGATTCTCTGATTCTACATAGCTTCCCTTTTTATTGCATTTGTAATATGGAAAACATTCTGAATAGACAGAGGCATCTGAAAAATGGCTCCTGGTCTCATGTGAAATTAAGAGCAAATTTTAACACTCCATCCCAAGGCTTTGCCAAGAGTACACAGGTTTTATCATTTTGAGAAGGAAGTTATCATCTTGTGAATAGCTATGTCCAAAATGCATTATATACAGAAGCAACTTCTAACTTTACAGGCAAGTTTAAAACTGTATATAAACTGGAGGAATTGATGTGGAAAAGACATTAACAAAACAAAATGTTTGCTCATAAACCTTGAGTTTTACATTCTGTTGATATCTAGCACCAGCCAGGTGAGAAAGTGCATCTTTGAATTATTAAAATGTGTTCTGTCATGGCCAGTGCAGACATAAACATCTCTTCAAATCCTCAAACAACTGTTTTGAGAACTACTTTAAAAGGATGAATGGCTCAAGTCAGTCTTGCCTAAGACCTCTTGTGTTGGCTTGGTGTAATAAAACCAATGCAGCATGTTGAATCATCGAATCGAGCAGGTTGGAAGAGACCTCCAAGATCAGCCAGTCCAACCTAGCACCCAGCCCTAAGCAGTCATCTAGACCATGGCACCAAGTGCCTCATTCAGTCTTTCCTTGAACACCCCCAGGGACGGTGAGTCCCTGTGATATATGTTTTCTGAAAATAGCTATTGGAAAGATTGTTGCTTACTTAAAATGCAATTATCTAAGTCTCTCATTTTTCCTTTATTTAAACCCCATGATATAATCTGCTTATTCAATAGCTCTTGTAAAGAATTACTTAAGCTGGAGCCTTTACCATACTCTGAATCTTGGAAGAGGAAAACTCAGGCATTTCTTAACATAAGGACAAGCTCTGCATTCAGGAATAGAATGAATCAGATGAGGTATCCTACTAAAAACACTTCACATAGGTAATAATTTCAACAATTCTCTCCTTGCCAAAGGAAAAAAAAAGAAAAAGGGGGGTTCATTTTTTTCTCCCTTTTCCTAGAGGAACCTCACACACATTTCATCTATGAATAAAACAACAATCTATTAGCTTTCCTATTACTACTTCGTGGTTCCACATCTTAATTTGCTAACCATATGCTCTGCTGATCAACTCAGCAGATGTCTCTTCTCTTGAGCTCAGCCTGCAAATACCTCAAGTGTCAAAAGAGCTGTGTTCCAGAATCATTAAACTAAACATGTCATAGAAATAGACAAACCTTTATCAGTCATATTCCTACATTATTTTCATTGTCATTTCATAGCTGACATTAAGCTGATCAACAACAACAGCAACAAAGGAGCTCCCAATGCTGGTCTCAGAATTTGAAACTCTTTCTTCTCAGAATCAGTGTACCAGAATGAAACTTTGGGATGTGATCCTGTTTATTATCTCAGGCACTTTATAAACAAAAATCCCAGCAGTGTTTCTTAACAGGTGACTGGCCAGAGTCAGGTTCACTACTCTCCTTGGGGGCACATCATTTCTGACCTTGCATTCTAGGCCTGTCACATCTTTCTTCTCCCTATCAACGCGCTAAAGTATGTATTTAACATATCACCCCTGTTTCTCTCCAGCCTGTTTTATTCCCTTTGAGCTAATAATCTGTATGTAACTGCAGTAGACAAGGAAAGAAGTTCACTGCATTATTTAGTTTTGTTTGCTTAGTCTGGGTGCTGAAGAGAATCCTGATGTACATGGCTATATTATCTGCAGTAGTGTTTTGCTAAGTTTTTGCTCTTCATATAATTATTTTACAGTTGGTGACTACATCCTTAGGGGTTTTAAGCAGTGTTGTTTTCCAAAATGCTATTTTTTTTTCAGTCAAATCACAAATGAGGTTAAGAAACAGCAGGTCATACACTTACCTGCAGTAGAGAAAAAAGGATGATAGTACCACAAGTTCAAACATCTTCACTGCTTTCTTCAGTTACTGACATACTCAGAAATTTTCCTACACCTTCTATGTTCAGAGTGGAAATCTCTCTCATTCCCAGTAGCTTTCATAAGCCATTTTTGAAGGCCTGCAATGCACTTTTTGCAAGGATGAGCTCTGCACACACTCAGCCTGCAAAGACTGAAGTGCAGGAGCAAAGGAATCATAGAATCAACCATGTTGGAAGAGACCTCCAAGATCAGCCAGTCCAACCTAGCACCTAGCCCTATCCAGTCAACTACACCATGGCACTAATATCTTACTTCAAATTCACTAAGGCTTTGTATCTTCATAGAATCAACCAGGTTGGAAGAGATAGCCAAGATCAGCCAGTCCAACCTATCCCCCAGCCCTAGCCAGTCAACTAGACCATGGCACTAAGTGCCTCATCCAGTCTTTTATTCAACACCAGCCTGTGAAGCCTGGGAAGAATCAAGTCTCAGTGATTGACAAGACAGTGAGAGAATTCCCTGGAAGCATTTGGGTATTGTTTGAAGCTGTAGCTAGCCCTGCAAATTGGGAAACAATATTTTGTGAGTGAATACTTAAAGCCTCTTGTGATTTACCATTGCTTTCTGCCCGGAGTAGAAAGGAGCTCCTTGAGTCCATCCAGTGAGCAAACAGTATATTGACCACAAGCAGTATACATTGACTGCAGGAACCTTCTCTTCCAGTTAATGTTTACACACTTTTACAAGTTATTTCTAGATCTAGTTATTCCTCTGTATGTTTCCAAGACTGTGCAAAGAATATTACTAAAATTAGTGGTCAGGAGTAATGAGAGTTCTGATTATTGGAATTAATAAACCATATTAATTTTGGAAAGTATCCTCTCACATTAATTACCCTTCCATAACAGTCACCACCCGATCTAATCAGCTGTTTTGTTAGGCTATGCTGAGACCAGTTGAACTCACAAAAGATTCTTGAAAATCTTCATGAAAAGGCACATTGTTTTCCCTACAGCTCTAGGCACCAATCAAAAACAGAGCTCTGATCAATAATTAAGCACATAAGAGATTTGGTAGAACTAATAAACAACATTCATGTGAAAGGTGCTGCATAAGATACTGTTTTTTCTTCTTGGAGTCGTTAATGGCCACAGACTTTCCTCTTCATTCACGAGATAGATGTCAATAATGAACCCACTCATGAAAAGAAGGCAACAAATCCCAATATCCAGTTTAATACACAATATTCCTTCTATCATAGAATATTGCACTTGGCTAGGAAAGGAAACCTTCAGCCAGATCAGAAATGACAAATACAATCCAGTTCATTCACAGTGAGATGAGCACTTCACTTTTGGCAGTTTCAGGTTATTGAACTGAAGAAAATGAAGCCAGATGCACTCAAAGGTGAGAAATGCACTTTGACAGGTGATTAACATAACAATGAAAATAAGCACATTTAAAAAACAAACAAAACCCAAGCAAAGAAACAAAAATCAACTAAAAAAATCTGTACAAACACAAAAATAAACAAGCCAAAAGAAACAAACAAAAAAAACCAACCCAAACAGGAACACAACTAAACTCACAAAAATTTGGATTGGATGGGTCAAAACTTTTATGTTATTTTAGATGTTGTAAGTTGAGGGTCAGAGCTTGCAGCCCATTGGGATTTAGATGGGTAACAGAGACTTAAAGTGAATAACAGTGAAAAATAGTAGGAGAAGGTAGTTTTGCTAACCATTAGATTAATTCCATTGCCAAGTATAATGTTTTCTACAACTACAGGTTCAAGGTTGAGCTTTTTTAGTACAATTCACTTTCTAGAGTAAGTGTTGAGGAATTCCCAGACCATGTGTAATAGAAATAAACTTGGATAAAATACACACATTGCCTCCTAATCTCAGCCAGTAAAGAGGGCAACTATTTTGACACACAAAAGCTGGGGACAGAGTGGCTGGAGAGCAGCCAGGCAGAGAGGGACCTGGGGGTACAGGTAGATAGTAGGCTGAAGATGAGCCAACAGTATGCCCAGGTGGCCAAGAGAAGCCAATGGCATCCTGGCCTGGATCAGGAACAGTGTGGCCAGCAGGACAAGGGAGATTATTCTTCCCCTGTACTCAGCACTGCTCAGGCCACACCTTGAGTGCTGGGTCCAGTTCTGGGCCCCTCAATTCAGGAGAGATTTTGAGGTGTTGGAAGGTGTCCAAAGAAGGGTGACAAAGCTGGTGAGGGGCCTGGAACACAAACCTAATGAGGAGAGGCTGAGGGAGCTGGGGGTGTGCAGCCTGGAGGAGGCTCAGGGCAGACCTCATTGCTGTCTACAACTACCTAAAGGGAGGCTGTAGCCAGGTGGGGTTGGCCTCTTCTCCCAGGCAACCAGCAATAGAACAAGGGGACACAGTCTCAAGTTGTGCCGGGGGAGGTCTAGGCTGGATGTTAGGAGGAAGTTGTTGGCAGAGAGAGTGATTGGCATTGGAATGGGCTGCCCAGGGAGGTGGTGGAGTCACTGTCCCTGGGGGTCTTCAAGAAAAGCCTGTCTGAGGCACTTAGTGCCATGGTCTAGTTGATTGGATAGGGCTGGGTGCTAGGTTGGACTGGATGATCTTGGAGGTCTCTTCCAACCTGGTTGATTCTATGATATATAATACCCCAAAGATAAATAAACCTGAATAAGAAACATAACATTTTTCGTTCTCTTCTGAGTCTCTTGAGAGTTTACAACCTCTACTTCTTTAAGCAGAAAGTGGAAGCTGTTAAAGATAATTTCATATGTTCTTATGAGTATTTCAACAGGACTTGTTCACAACATAATTAACAATAACTAAAATATATCCTTCTAGCATTTTACTCAGTATCTGCAGATTGGAATCAAGATCAAAAGGCCGATGCTGGCTTACATGCTGGACTCTAATAAGTATCATTATGTTTTGTCCATCAATATCTACATCTGATAACAAAGCTGATTTTTTTACTCATTTTTATTATTACCCAGGATCTGGTTGGCCCTCCAGGCTACAAGTGCACACAGGAGGCTCATGTTGAGCTTCTCATCCACCAGCAACCTCCACGTCCCTCTCCCCAGGGCTGCTCTCCAGCCAGTCACTGCCCAGCCTATGTTAGCACTTGGAATTGCCCCAACCCCGATGCAGGACCTTGCACTTGGTCTTGTTGAAGCTCATGAGGTTGGCTTGTGCCCACCTCACCAGCCTGTCAAGGTCCCTCTGGATGAATCCCTTCCCTCCAGCATGTCAGCCACACCATCTCCAGCCTGAACAACCCCAAACTCTTTCAGCCTTTATTCACAGGACAGGTGTTCCAGCTCTCTGATAATTTCTGTACCATGTCTGGACCTGCTCCAATACTTCCATGTTCTTGTCCCGAGGACAAAGTCATAACTCCTTTGTATAATTTGTTTTTTCTTGCAAAGCTTCCAAACAAACAACAGGTTTTTGTTTCCTACTCTCTTTCCAGAAGTACCTCTACATACTTTTTCCACGGTTATCATCTGCCTCTCTGTTAATCTCTTTCTACTATTGAACTTGTCCCCTTTTAAAAGTGGCCTCCACAGGATGTTGCACAACAAAGAGGAAAAAAGAGAAGAAAACTGACATCATATACAGCCACCTACCAGTAGGAAAAATGTGTGCTATCAGCTAAGCAAATGTGCTTTATCAGGCAGCTTTTATTTTATTAGATAGTGTCAGCAATTCATAATTTGTATGCTGCTGGTCAGGTGAGAATAAATATGTTTTTATAGCCTTCCACTGCAAGCTCAAAGGAATCATCCCAGATATGGACTGTAAGACTTTCTGTATGGATGCCTGTTCTTGCTGTAGTGCTGAGACAAAGACTAAACAGACATGAGATGTAAATATGGTGCTCTTTTTTGGTAATATTATTAACATTGTTAGTATAATACCTACTCCAGTAATCCTACAAAGTATCCAGCAAAAATCAAGGCTCAGTTTTAGAACACTACATAAAGTAGGACCTGAACACCACAGAAACAGAGTCAACCAGGTTGGAAGAGACCTCCAAGATCATCCAGTCCAGACTAGCACCTAGCCCTAGCCAATCAACCAGACCATGGCACCAAGTACCTCATCCAGGCTTTGCTTCAACACCTCTAGGGATGGCAATTCCATCACCTCCCTGGGCAGCCCATTCCAATGCCAATCACTCACTGGCAACAACTTCCTCCTAACATCCAGCCTAGACCTCTCCTGGCACAACTTGAGACTGTGTCCCCTTCTTCTGTTGCTGGTTGCCTGGCAGAAGAGATCAACCTCAACCAGACAAGGCAGAACTATTTTATCCCTTTTTGATGGATAAGAACTACTGAATGATCATTCACCTGAATCCAGAGTTCTGTTCCAGCATTCTTTTCCTCTCACAGTGAAAAAATCCTTCTCATGTTTAAATGAAACTTCCTATACCTTCTCATGTGGCAGATTAACTTATGCAACACGTGATGGATTCATATAAATGCTCATTCTTTAATTTCCTTACTAGGTAACTCAGTAATAAAAGTCTTAACACTTTTGAAGCAGTGCAAAGTGTCTGGAAATATTGAATGCTCATCAGACATTCAGTTTAGGGCTCCTCATTTTAAGATGGACAGGGATCTGCTGAAGAAGGTACAGTAGAGGGCTACAAAGATGATCAGGGGACTGGAGTACTGCCTGATGAGGAGAGGAGGCAGTGGACAAGCTCTGCCCACTGCTCCCTGGGATAGGACAAGGAGCAATGGGTCTAAGCTGCAGCAAAAGAGGTTCCTCTTCAACACAAGGGGGAATTTCCTTACTGTAAGGGTCCCTAAGCACTGGAACAGGCTCCCCAGAGAGGTTGTGGAGTCTCCTTCTCTGGAGGCTTTCAAGACCCGTCTGGATGCATTCCTCTATGACCTGATTTAGATTGTATGGTCCTGCGCTATCATGACTTGATGATCTCTTTGGGTCCTTTCCAACCCCTGACACACTGAAAAACAGACTAAGCAAAAGAGAACTTTATACATCAGTCAAGTTAAGAAAAATATGATATCTGTCCTAGTCCCTGCTGAAAACTGTAGTGGACTTTCTGTCCAAGTCAGCATGATGACAATTTTGCCTGAGGTCGCTACTGCATTGCTATCCAAACCTGATTTTGTCATCCCTCTCTGTTGCCATCCATCAGGTGTCTCATTGGAATTCTCTCTTCCTAAGTCTTTTGCAAAACATTTTGATGCTATTTATTGAGAATCAGTTGGCCATTGCTGTGAAATTGTGAATTGTGATTGTCTGGAAGTGCATCATCATTTTGTTCACTCGTTCTGGTTTTCATTCTGGTGATGCACATCTCAGCTCATACTTAGGAAACAGTTGTTTGGTGGATCTTAGTCATCTCTCTCATTCCAAAGCAGAGAGGTGGTCATTCTTTTGACTACCTGTCATTGAGATTCAAATAAAACTTTTGACTGCCTTACTAAGACATTCCAAAGACTTGAGTATGTTTGCTTCTTTCTAAACCTTCTTATTTTCAAGATTCTTATCTTGAACCAGGAAATCTGATTCTCCTTAAATCAATGAACTCATATGTGCCAACCAGGAATTAGAAAACTGCTCCTTCTAACTCTACAGATCTGAGAACAGCAGAGGCAACTGAAACAGATGTTTTATGTAGCTTCACAGGATTACAGGATGTTAGGGGTTGGAAAGGACCCAAGGAGATCATTGAGTCCAACATCCCTGCCAGAGCAGGACCACACAATTTGGCACAGATCACAGAGGAATGCATCTAGACAGGCCTTGAAAGATGGTTGAGGCCAGAGGCAGTTTAAGATGAATTAAATAATGCTGTGTCCTGAGTCCCTAGTTTCTCTATATGAGGTATCACACTGTGAAAGGGTTGGTGATAGGTAGAACTGGATGATCTTGGAGGTCTCTTAAAACCTGGTTGATTCTATGTCTGGGGACAGAGTGGCTGTAGAGCAGGAGGAAGAAAGTGACCTGGGTGTACTGGCAGATACTAGGCTGAACATGAGGCAGCAGTGTGCCCAGGTGGCCAAGAGAGCCATTAGCATCCTGGCCTGGATCAGGAACAGCGTGGCCAGGAGGACAAGGTTAGTTGTTCTTCCCCTGTACTCAGCACTGGTCAGGCCACACCTTAAGTCCTGTGCCCAGTTCTGGGCTGCACAATTCAAGAGAGATGTTGAGATACTGGAATGTGTCCAGAGAAGGACAATGAAGCTGGTGAGGGGCCTGGAGCACAGCCTTGTGACGAGAGGTTGAGGGAACTGGGGTTGTTTAGCTTGGAAAAAAGGAGGCTCAGGGCAGACCTCATTGTTGTCTACAACTCCCTGAAGAGAGGTTGCAGCCAAGTGGGGTTGATCTGTTCCATCAGGCAAGCAGCAACAGAACAAGGGGACACAGACTCAAGTTGTGCTGGGGGAGGTCTAGGCTGAATGTTAGGAGAAAGTTCATCACAGAGAGAGTGATTGGCATTGGAATGGGCTGCCCAGGGAGGTGGTGGAGGAACCCTCCCTGGAAGTGTTCAAGAAAAGCCTGTCTGAGGCACTTAGTGCCATGGTCTGGTTGATTGGCTAGGGCTGGGTTGGACTGGCTGATCTTGGAGGTCTCTTCCAACCTGTTTGATTCTATGATATGCTGTTCTTTCTTCTGTCTGAGTGAGTTTGGAAGCCACTTAGATAGCCTTGGCTGTCACTATGTTGTGGTACCTAGACATATGTCATCAGGCAACTGAGTCTTTTCCTCTCCTCTGTTTGCACATACTTCAGAGCTGCTGCTGATTAAAGCTGTTCAAAATCTCTGCTGAAGTATTCATGGGCTCTTCAGATCAGGTCCCACAGCCGTCCTTAATTTGCACCATTTACACAGACATGGTCTTTTCAGGATGCAATTTCGACCAAGCCCATATTCCTCTGCACAGCTGAGATGTAATTTAAACATTTTCAGTAAATCCTACATCCCCTCATTATTATCAAATGTGACATTTAAAAAAGCCTGGCAATGAAAAAAACTTCCCCTCTTCTGAGTAGCAGGACATATTGAACTGGGTTATTACTGGAGCTTTCAACACTAATTTACATCATTTTCAAGTGCTTTTGGGATGCTTTTCTCACTATATAATTCTTTCTTTTCCTTCGTGACTCCAGACTCTCTCTCCTGATCATGGTGACTGACTTGAAACCACTTAGCCTGTGCTTGGCAAGGGACAAGATGGCCCTAAGCCAACTTCTCTACCATTAAAAGCATTTGTCACCCTTTTTATACCTGAATTTGTGCACTTACATTCAAGCTAAACATTTTTTTCTTCTCAGAGCAGAATTTGCCTAATATCCACTGAAATAAAAACTATCACTCCAAGCTCTTCATATAGTGTGATGGTTTGAGTGTTACCCACCCCACACATACTGTGGAAAATCACCCAGACTAGACTCAGCCCAGCTGGAAATTGAATGAAGCTTTACATTTACAGCTTAGCACAATAAACAAGCAGATAGTTACAATATATGCAGAAATATACAAGCTAAAAAGTAATACAGAAACACAGCAGCCCTCCCAGAAACCAGAGTCCCCAGGAGGGGCTCTCAACCACCCCTGCACCTTCCTCCTACCCCTCTACCTTACCCAAGACTTTGCCTTATGCTCAAGGTAGCTTGGAGGGTTGGCCAGGGGAGTTAGGAAGCAGATGGATTAGTCACACAGACGACAGGTTAGGTTAGAGAGAGAGAAGTGCAGCCCAAATGCCAGAGAGCAAACTCTGTTATCTATATTTATGTTCTTATTTTTATACATCTCAGCAAGCCTATGAGTGAAATAGCCATCACCATTGTTTCCTTTTCACAATCTGTCATCTAATTCTTCTCACCAAAATATCCCAGCTAGCTTCAAACCAGCACACCAAGGACTGTTGAGGACAATTCAGAAAGCAGCAAGGATGGTTTGGGAGCAGATTAAACACAAAAGTCAGGGAAGCAATGGTTATGTCTGGTGAAAGAAGAACCATCAGCGAGGCTGGTACAAAATCAGACCTAAAATATCTCAACTTGTTAAAAAACAAAATGCTCCTTCTACAGAAAAGAGCTCCATATGCTTAATTCAGACTCCTCTGGACAAGAAACTATGAGTGGAGAGAGATTATATATTATCATTTATTATTAATTACTATAAAAATTATTAATAGTACTATTTATTAAGGAGAAGTTATCATAATAAAACTCTTTTAAAAAAATGAGTAGCAACCCAAGGCAACAGAACTAAATTTGTGCTGTTGTGAACAAATCCTAGAGGAAGGCTCAGGGTGCTTATATATTCTGCACATGTGTAGCACTGGGTCAGATTAAAATCAGGAGGTTGAGATTTTACAACTTAAGTATATTGGCATCCTGTTTCTTTAATACAGTAAAAAGGTCCTGGCCCATACATTCATGTGTTAATAATACAGTGAATGATCATTTTCATTTTGCAGCAAGACCAGAAACAGTGAAGCACACAAATTCACACCAATAGCTACACTCAAACTGCTAGTCTCTTAATGATAAGACCAATGCCTTAATCACTTCAATTCCCTGATTACTTCTCCATGTGCCATATTTTATGACTATAATCAAGACCCTTGACTTCTGTATATCATCATTTCATCATCCATCATTTAAACTATTTGCCTGGCAAAGGCTGCTGGAGACAAACATTCCATGAATCATTACATACTTTCATTGAAAATGACTCCAAACATAACTATTATTATTAGCTGTTTTAATAATCATTAATAATGGCCATTAGATGAGACATTTGTTAGTGATCATGAATCTTTTCACTTAAAAAAGCATCTGTCAGAGAACAACATTGGAAAGTTAATTGTCAGGTGGTCTTAATGACATGCATTTATACTGAGAGGTTATAATGGACCATGAAGTGAAGTTCCACAAGATGCTAAGTCTTCAGTGTAAGATGTTACACTTACAAAGGCTTTGTATTTCCAAGACCACAAAAAGAAATGCTTAGTAAGTGATATGTCAGGGGGTACAGTTTCAAGTTGTGCCAGGGGAAGTATAGGATGGATGTTAGGAGGAAGTTCTTCAGAGAGAGTGATTGGCATTGGAATGGGCTGCCCAGGGAGGTGGTGGAGTCACCATGCCTGGAGGTGTTTAAGAGAAGCCTGGCTGAGGCACTTAGTGCCATGGTCTAGTTGATTGGCTAGGGCTGGGTGCTAGGTTGGACTGGATGATCTTGGAGCTCTCTTCCAACCTGGTTGATTCTATGATATAAATATGTTTCTTGCTCTCTGGAAACAGGAATGCAGTACTCATTAAAACCACATAATTGACATAGCAATAAATTAAACTCAGGTATTAGATAATCTCTAAGAGAGCTCATAAAAGACTTTTTCTCCTGAGATGTGGGCACAGAGCATTTGAAAGCAATATAAACACTCAGAATCCAATTGTCTTGTGGAAATGGACTTGGGTTTTTTTTCCCCCCCATGTCATTTTCTCTGTCCAAATAAGCTCCAATTCTGTACTGCAGCAAGCAAAACTTCCCCTTTAAGCACCATCAATAAACCTTTCAGCTGACCTTTTCACACCTTCTATAAGGAAGCTAAATGTTACTTGCTTTTCACATTCAATAAAAAAAATATTACTGTGTTCTAGTTCAATGCATATCTGTGTCACCATGGAGGAAAGTCACTTTGCACTACGTGCTAATCTTGCCTTTCAAGTTCAGCTCCAAGCTTTCGGGTTGCTAAATGCATCCCCTTGGTTTATTCATGAGCCCCCACGTGGTTGCTGACAAAGTAACTTGAAGTTCATCTGAAGGTCTTCAGATGTTTGGGCCTTCAGATCCAATTGTCACAGGTTTTCCACTTTTGAAAAAGAGTAACAAGATCCAGCAGAGGATATTGTGTATTTAGCCTAATGCCAGGCAGAATGGTATTGAATTTCAGAAAAAAAGTGGTGATTATTCTTCTCAGAACTTCAACTGATGCCAAAGTGATGCAGTAGCACTGCCTTCAGGAGATCTACATTCCCCAGTAAAGATTGGCTGGACACTTGTGGTATGTCTCTGAATAACAATCCTAATCAATGCTTTCAGTGGCTGGAGTCAAGCTACAAAGTCTGAAACTTCCACAGATAATCTGACTAAGAATATCTTCCTGGAAGAGGGAAGACTTGCTAGGTGTTTTGATCAGAACTAACAACAGGCTGATAATCACTTGAATGTTTCTGTCTATAGCTGTAAATCATGTAAACACCTGCTTGTATATTGTGCTAAACTGTGAATATAAAGCTTCATTCCTTAACTTGCAACTGGCTGAGTCTAGACTGGGTGATGTCTTAAGATTGGGTGGGGGGGGAGGCAGGTAACACCCAAACCATCACACATGGCCTATCCAAATTCTGGATTAAAAGATGTCTGGAACACAAACCCTATGAGAAGAGGCTGAGGGAGCTGGGGGTGTGCAGCCTGCAGAAGAGGATGCTCAGGGTAGAGCTCATTGCTGTCTACAGCTTCCTGAAGGGAGGCTGTAGCCAGGTGGGTGTTGGTCACTTCTCCCAGGCAACCAGCAACAGAACAAGGGGACACAGTCTCAAGTTGTGCTGGAGGAAGTATAGGCTGGATGTTAGGAGTAAGTTGTTGTCAGAGAGAGTGATTGGCATTGGAATGGGCTGCCCAGGGAGGTGGTGGAGTCACCGTCCCTGGAGGTGTTGAAGAAAAGCCTGGCTGAGGCGCTTAGTGCTATGGTCTAGTTGACTGGCTAGGGCTGGGTGCTAGGTTGGACTGGATGATCTTGAAGGTCTTTTCCAACCTGGTTGATTCTATGATTCTAATTCAGGAAGAGTCACTGAAAAAAAGCTATATATATAATATTGTGAACAATGCATACATAGACTGAGAGACAGGACACACTGCACACATAATCTTTATGTCCTAGCCATCAGCTGAATCTACATGACTGTGTTTAACTTCTCTATTTACAGCTTTCTTCCTCTAGCATAGATTAGATAATTTCATAGATGCAGAACACAAGAGTTTTCATTCCCTTCCATTGAGCCTGAGAAATAAAAACAAAGTATGAAGCTCATGGGTTACAAGCACAACACTTGCAAGTTTATTTTTGGTCACTTATTATCATAGCAGTTACAAATGAACAGCTGAATATGAACAAAAGATTGCAAATGTTGCAATGTTTTGCATATATCTTCACATATTTGTACCATAAAAAACTGTTCAGATTTTCCTAATCACTAGAAAACTTTCGGGCACCTTCAGGGCATCTTCTGGGAGTAAATCAAAAGCAGAGAAAAAGCAAAGCAAAACCAGGTGAACATCTGGTTGTGAGCGTCATCTCCAACTCATTGCAATTCCTCATACATCTGCAGTGTACTCAGCCAGGTGCAGCATCTCATTTTTGAGTGTAATATTTTATATGATATATTTATTTTCTGATGTTTGTCAGCAAAGTGTTAATGCTACATAGACTTTCTTTTTAAATAGAATCCATGAGTAACTAATTAAAGAAGCCATGAAGTTTTCCAGCCAGAAATTCATTGAGGTAGTGACAACAGCATTAGAATCAACCAGATTAGAAGAGACCTCCAAGATCACCCAGTCTGACCTAGCACCCAGCCCCAGCCAATCAACTAGACAATGGCACTACGTGCCTCAGCCAGACTCCACCACCTCCCTGGGCAGCCCATTCCAATGCCAATCGCTCTCTCTGCCAACAACTTCCTCCTAACATCCAGCCTAGACCTCCCCCAACTTGAGACTGTGTCCCCTTCTTCTATTGCTGCTCTCCTGGCAGAAGAGACCAACCCCACCTGGCTACAACCTGCCCCTTAATGTTTGTTAAATGCCACTGATAGAAGACCTTTTCTGTTAGCTGTATAGAAGAGAGTGTGAAAATGATGTAATGTTTGGAAACTACCTGAAACACAAACTGTGGCTGACTGAAATGGATTTTTTACAAAGTAATTTGAAATGATGTGCTAAACCTGTACTATGTCACTTGCTCTGGAGCCTGCCATTGTTCACCAGTTCTGCTGCCTGCTCACAGGCAGTGACATGCACCAGAGCTCATCAGCTGCACAATTGTCTGTGCAGCAGGAAGATTCAAGAAACAAACAGCTTGAAGATGAATAAGTATCAAAAGAGACAGTACTGGTGGAAAACATTAGCCTTGAACATAACAAGGGCAGCAAAGATTTAGATGTCAGATAAGCTGCGATCACAAATGACCTGGATTCATAAAAGATATCCAAGACAGGCTGAAACACAGTATGAAAGGTTGGAATTTTATTCACTTTTCCATTTGGGCAGAATAAGAGTGAGTTTCATAGAATCAACCAGGTTGGAAGAGACCTCCAACATCATCCAGTCCAACCTAGCACCCAGCCCTAGCCAATCAGTTAGATCATGGCACTAAGTGCCTCAGCCAGGTTTTTCTTCAACACCTCCAGGGACGATGACTCCACCACCTCCCTGGGCAGCCCATTCCAATGCCAATCACTCTCTCTGCCAACAACTTACTCCTAACATCCAGCTGTTGCGGAGGGCAGTAATAATTCGTGGCCGAGTCGAAAATTTATCAAAAATAGATATTTTTTATTTTTACAAAACCCGCCCCCACAACTACATATACAAAGATTAATTTCGTTTGATAAACAGGTTAAGTTGCATGAGAATTCTACAAGGATACCATTAATAATCTGACTATATATATTTGGAAGTCAGAATTTTGGAAAAGGCCTCAGCTATTAATTAATAGCGGTTTCTTACTAAATTAAGCTAAGCCAAATAACTCACTCAGGCTGGCTCCTGCGGTCTGTCTTCCTCCTCCAGCGGCTGCAGGAGTCGTTAAGGGTCGTTAGGCAGACAAAGGTGTGTGCCTAACACCAAAGCAAGTCCTTTATCTCTCTGCAGTCCAGGCACAGAGAGTGAGCGAACTCGTCCAGGCACACGCAAAATCCAAAGCGGGAACCCCAAAGGCGGGAAGACCCCCAATAGTTATAACCTTGGCTAGACAAAGGGCAGAGTTACCACACCTTAGGCGCGAAAGCACACGGCCAATCCCAGCCTGGCTCCAGCGCGGGAACTCACGGGGCAGTCCCCGCCCCCTTCTCGGCTGCAGGGCAGGCGAGGGGGGGGGAAACCAGGCGGCTTTTCCCCTTTCCCCCCGAAGTCCGGGCAGGAGAGGAATTTAGGGGTACAGGACTCCAGGACACCAGCCTATACTTCCTCCAGCATAACTTGAGACTGTGTCCCCTTGTTCTATTGCTGGTTGCCTGGCAGAAGTGACCTACCCCCACCTGGCTACAACCCCCCTTCAGGTAGTCTGCTGAAGTCTGTTAATGCTATCATTACTGCAATGGGAACTTAGATTCATATCTCTGCTTCTAACAAAGTAGGTAACTCATCTAATACATCTTTTCCTTAGAGTTATCAAAAAAACCTTTCTTTTGCATCTGATTCTTCCCAGATAGTTCTATAATTATGTTTGCAAACATTGAATCAATATGAAATCATGGTTCTTTAAAAACATTCAATCAAGCCAGGATGTGAGACATCCACCATAAATGAGTTTTGCAGTAAATTATATCCTGCTATTCAGGCTATATATCTTACTCCCTATTTCACATTCCTAGCAACAATGTGAATAATTTTATTTTTGCTATTAACTGTGGTGCTATAGACTCTAGCAGACAATGAGCCCTTGAGCTCTATGGAAACTTAGACAGATTAAAGAGGCTTAGACAGGAGGATAAACATAAATCTATGAAGGCGAAGACACTTGTCCAACAGATAACAACATCAGATTAACTCCACAACAAGAGATCTGGAACTGAACTGGAAGGCTCTCTCCAAGTTTTCCTCCATTTCAGTATCAGACCTAGGGCTTTTATTCATCTCATTTACAAATGGAAGAATATGAACTATTGCTGTTCAAAACAGCTCAAGACACTTGTCCAACAGATAACAACATCAGATTAACTCCACAACAAGAGATCTGGAACTGAACTGGAAGGCTCTCTCCAAGTTTTCCTCCATTTCAGCATCAGACCTAGGGCTTTTATTCATCTCATTTACAAATGGAAGAATATGAACTATTACTCTCCAAAGTATCTCAAAAGCACCTTGAGTTACACGACCTTGGGAAAAAAGAAACAACCAATCTAAACAACAAACTGTTGCCTTGATCTAAGCCAAACATCTCTCACACAATTAATAGCTACAAAAATAAACCAGAATGAGACCAGTGAATGGATATATGCAGTGCCTATAACTCTTCATCAAGAATAGCTTGCATTCTAGCCTGTTTTCACAGATCTGGATCTCTTTACAGAAGATAGTGCTATAAAATGACATAAAAGTTTTATTACAACAAATTTGAAATGGCCAAGAGAACTACTCCAGACCAAATTTCTTCCAATAAAAAAAGCTTTATCACTATCCTGTATTTGGCTTAAGCCTCACATTTTATAGAAAAGCTATTTTAGAATTCTTTTATTGGGTCTTTAAAAAATAATGTATTGGCACCATAATTTAGAATCATAGAATCAACCAGGCTGGTTACCTCCATGATCAGTCAGGCCAACCTATCCCCCAGCCCTAGCCAATCAACCAGACCATGGCATTAAGTGCCTCATCCAGGCTTTTCTTCAACACCTCCAAGGACAGCAACTACTCCATATGGCAGCCCATTCCAATGCCAATCACTCTCTCTGCCAAGAACTTCCTCATAACATCCAGCCTGGGCCTCCTCTGACACAACTTGAGACTGTGTCCCCTTGTTCTGTTGCTGGTTGTCTGGGAGGAAAGACCAACCCCACCTGGCTACAGCTTCCCTTCAGGTAGTTGTAGACAGCAATGAGGTCTGCCCTGAGCCTCCTCTTCTCCAGGCTAAACAACCCCAGATCCCTCAGCCCATCCTCACAGGGCTGTGTTCCAGGTCCCTCACCAGCTTCACTGCCCTTCTCTGGACATGTTCCCATATCTTGGTATCTCTCGTGAATTGAGGAGCCCAGAACTGGACACAGCACTCAAGGTGTGGCCTGATCAGTGCCGAGTACAGGGGCAGAATAACCTCCCTTGTCCTGCTGACCACACTGTTCCTGATCCAGGCCAGGATGCCATTGGCTCTCTTGGCCACCTGGGCACACTGCTGCCTCATGTTCAGCTACTCTCTACCAGTATCCCACAGCCCTTTCTTCTAGTATATCCTTTTTTTTTTTGTACTTCTATGCCTGTAAAATCCAGGCTACCTTGGTATCCTGGAGCTGACTATGTTGTCAGTTAAAAAAATGTTCAAAAGTTAAAACAAAGTTTTCATTTTTTTTCAACCTGTAGAAAATATTTTAAACCATTTTGGTCAGATTCTGTGCTTTCTTCCTGCTGTAAACAGAAGTCATTGTAATTATTTCGACAGAAAGATACTGGTGAAAAATGGAAGTTGCAGAATGATCAGTCCTTTTTAATCAAAATCAAAATGTCACTCCTGTTTTAAGGGCCAATATTTCATCACCTTCTAGGTTTCTAAGTAAATGCTGCATAACACTTGATACACCTGAACAGCTGAAACCCCCAGCTCTCCAATGAAACAAAGCCTATTTCTAACTCCTGGTAATTCTCAGGAGATTGAACCTTAAAATTATCAGTAGATAAGAGCAAAACACTGCATTAATAGAACTTTCAGCCATATAATCACCAAGTTCTACTTTTAGTTGAACTATCACTAGGGAGAGAAAAGAGAAAGAAAATGCAGAGCTGTGTAAAAAGAACTAAGGAAAAAAACTCTACCATCACCAACTCCATATTTAAAGGTCAGGAAATATGTATCTTAAATCTAAATTATAACTGTGCACATACATACATTCCTCTGCTAGTCCTCTGGAGACTAGAAGACTGTAATTCAATCCCATAATTCTGCTATCTCTTTATAAACATCTTTTTATAAGCATCTATTATCTCTTTATAAGCATCTGGGTCAAGGCAATCCCAAGCACAAATCCAGGCTGGGTAGCGAGTGGCTGAGAGCAGCCCTGAGGAAAAGAACCTGGGGGTCTGGGTTGATGAAAAGCTCACCATGAGCTGGTAGTGTGCACATGCAGCCCAGACAGCAACTGTGTGCTGGGCTGCAGCAAAAGTGTGGCCAGCAGGGCAAGGGAGGGGATTTTGCCTCTTTACTCTGCTCTCCTCAGACCCCACATGGAGTCCCGTGGGAGTTCTGGAGCCACCAAGACAAGAAGGACATGGAACTGTTAGAGTGAGTCCAGAGGAGGGCCACAAAGATGCTCTGCTATGAGGACAGGCTACAAGAGTTGAGGCTCTGCAGCCTGGGGAAGTGAAGACTTCCAGGAGACCTTCTAGTG
This sequence comes from Pogoniulus pusillus, assembly GCF_015220805.1. Classification (NCBI taxonomy): domain Eukaryota; kingdom Metazoa; phylum Chordata; class Aves; order Piciformes; family Lybiidae; genus Pogoniulus; species Pogoniulus pusillus. Next base: position 3,980,713 of record NC_087266.1, read on the forward strand.
GCCTTCCAGTATCTGAAGGGGACCTACAGGAAGGCTGGGGAGGGACTATTTACAAGGTCTTGTAATGACAGGATAGGGGGTAATGGGTTTAAACTGGAAGAAGGGAGATTTAACTAGGTGTGAGGAAGTTCTTTCCAGTGAGAGGTGATGAGACACTGGCACAGGTTGCCAAGGGAGGTGGTGGAGCACAGAATCTTTGATCACATGGGTGATTCTGTGCTCCACCACCTCCCTGGAGGTGTTCAAGGCCAGGTTAGATGAGGCTATGAGCAACCTGTTCTAGTGGGAAGTATCCCTGCCTATGGAGAGGGGTTGGAACTGGATGATCCTTTAGGTCCCTTCCAACCTAAACCATTTTATGATTCTATAATCAGTAGTAATTGAGTTTTTTTGAGGCAAAGCCAGAAAAGCAAGGAAATAGCTCAACACCCCTGAGAATTGAGGACAGACAATACAGGCTTTTGTTTAAAACATAACATATCTAATTAACAGCACCAGCAGACACAGTATTTACAGCTTCAGATGACTCTTGCAAATGCTGTGCTGCAGAAGCACTCCAAATCCCAGCTGGTTATGTGCTTATGAATTCAGTAGTAGGAACTACTTAACAAAATAAAAGCAAAATATTTAAAAAAAAGGAAAATGTAATCACAAAACCAAGCCAAAGCTGTTTATTTCTGATTAGAAGTGCATTAATTCCAATGAAAATGTATTATATTACAGGCACTAAACAATGACTGTCAACATTCTGGAGGGTTTTTTTCTGCATTAACAAACTCAGCTGCAAAAAAATAAATCACATACCAGTGGAGAAGGCATCTGGCTGGTAGCTAGCTCTTAAATGAACAAATCCACTGTCACAGAATTGTGACTTCTACATGAATGACCTGCTAGAAAGAGTCCCAGAGAGCCATGAGTATGACTGGGGGACTCAAGCATCTCCCCTATGAGGAGACACTGAAAAACCTGGGGCTGTTTGGAAAAGAGAAGACTGAGAGGAGATCTGATCAATATGTAAAAGTATTTGAGGGGTGGGTGTCAAGTGGCTGGGACTAATCACTTTTTGGTGGTCAGCAGCAATAAGACAAGGAGCAATGGCTAAAATTTGGAACATAGAAGATTTAACCACAGCATGAGGAGAAACTTCTTTCCAGTGAGGATGAGAGAGCACTGGAACAGCCTGCCCAGAGAGGTTGTGAAGTCTCCTTCTCTGGAGACTTTCAAAACCTACCTGGACACATTCCTGTGAGAACTATCCTAGGGCATCCTGCCTTGGCAGAGTGGTTGGACTCGAGAACCTCTGGAGGTCCCTTTCAATCTCTAAGGTTCTGTGATTCTGTTATGGGTTGAAGATTAGACTTGATGATCTTAAAGGGCTTCTCCAACCAAAATCATTCTATGACAACAAAATACTACTCCCCCATGAGCTTCCAATTCAGTCAAGGACTGAAACTCATCCTAAGTGTAACAGCCCATTCCTTGGCAACTTCCAAGGAGTCACCATCCTTGGAAGTGTTCCAGAAAAGCCTGGCTGAGGCACTTAGTGCCATGGTCTAGTTAACTGGACAGGGCTGAGTGCTAGGTTGGACTGGATGAGCTTGAAAGTCCTTCTAACCTGATTGATTCTATCATCCTGCCTTACCTCCTCTCTCTTTTTATCCATACAGCCCAATGCTAATGGGCCTTTGGACACAAAGTAGCCACTCAGAATAGCAGTTAGCTGAGCTTAACTGTATTCAGTGAAGCCAGAAGCTTGCTTTACTCAAATTTAGGAAAAACACAGACCTTGCATGAGGCAGGCAGAAGCCAAGTGGATGTACCTTGTCTACCACAGGATGCAAACAGTAGCAAAAAAAGTCTGGGCAAGCCAGGGTCCTTAGACTCAGCAGCTCCAGGTTCTTTCTCCTCCTTACCAGGATTGCTTCTCCCCAAAACAGAAGGAAGGGAAGCAGAAAAACACACCTGGACAAGCCAGTACATGTTCAGGCTTCTTTAGGCCTACCACAATAACAAGTGAGCAAAAGGGAGCAGCTAAACATAGAGGAGCTCAGCCTAAGTAAGAAGACCCAAGCAGCACCCATGGGTGATGTCAAAATGACCATCAACTCTTTATCCTGCCTAACCGGGGGGCCACCAGGCCCCCCGGCCTTTAGATCTCCTTCACCATTCACCCAGTGTGCACCATAGGGACTCACCAGTGACGACAGGAGGAGGATTCCTCTGCCCAGCTGGGCATAGCTTGGGGTTTCTGCAATCCCTGGGGCAGATTATAAAGGGGAGTGGGCAGGGAGGACAAAGGAGTGGGAGGAGACTCTAATAGCACCCAGGTGCTCTGGGTTTGGGAATAAAAGGGGAAAATGTGGTGTGGGGTAGGAAAGGGGCAGATATAGTGGAAAAGAGAAGGCAGTGCTGAAAGGTGAGAGATAACAAGGAAAATGATGAAGAGGAATGGAGGAAGATAGGGGAACAAAAAAGATGAAGAGGACAGGAGGAAGATGGGGGGAACAAAAAGATGAAGGGAACAAAAAGATGAAGAAGAAAGAAAAAGACTAACAGAAAAGGAAGAAGATTAGGGAAAATAAGTGGAGAGGTAAAGAGATGGAAGGGGGGGTTAAAAAAAATAATACAAATTAAACTGGACTCTATAAGAAAAAGGTGTTCCTGCTCTGTCAGAGGGGGCTGGACGAGATGATCTTTCAAGGTCCCTTCCAGCCCCTAACATTGTGTGATTCTGTGACAGCTCCAATTAATGTTGCATTGGTTCCCAGCGCAGAGGTGAGGTCAAGGTATCTTTTGGCTGCATTCCTAAATTTAAACACTAGACAGTCTCATCCTTCTGGTTACAAATAATCAATACTAGCAATTTATCATAATCTACTTTGCAGCACACACTTGTGCTGTTTAATCAAGTGTCCTGCCTGGTTTGTTTGTTCACAGTTGCGTGAAAGACATCCACTGAACACATCCAATACATTGCTTTTCCTCACAGCATCACTACGGAGCCTGCTGCCCACTGATTCCTGAGTGAGTTTCGGGATGACTTATGTAGATTGGCAGGGACTAGAAATGAGGCATCATTCTAAAGATCTCATGATAAATGGATTATTCTTGGTAACAGCTTATTAATTAATTAAAAAAAAAAAACAAAACAAAAAACAACAAAGAAGGAGGCAAGCAAACAAAAAACAACACCCAAAGCCCCAAAGACAGAAAGAGAAAGAGTGAACAAAGCCAAAAAGTCAACTCCCTAGAAAACATAACAGTTTGATTAGAAAATTTCATATCTTAAATGTAACTCATTCATCAATGAGATTTGATGGTAGCATAGCAGAGGCTGTCAAAGTCATCAGCTGTGACCTTTTACAGTCATAGTGCAACTACAACATTTCTGGTTAGAAGATACTCAGTTTGTCTTAATGGAGACTCTTGAAGTATCAGGAAAGCAGTTGGCTTGGCTCTTCAATTAACACAGATTCTAATCTATTATAAACCAGGTTGGAAGAGACCTCCAAGATCATCCAGTCCAACCTAGCACCCAGCCCTAGCCAATCAACCAGACCATGGCACTAAGTGCCTCAGCCAGGCTTTTCTTGAACACCTCCAGGGATGGTGACTCCACCACCTCCCTGAGTACCAGTCAGTACCAAGGATCAATTGGGATGCAGACCAAGGCTGCTGCTAAATCTCATGCACCATATTGGGATGCAGTAAGAGTGAAACAGGCTCTTTGCAGAGTGATCAGCTTTGCATAGCTTCAGGATGCAGATACCCTTCACCAGTGTGGTTTATGGTTACCTATGGAGAGGAGCTGACAGTTCAGGAGACCCTATCATTCCACTTCTTTTGGCTGTCTCTACATATTAATGTTATCCAAAAAGCTTCCAGAGATGGTGGAGTCATCGTTCCTACAGGTGTTGAAGAAAAGCTTGGATGAGGCACTTTGTGCCATGGATTAGTTGATTGGACAGGGCTGGGTGATAGATTGGACTGGATGATCTTGGGGGTCTCCTCCAACCTGGTTGGTTCCGTGATTCATAGGAATACATAGTTACATCAGAGAGCCTGTGCCTCAGCAGAGACACAGAGAAGCAATTTGTAGTGGCAGTGATGGGTAAAGATTTCCAGGCTGTCCTAGAAAGGAATGGTTTCTGTAAACAGGGTGCTTTTTAGGTTTGTTTGTTTGTTCAGTCTTTTTCATTCCATGTATTCTACTCCAACAAGCCACACCAGATAAGTTCATCATGTAAGTAAAACAGGGCAACATATACAATTTTAGTTTGAAGTTTGAAGCCCACATCTAGATTTGAAGACACAATCTGAAATTGTGAACTTTTAAAATCTTCACCAAAAAAAAAAAAGAATATAAAGATATTTTCCTTTGTAGTTGCTTTTCTCTTTATAGATAGGGAACCTGTCTGAAGCCAAGTGGAAGTTTTTCCGTTTCATTAGGTTTTAGATTGCATCCACAATATACAGAGGGAACAAATGCACTTTATAACAGGGGGGATAATAAACAGAGCCACAGAGCAAAATGACAGGGTATGCCTGCTGCAGTCTGTGCAAGAGAATTCATACAGCAGCCTTTTCCTTATTACTTCATGGTTCTTGTAATCAGAACCACAGATGATATGGACATGACATTGTTTTCACTGATGACAAATTAATTCTAAGTGCAAAATCATTTTACACACACAAAAAGAATTAAACCCCAACCTATACTACAAGCAGAGGAAAGACAGGTTCATGAATTTCTCCTCGTAGGTAAGTTTCTTCCTCTAGATTTGAACACTAAATCACAAGACTCATAAACCGAGGCTGCATCTCATTATTAACAATCAGGAGAACATGAAATAGGGTGGATTTCCATATCAAACCACTCAGCTGTATTTCTGAGCCATTAACCTGCTGAACATGATTGTATCTATGCTGCTGCAGCCCTCAGACATAAATTACACCGTACAGGTTTCTAAGATTTTCAGTGGCTTGGAAGTGAAAATCATACTGAAGGAATGTGTCATAGAAACCATGGTGTCCCAGACTGAGAATTATAGGGTTAAAAATCCTCTGGGGATTAGAAGACTGTTATTCAATCCCAGAATTCAGCTATCTCTTTATAAATATCTTTTTATAAGCATGTATTATCTCTTATAAGCATTTATTGTCTCTTTATAAGCGTCTGGGTCCCAGGCACAAATCCACGCTGGGCAGTGAGTGGCTGGAGAGCAGCCCTGAGGAGAGGGACTTGGGGGTGATGCTGGACAAGAAGCTCAACATGATCCAGCAGTGTGCACTTGCAGCCCAGAAAGCCAACCAGGGCCTGGGCTGCAGCAGAAGTGTGGCCAGCAGGTCAAGGAAGGTGATTCTCCCTCTGTACTTCACTCTGCTGAGACCCCACCTGGAGTACTGCAGCCAGTTCTGGAGCCCCTATTAAAAGAGAGATGTGGAGATGTGGAGCGTGTCCAGAGAAGGGCCAGGAGAATTCTCAGAGGGCTGCAGCAGCTCTGCTGTGAGGACAGACTGAAAGAGTTGGGGCTGTTCAGTCTGGAGAAGAGGAGGCTGTGAGGTGACCTGCTTGTGGCCTTCCACTATCTGAAGGGAGCCTACAAAAAAGCTGTGGAGGGACTTTTTAGGCTCTCAGGGAGTGCCAGGACTAGGGGGAATGGAACAAAACTGGAGGTGGGTAGGTTCAGAATGGATGTGAAGAGGAAATTCTTCATCATGAGAGTGGTGAGAGCCTGGAATGTGTTGTTCAGGGAGGTGGTTGAGACCTCATCCCTGGAGCTGTTTAAGGTCAGGCTGGATGAGGCTGTGGCCAGTCTGATCTCAGATAGGGTGTCCCTGCCCATGGCAGCGGGGTTGGAACTAGATGATCCTTCCCTTTCCTTCCAACCCTGACTCATGCTATGATTCTGTGATTCTATGATTCATTAGTGGATAATCAGAGGGAAGCGATTTCAGAAGCCACATTGTTGGGACACTGAAAAGATCTACCTATTATTACCCTGGAGATTCAAGCAGAATCAAACTTTTTTTTTTTTTTTTTTACTTTTTCTCAAATTACTTCTAAAGTCAGACAGCTGAACATTTGTCATGGGAGTAGGGGGATAGAAACATTTCTGGAAATCATAGAATCAATCAGGTTGGAACAGACCTCCAAGATCATCCTAATACCTTCCCTACCACAACTTGATGCTGTGTCCCCTTGTTCTGTTGCTGCTTACCTGGGAGAAGAGACCAATCCCCACCTGGCTACAGCCTCCCTTCAGGTAGTTGTAGACAGCAATGAGGTCACCCCTGAGCCTCCTCTTCTCCAGGCTAAACACCCCCAGCTCCCTTATCCTCTCATAGGGCTTGTGAATGTCAAGTTATGCAGCATTTCTGGGCCTGTGTTATTAAACATACTGAGTTGTTATATCATCTGTTCAAATCATGTCCTTGATCACCATATCCCTAGCCTGTGATTTCTTAAGAGTTGATCTTCGTGTTTCCATAAGAAGGTTCCTGGTTTGTTTCCTAATGCCCAGTTTAAACCTCCCTTGGTGCAGCTTTGAGCCATTCCCATACATCCTATCACTATCTCAGCACATTTCTCTTGCTTCTTCAAGGCTTCAGTCTCCTGTTCTCCAAACTTGACAACCCCCAAATTGTTAGTTGGTTTTCACATGACAGGTATTCCAGCTCTTTTACCAGCTTTGTTGCCCTCCTCTGGATGCATTTAAGGACCTTAATCTCTTTCTTAAATGGTGGGGCCTAGACCTGTACATAGTCTGCAAGTTGATGCCACACTAAACCAGGGAGATGATCACATTTTTTGCCTGGCTGATTATCTTGTGATGACCACAGGATGCATTTTGTCCTTTTGTCTGCTAAGGAATACTGCTAACTCCTACTGAGCCTGCTGCTGACCAACACTGACTCCTCTCCTAATTTTCCTTCTTGTCCCTTTTGATAATCAACAGCACCTCCCAGTTTGGTGTCATTAAGAAACTAGCGAAGAGTGAATTCAACTCCTACATCCAGACAACTGATAAAAATATTGAACAGGAATGGCTCTAAAATTGAGTTCTGAGGAACACCACTGGTGACTACTCATCAGTCAGATCTATCTCCACTCGCTACAACACTTGGAGCTCTGCTGTTCATTCAGTTCTCCACCCAGCACACTGTGGACCTGTTTATCCCACAATTGGAGAAATGATCCAGGAGGATAATGTGAGAGTCACTATCAACAGCCTTACTAAAACTCAGAAGAACTACATCCACTGTAGCTTGCTCTAAACTGCTATTTGGGTAGCCTTGGTCACTACTGAGTCAGAAGTAATAAACTTTGTGAGTCTATTAGCCCTGCTCTCCAATATCATGATATACTTGCTTGGTTTGAGGATGGCTCATGGAGACAGGAAAGAGAAAGCTCATGTTTGCCTACAGAAGGCTTGCACAATCCAATCTCTATGTTGTCTATGACATAATTACAAGGACAGGGTAATGTGGCAGAGAAAAGCTGCCCTGTTGAACCATAGCTGATATAGACACTGGCTTTATACAGTGATGCTGCCTCCTATGGAAACTGCAGTGCGATGCTGCAGCATTTTTCTCCTCCTGTGGGAACATGGACATGAATCTGATCCTTCTGTCTAAAGGTCACTCTTTCTTGGCACTGAGAGTGAAATTCCCTTAGAACATGTATTGGCATAAATGATCTTTGCAATAGTTAAATATCATTTATAGCTCGTGGTCTGCATTGTGTCTTCAGGACATTCCTTTGCAGAACAGATCAGCCCTTGTGTACAGGAAACTATTTAAGTTTGTTTTAAACAGCTTCTGATCACTGCTTGTGTTTGTTGACTTCTCTTTCACTGACAGTTCTTAACACTGCCTTGTTAAAGTTACTGAATACACTAATTGTTTCTTTAAGTAAGAAGTTCCTACACCTAGTGTCAGATCCAATTTGGTATCTTCATTCATTCTTTATCCCCTCTTTCTCAATTTAGTTCTTACTTCAAGCAGTCTGGTTGGATTTTTCTTTGAGCTCCAGATGGTTTTGCTTTGTACTGTTGGGCAAGTACATAATTTAACCCCTCACATATGAAACCACTTGTACTCAAAACCATCAGATTTTACAAATCTTGACTTTTAGCCTGATTTTATTCTCCTGAATTCCAGTTTTTCACCGCAAAAAATAGATGAGATTTATAAGTCTTGACACTGACATCACAAAGATTCAGCGCCTTACATCAATTGCTTTCCTGAGTGCTCTCAGTTAAACATCAACCCCCACACTTGAAAGTGGTTCTCAGTGACTGTTTGGCAGCAGCTAAAACCTGCCAAAAGCCAAACTGACGTGATAAGTGAGAACTTCAGGGAGAAGCGACAGGGTCTGCAGTAGGAACAGGGACTAGTGTAAAACAGTGGGTCTGAACTATTTCAGGATCAGCACTGAGCTGTGCTATGCAATTCACAGATTTTTGACAGAGAAAAAAAAAAGAACCTAAAATTGGGGGGAAAAAAAGGCCAAAAAAAGCAACATTAAAGCAGATTCTTACTGAGTGGAAAAGGGAATAATTACACTCATTCGGATTTTAATGGAACTTTAATACTGCAGAGAAGAGGCAGCCTAGAAGGTTCCTAAAGTGTGGAAGACAACTTCTTATCCCAGCAGTTATGTGAACTTACTGGGGGTGCAGCCCTGCTTGACCTGCTGCTCACAAATAGAGAGGGGATGGTGGGAGATGTGGTGGTCAAAGGCTGCCTGGGGTCCAGTGGCCATGAAGTGATAGAGTTTTCAATATATGATGAAACCAGGAGGGGCATCAACAGAACCTCCACACTGGACTTCCAAAGGGCAGACTTTGGCTTATTTAAGGAACTAATTCTATGATTTTCTCCTTGCTAGAAAGTTCCCTGGAAGTTGATTCTTAAAACCTAGTAAGGTGAATGCCTTGGAAATAAATGGTAGAAAGCAGAAGAAAGATAAATACATATTCCTTGCCTCACTCTTAGAATCATAGAATCAGAATCAACCAGATTGGAAGATCATCCAGTCCAACCTAACACTCAGCCCTAGCCAATCAACCAGACCACAGCATTAAGTGCCTCATCCACGCTTTTCTTCAACACCTCCAGGGATGGTGACTCCACCACCTCCCTGGGCAGCCCATTCCAATGCCAATCACTCTCTCTGCCAACAACTTCCTCCTAACATCCAGCCTAGACCTCCCCTGGCACAACCTGAGACTGTGTCTCCTTCTTCTGTTGCTGGTTGCCTGGGAGAAGAGACCAACTTCCACTTGGCTACAACCTCCCTTCAGGTAGTTATAGACAGCAATCAGGTCACCCCTGAGTCTCCTCTTCTCCAGGCTGAACAACTCATGAACAATTCTTTGACCTCATCATAAAAAAGCCCCAAAACCCATAAAAATATCTACAAGGGATGGAAAAACTAATGAAGGATTTGCTACTGTGTGCTTCATTTCATAAGGAGACATAACTTATGCGATTGCACTGCCTGCTTAGTGTCAGTCTTCTCTCTAGCATTATTCAGTCTCAAGAGGTGCCGCAATGAAAGAGGAGAGCTCTTATGTATTTAAGTTGTGGGACAAAGTGCAGCTGAGAAGAAAGAGAGAAGTTCATGATCATTTACCTCATGTTTTATACCTCTGAAAATTACTGCAATGAAGGAAAATCTGCAAAAGGAATTTAATGCTTATATGTTTTGTTTTTCTGCTATCAAGCCAGTCAATATATAAGCTGATCTATCAACACAGACTTATTTCAGAGCCTGTTATAGCATTTGCTCTGCTACTGCACATGTTCAGGGGTGATTATGCAACACAGAAAGAACAAGCTGGGAAAGCTGAAGATATTGTTGTCAAGATGGGAAAATCGAGTAAGCCATTACATAATACCATGTTTTATTAGTTCTGCTATTTGTGTACATTCTGGTCAAACTTTTGCTACTGTTGGCATGTGATTGTCACATCTTTCTTATACAAAGAAATGGGAAAGGATCTTGTAGTTAAGGTGAAACAAGGGAAATAAAGAGACTTATTCAGATTACCTCTCTCTGCTTGCCTTGGAAAAAAAAGAATCACAGAATTAACCTGGATGGAAAACATCTTCGAGATCTAGTCCCACCTATCACCTAACACTTTCCACTTTCTTATTAACTAAACTATGGCACTAAGTGCTTCATTCAGTCTCCTTTTAAACACCTCCAGGGATGGTGACTCCACCTCCTCCCCAGCCAGCCCATTCCAAAGGACAATCACTCTTGCTGTGAAGAACTTCTTCCTGACATCCAGCCTAAACCTGCTCTGGCATAACTTGAAACCCTATCCTCTCATTCTGTCTCTGGCTGCCTGAGAGAAGAGACCAAACCCCATCTGGCTACAACTTCCTTCCAGGTAGTTGTAGAGAGCAGTAAGGTCTCCCCTGAGCCTTACAGAAATGCAGTATCTTTTGAAGACATGGAACAACTTTGATGAGGAAATATCACCATATTAGTATCTTACATAATTTTCCCCTGGAGTATTTAAGAAATCTCTGGGAATACTGGAGGGGATTTGCCATTGGAATGGGCTGCCCAGGGAGGTGGTGGAGTTGCCATTCCTGGAGGTGTTGAAGAAAAGCCTGGCTGAGGCACTTAGTGCCATGGTCTAGTTGACTGGCTAGGGCTGGGTGCTAGGTTGGACTGGATGATCTTGGAGGTCTCTTCCAACCTGGTTGATTCTATGATGATTCTAACAGCACAGGTTGCCTGCCACTGAAGTTGTGGTGGTCTTTTTCACAGCAAATTTATTAACCTGGTGATGTTTTAAAACAAGTTTGATGATCTGCAGGAAATATGATTTATCCTGTGGCTGCATGAATTCTTCTCTGCTGTATATATTTTGAGGTAGGTAGAAAGCTGCACTGATTGCAGCAGCACAGAATTCACTGTGGTGTTGCTGCATTAATATTTTCTGCATGAAATTTAGGAAATAGACAAGAGAAATTTGCATCAAGCATGAAGAAATCTGCCAGAAGAAAATGCTAATTCTGACACACAGCTGAGGTTGCTCCTCAGGAAAGAGCAAATACATTTCTGAGACATAGAATCTTGGATACTTAAGGCCACTAGCCTGGATAGTGTCCAAATCAACTAATTGTTCAGGACAGTGAAACAAATTTGCTGTGACAGGGTAAAAGATAATAACTTGTTTACTAAAGTTTACAAGTTTACATTGAGTGAATTGCCAGATGAATAAGAACTAAATCAAGCAGGAAAAGCTTATTATGGTATGATGGATCCTTGCTTTAGGGCATAAGCACCATCCTCTCGAAAAGTGCTGTCTTCAGGCATTATGAGAACTTGGGGGAAAAAAAATACACAGATAGGGTTTATGCCACAGTCAGCATGCCTGGCAGTCAGACAGGACAAAGCTTTATCACTGGAAGACTTCTCCATTTGTTCCCAGATGCTGAAATAGTAACAAATCCCTGGATAAATGTATTTGCCAGAGGCAGCAAATTTGTGCTCATTTTCATAACTCTTCCTGAGGTGCTCCATAACTGTGGTAGATAACTTCTGGTCAGTTTTTATGCCAAATCACTCAGTATCACTGGAATTTTATTCCATGTGTTCATTCTCCCATTGCCAGGAATGTTATGTTCTCATACAAGATGTTGAGATACTGGAATATGTCCAGAGAAAGGTGATGAAGCTGGTGAGAGGCCTGGGAGACAAAACCTATGAGGAGAGGCTGAGGGAGCTGGGGGTGTGCAGCCTGGAGAATAATAGGCTCAGGAGTGACCTCATTGCTGTCTACAACTACCTGAAGGGAGGCTGTAGACAGGTGGGGGTTAGTCTCTTCTTCCAGGCAAGCAGCAACAGAACAAGGGGACACAGTCTCAAGTTGTGCCAGGGGAGGTCTAGGCTGGATATTAGGAGAAAGTTCCTGGCAGAGAGAGTGATTGGCATTGGAATGGGCTGCCCAGGGAGGTGGTGGAATCACTGTCCCTGGAGGTGTTGAAGAAAAGCCTGTCTGAGGCACGTAGTGCCATGATCTATTTGATTGGCCAGGGCTGGGTGCTAGGTTGGACTGGATGATCTTGGAGTTCTTGTACAACCTGCTTGATTCTATGATTCTATTGCCACAGAAACAAAAGCAGTAAAGAAAATAGTAAAGAGATTTTCGTGTACATTTATGCCATGAAGATAAGACTTTGTTCAAGCAACAAACAAGTCTCCATGGAGAAAGTTTGTAAGAAAGAGAGGGAAATTTGTGTGGTTTTGAGGCTGCCAGCACTTACGAAGTTAACTGAACCTTTAAAACCAAAATACTCTAATAGCCATATACTTTAAGGTCAATATCATGGTCTGCAGAATCACATATTCCTGTAATAACTCTTAAGTCCATGAGAAATTATCACCTCCAGGCAATGAATGTACTGGAAATGTCATAGGGAAGAAAATACAGAGTGGAAAAAAATTAATATAGTGGTTTTCAGATATAACATTGCCATATAGTTTAGTGAGAATCTACTTTTGTCATCATTTTGATTATAAGGATCCCTAGGCATGTGATGAATACCTTTAAGCAGAAACCTGGCTTTCAGAAAGACATATGCTTCACCATTGTACTTGAATGATTCCTTTTTTAATTTGACCTCAAATGTAATAACTGAGTACATGCCTGCCCTATCTCTATTTCAGATATCCTCTCACCTTCGTATAGCCTAATTATGAGGAAGTGAGAGGCAGTTACTAAGCTGCTTTTTCTAAAATGCTTAGAGAAAGTCTGAAGAAGGCATTCAATAAAACCCATGTGAAATTTAACCACACCCTTTACAAAGTTAAAAGCAGAGATAACAATAACTCTTGCCTTCAGAAGTGACTTTACTTACCACTGTGAATTTCATAGAATCATAGAATCAATCACGTTGGAAAAGACCTCCAAGATCATCCAGTCCAACCTAGCACCCAGCCCTAGCCAATCAGTTTGACCATGGCACTAAGTGCCTCAGCCAGGCTTTTCTTCAACATCTCCAGGGATGGCAACTCCACCACCTCCCTGGGCAGCCCATTCCAATGCCAATCACTCTCTCTGCCAACAACTTCCTCCTAACATCCAGCCTAGACCTCCCCTGGCACATCTTGAGACTGTGTTCCCTTCTTCTGTTGCTGCTTGCCTGGCAGAAGAGACCAACCCTACCTGGCTACATCCTCCCTTCAGGGAGTTGTAGACAGCAATGAGGTCACCTCTGAGCCTCCTCTTCTCCAGGCTAAATACCCACAGTTCCCTCAGCCTCTCCTCAAAGGGTTTGTCTCCCAGGACCCTCACCAGCTTTGTCACTCTTGTCTGGACACATTCCAGTATCTCAACATCTCTCTTGAATTCATTATTGTTCACAGAGGAATTTCACAAAGAGGTGTTCAGACAGATTTATTCTGCACTCATTCAAACTTGAAATAAACCATACCAAGCACTCACAAAGTAATATATTGCCTTCTCATGGCTAAAGGTCATTGATGTGCCTCCATTAAGACATCCAAAGCAATCTGAAAAACATACTTCAAAGTCATATTTACTGGACCTAGTCTTCTTTGAACCATGTCACTGCTGCTGGGATAAACAGGGCCATGGTTGTCAAGGACATTTAATTTTCACTGACAGCTGTCAAAGGGTCTTTCTTAGACACCAGTCATACTTTAGATAAGAAAACATAGTTTCAGGCTTCATGTTGGCTACAGAACATGATCAGTTGTGATTGCATGCAGTCTCATTTCCCCAGTTTAATTTGAAATCACAAATGGTAAATTGGATTTTCTGGTTCAAGTAAGATAGAAACAGAGACCAATTATCTCCAGAATTTTTTTCACTTTGTGGTGAGTGTTTATTTCATAAATAAACTGGTGTCTTGTCCTAGCATAAAGCTGTGAGATTGTATGGTTGTTAAGAACCTGACTATCATATGCACCTTTTAGAAAGAGCAATGATCAACATCAAGTCAAAGCCAAGGCTGTGGATATCATTAGGATTGGTAGAGACTCCTCAATGTTAAGGAATCCTCAAGGCCATGATTTATGGTATATGGATTTATGGATTTATGGTACAACCTCCCTTCTACAACTACCCAAAGGGAGGTTGTAGCCAGGTGAGGGTTGGTCTCTTTCTTCTCCCAGGCCACACCTTGAGTGCTGTGTCCAGTTTTGGGCTCCTCAATTCAAGAGTTGAGGTACTGGAAGGTGTCCAAAGAAGGGAAATGAAGCTGGTGAGGGCCCTAGAGCACAGCCCTGTGAGGAGAAGCTGAAGGAGCTGGGGGTATTTAGCCTGGAGAAGAAGAGGCTCAGGGGTGACCTCACTGCTGTCTACAACTACCTGAAGGGAGGCTGTAGCCAGGTGGGGGTTGGTCTCTTCTGCCAGGCAACCAGCAACAGAAGAAGGGGACACAGTCTCAAGTTGTGCTGGTGGAGGTCTAGGCTGGATGTTAGGAGGAAGTTGTTGGCAGAGAGAGTGATTGGCATTGGAATGGGCTGCCCAGGGAGGTGGTGGAGTTGCTGTCCCTGGAGGTGTTGAAGCCAAGCCTGGATGAGGCACTTAGTGCCATGGTCTGATTGATTTACCATGGCTGGGTGCTAGGTTGGACTGCATGATCTTGGAGGTCTCTTCCAACCTGGTTGATTGTATGATTCTATTATTCTATGGAAATAAAGTGACAGATGACCATTAATCTCAAAGAGGTTTGCTTTGTGGTCCTAGAAATGCTTCCAGTATCCACAGAGGAGATGTGACATAAGATTTTGCTACAGGCTCAAAGACTGGTGCATGATACTAGAGAAAGCACAGTGCTTTCAATTACATTTCTCTTGAGCTCATTCATCTTCTAACCTTAATAACAGGAAGCAGAGCTATGTGGCAACAAAAGTTGGAAAAAAGGAAAATTTAACTGAGTTAATACAGAGCACACTCTTGAGATTTATGAATCAGACTTTTTAATTCTTGTCCCTCACCTTCTGTCTCTTGCATTCATTTTTTCTCCCTTGCAGCCTACTTCACCACTCCTACATTTTCAAAGAGATTGCCAGTTTCTAAAGGACTCCAGATATGCATCACAGAGGCAGAGATCTAGGAAATACTGAAAGAGACCAGCAGAGCAGGCCTGAAGGAAGGTTGGACACAGCTATTTCCACAGCTCAGAGTTAATTTTGTTCTGTGAGCTTTACTCACAGATTCAAAGTGCTCCTCAAAGCAGATATTTAAAACATTCTCAAAGGAGAAGGACTTTCTGGACTATGGCTCCAGTGACCTGATACTGTAGTGGGCAAATATTCATGTCTACATTTTTCCCACAGCTTAGTTCTTCATGAGACTTTAATGGAAAAGTACCTCTGAGCATTAAAGGGAGCTGTGGAAACCTAGCTCTCAGAAGGATCACTTACAAGTTACAGTGTCCAGCCTAGAATAAAAATACACAGATCTCTTGACAGACATGACTGGGTATAATAGGGACAGAGTGGCTGGGAAGCAGTCAGGAAGAAAGGGACCTGGGGGTACCAAGCCCCACCTGGCCTCCCTCCAGGTAGTTGTAGACAGCAATGAGACCACCTCTGAGCTTCCTCTACTCCAGGCTGCAGACTCCCTCAGTCTCTCCTCACAGGGCTGTGTCCCAGGACCCTCACCAGCATTGTGGCCCATCTCAGGACACGTTTCAGTACCTCAACATAAACCATCTTTATTCTGGGGTTTGTAGGGTTTAGTTTGAAAATGTATTCCACAGCCTTGGGACTAGCAGAGATGGAAGCCTTTTTGGCAAATTGTTGTTCTCTGTCTTCTCTTGGTTTATTGCTTTGATTTTGTCCAAATGCAATTCCTGAGCCAATTCTTTGTAATAAAGAGCTAAAGAGTTGCTGATCCCATGACAGCAAAATGCATGCTGTCTTGGCAGTACAAGTCACTTGCTACAAAAGACAGATGTTGCTATTCATTATCTGCTAGGCAGGAATGTGTTTGGCTCCATAAAGCTCATCTGGTCACTTAGGAGAAAGTTGAATATCTTCCATTTAGTTTCACAGGACTGCCTGAGCCTTCTTCATTCTGCAGCTTTCAATGAAATTTGACTGCTATAGGTGTTCAGAAATCTAAATCCCTTATTACTGATGGAAAACAGAATCTCTTTGCAACCTAGATTAGCCCTTGCTCAGGGGAAGATGTTGCTAGCTCAAAGCTCTCACTTGCTTATCTTTTCATGGCTTTGTGTTTTCTTTGGGGTATTTTGTTTTGTTTGCTTGCTTCAGTAAGATAACCTGCTCTCTCATTAGGCTTTGATCTCTCCATATTCACATACAGCCACAAGCTGTGAGAAAAGAAGATAACATTTGCTGCCTGAATTGTCATTTTTTAAAGAGAACTTTGTTAATATTAAAGGATAAGGCTAACACTTTTATTTAGTTGGTCTTATGTTTTCAGTTATTTCCTCATTATTACTTGGTGAATTTGAAGTAACTGTTCTTAAGAGGGAAAAAAAGCCCCTACCCATAAAGCATAGTCTTTAAAGAATGATCCTAATCATTCAAAAGCATAATCCATGAAATCATTACATGTTATGTTCCGTTACTTACTGGCTTTGTCCAGTGTTACTGCATACAGTTCTGGAGCCCCTATTACAAGAAGGATGTGGAGATGCTGGAGTGTGTCCAGAGAAGGGCCACAAGAATGCTCAGAGGGCTGCAGCAGCTCTGCTATGGGGACAGACTGAAAGAGTTGGGGCTGTTGAGTCTGGAGAAGAAGAGGCTCCCAGGTGACCTTCTTGTGGCCTTCCAGGATCTGAAGTGGGCTACAAAAATGCTGGGGAGGGACTTTTTAGGCTCTCAGGGAGTGACAGGACCAGGGGGAATGGAGCAAAGCTGGAGGTGAGTAGATTCAGACTGGATGTGAGGAGGAAGTTGTTGAGCATGAGAGTGGTGAGAGGCTGGAATGGGTTGCCCAGGGAGGTGGTTGAGGCCCCATGGCTGGAGGTGTTTAAGGTCAGGCTGGATGAGGTTGTGGGCAGCCTGATCTAGAGTAGGGTGTCCCTGGGCATGGCAGTGGGGTTGGAACTGGCTGATCCTTGTGGTCCCTTCCAAACCTGACTGATTCTATGATTCTATGATTGTACATGGCAATAAAGGTTTCTGTATGCCAAAACATTACACTATTTTTCCAGATTAAGGAGGTCAAAGGTATATTCTGCACACACCTGAAGTTATTTTGACATTGTTTAGTGCATTTCCCAACTATTCAAGTTGAAAAGTCTCTTATTTGCCTTTACTTGTGGATTTGCCATTGGAATGGGCTGCCCAGGGAGGTGGTGGAGTCGCTGTCCCTGGAGGTGTTGAAGCAAAGCCTGGATGAGGCACTTAGTGCCATGGTCTGGTTGACTGGACAGGGCTAGGTGCTAGGTTGGACTGGATGATCTTGGACATATCTTCCCACCTGGCTGATTCTAAGAAATTATGAGTTCTAGGAAAGTATAATTTTGTGCAACAAAATGACACTTAATAGTCATGAAAACTACCTGTATAATCCACTAAGTGTGTCTGGGTTAGTTATTAAGTTTCCAAGTCAATATGTGTAAAAAATGCTTATCTTTTTAGAAAGTAGAATCAATTTTTTTGTGTGCTCTGAGCCCTCAGAGGTTAATTAGAAAATGGAAGGAATGAAAACTAAGTCCTGTTTTTATAAGAATGTGTTATTGTTTTTCATGGGAAATATTTAGCAATGCATCTCTAAGTAGCTTGCTTAAAGACCACATCTGTGAATAACAGAATTTTAAGCACCAAAAACCAGCTTAGGAGAAAATAGGGCAGCTCACAGCTTAGGCACAGTCAGAACTGAGGTAGTCAAAGATGCTGAGCAGGTGTGAATTTACAGAACAGATAAACTTTGCTGAAAAGTTAGACACTTTCTGATCTCAATTCTATTCCTTACAGCATGTTTTCTTTCCGTCCTGGTAGGGCATAAATCCTGCCAGGCTGGTTTAATCCTTGCTCTCTTCCTCCTGTTTTGTGGGACTGGGAGTGGAGTTAGATGAGCAAACAGTAAGGCTTTGGCCTCAGCAAAGCCCTGAGGGCTAGGGGGGTTAGCACCATGTGTCAGGTGTCTTGTGCTGCCCTCAAAGTACCTGTGAGGTCAAAGGAGGCACAAAGCTTTGAACTGACTGGCCAGAACAATGGTGCTAGGGCCTGTTGACCAGTTTGATTTCAAAATGAAGAATTTAAAGGGGGATGATTTAGAAACTGTACCTTTCTGCATTCTGCCTTCCTGCCTCTTGTTGTCTGTGGATTGTTAAAGGCTGCCACATGTTGCAGCTAACACTAGCAGCTTAGCAGCAACTCCTTCCCCTCTGCCTGGAATATTTTGTATTTTACCCCGGGATCATTATTCCAAGTTTGAAAGTGTCTTTGATACAGGAGACTTTTTCAGGGACCAAAAGCATCATGAGTACATCTGCTGGAGTGAATGCCCAGAATCCATAAGCACAGGTAGAATCTGTCCAGGCTTTGTGTTACTATTTACCAAGTTATGATTGTTTAAACTGTTTCATTCTGTGCAATTGCTTCCTGTCGACCAAAAATCCAAAGAATCTCAGGGGATTTCCCTCATTTTTTAAATATTAATATAAAATAAATATTCATAGATAAATTAATAGTCATAATTAATCACAGAATCATAGAATCAACCAGTTTAGAAGAGACCTCCAAGATCATCCAGTCCAACCTAGCACCCAGCCCCATCCAGTCAACCAGACCATGGCACTAAGTGTCTCAGCCAGGCTTTTCCTGAACACCTCCAGGGATGGTGACTCCACCACCTCCCTGGGCAGCCCATTCCAATGCCAATCGCTCTCTCTGTGAAAAACTTCCTCCTGACATCCAGCCTATACTTCCCTCGGCACAGCTTGAGACTGTGTCCCCTTCTTCTGTTGCTGGTTGCCTGGGAGAAGAGACCAACTGCGACCTGGCTACAGCCTCCCTTCAGGTAGTTGTAGACAGCAATGAGGTCACCCCTGAGCCTCCTCTTCTCCAGGCTAAACAACCCCCAGCTCCCTCAGCCTCTCCTCATAGGGTTTGTGTTCCAGGCCCCTCAC
This sequence comes from Pogoniulus pusillus, assembly GCF_015220805.1. Taxonomy (NCBI): domain Eukaryota; kingdom Metazoa; phylum Chordata; class Aves; order Piciformes; family Lybiidae; genus Pogoniulus; species Pogoniulus pusillus. The sequence continues at coordinate 3,999,820 of NC_087266.1, forward strand.
CAGCTTTGTTGCCCTTCTCTGGACACGTTCCAGCACCTCAACATCTCTCTTGAATTGAGGAGCCCAGAACTGGACACAGGACTCAAGGTGTTGCCTGACCAGTGTTGAGTACAGGGGAAGAATAACCTCCCTCGTTCGCACCTGATACACTTTTATTATGCAAAGTAAATGATTTCTAGAGCAGAAAGTGTCACAGGAAGGTTAATGAATCTCCCTATATTTTGTGTCTAAAAACCAATAAAAATGTAGCTTAGTAAATAAAAAGAGATGTCATTTTTTTTCAAGAGAAAACACATCCAAAGGAAAGCTGGAAAGACAGCCAAATCCTCTGGGTGTTAACACTGCTGGCCTGCAGTCATACTACCTTGGGCTATGATCTTACAGTCTCACAGGAGAAGCAAGGTCAGACTTGGTCAATACTCTAACAGGACACCTACAGAGTAAACCCAGGTACTTCAAGTAACAGTGTCAGCGGGTCAGTAGCAGGAACTTTTCTTCTGTCTCGAGCATTTAAGCAGTGCTGCAGGCATGGTCACAGGGGTTATTCTACTCCTGGAGGTTGTGCCTTCTGAACAGTTATAAAATTACAGTCCTGACCACTTGATAGCACTGAGCAAAATCATGTCATTTCTTAAAGATCAAAATCATTAACCTTACTAGCCCAGCCAGATTGCAATCAGACATTAAATATTTCAGGCTGTTGTCAGTGGTTAAGCAAGTATTCTCACCACATCCTTTCAAAAGCAGAGCTTTATTGTTGTACTGGGTTTTTTTAATCAAGTACACACATTTAGCAACAAGCATACTTTGGGCATTGCCTGCTTTAAAGGTTTTTGGAGCTGGGGTTTTTTAGCCTGGAGAAGAGGAGGCTCAGGGGTGACCTCATTGCTGTCTACAACTACCTGAAAGGAGGTTGTAGACAGGTGGGGGTTGGTCTCTTCTCCCAGACAACCAGCAATAGAACAAGGGGACACAGTCTCGAGTTGTGCCAGGGGAAGTCTAGGCTGGATGGTAGGAGGAAGTTGTTGTCAGAGAGAGTGATTGGCATTGGAATGGGCTGTCCAGAGAGGTGGTGGAGTCACCATCCCTGGAGGTGTTGAAGCCAAGCCTGGATGAGGCACTTAGTGCCATGGTCTGGTTGATTGACCATGGCTGGGTGCTAGGTTGGACTGGATGATCTTGGAGTTCTCTTTCAACCTGGCTGATACTATGATTCTATGATTAATTATGACTGAATAAATAAGGAAAATATGTCTGAGAATAATAAAGGCTTTGACTACACTAAATGCTCTCTTTTCAGAAGCAGTGACTCAGGGATGAATTTTCACTGAATCACAGAATCACAAAATGCCAGGGGGCTGGAAGGGACCTCAAAAGATCATAGAAAGGAATCATAGAATCAACCAAGTTGGAAGAGACCTCCAAGATCATCCAGTCCAACCTAGCACCCAGCCCCATCCAGTCAACTAGACTGTGGCACTAAGTGCCTCATCCAGTGTTTTCTTGAACACAAGCATGCAAACAAAATGTTTGCTACCTTTAAAATCACACTCTTTCAGTGACCACCACACCTAGCCTAGAGAGTCTACCAGATCAAAACAGACCAGCAGTATAATTTCCACTGCACACTGCCCACTTGCAGAAATGTGCCATTACTACATAAATTAAGTTGCTCTATTCAGTGGATGCAGCATGCCTTTGTTTAAAGTAGTGTCACTCAAGGAACTGAAGCCTTCCAGAGTTTAAAGTGTTCTCACGGTCCCACCCTTACTTGCATTTATTTGTCTGAAGCATTACCTAATGAAGCTGTTGTAGCAACCAGAGTGATAAGGAAGAGCCAGCACTGCAGGTAACTTCACCTCTCCACATCCTCTCCTGCCAGAGCAGGATCAACAAGAGCAGATCACACTGGAATGCATCCAGGTGGCTCTTTTTGTTCCTAGTATCTAGTCTAAGCCTATGCAGTCGCAGCTTGAAGCCAGACATCCAGTCCTTGCAGAAGTAGCACTTTCCTCAGATCAAAATTCAGTCCTTATTCTTACTGATTTTTCTGAAGGATTTAAGGTAGTAGGCAGGTGTCATGCCACCTCTTGCTTTCTGCCCCTCTACTCCACTCTGCTGAGATCCCACCTGCAGCACTGCAGCCAGTTCTGGAGCCACTATTACAAGAAAGATGTGGGGTCATGGCAGAGAAAGTCCACAAGGATGCTCAGGGGGCTGGAGCACCTCTCCTATGAGGACAGACTGAAAGAGTTGGGGCTCTTGAGTCTGGAGAAGAGGAGGCTCTGAGGTGACCTACTTGTGGCCTTCCAGTATCTGAAGGGGGCCTCCAAAAAAGCTGGGGAAGGACATTTTAGGATATCAGGAGATGGGTAGGTTCAGGCTGGATGTGAAGAGGAAGTTGTTCAGCATGAGAGTGGTGAGAGGCTGGAATGGGTTGCCCAGGGAGGTGGTTGAGGCCCCATCCCTGGAGGTGTTTAAGGCCAGGCTGGATGAGGCTCTGGCCAGGCTGATCTAGGGTAGAGTGTCCATGCCCATGGCAGGAGATTTGAAACTAGAAGATCCTTGCGGTCCCTTCCAACCCTGACTGATTCTGTGATTAAAACTGCATTTTAACTAAGAAAGTGAGGTCTAAACAGATGGATGTGATGATCTTTTTGGCTAAGGCAATTTTAATCTATCCATTTTCCTATTACTCACTGCTTTCCAGAGTCTCAAGGAAAACAGAATCATCTGCACTGCCTTCATCACATACATAAAATTTGAAGATCTGCACAGCTCTTTCTTCATAGCCTTCCCGCTAGGATTATGATACTTCTTTCTTTCTTTCCTTCTTGCATTTTTCACATTTAAAATATTCATATTTGGAAGTTGATCTCTCTGCCAGCTCTGGAAATTGGCTTGTGTTAGAGGCAGCACATCACCAAGTGAAGGCACACTCTTTTATGGCACTGAAAAATGACACTTTCAGGTGTTTGGCTACTGTCATTCTGTCTGGGCCAAGCTGACATACTGGATCCAGAAAATAACTCCTGTCAGTGCTGGGGAAGTTTGTTGGAAGAAGGGCAATGAGATGTCACTTGCCTTTATAATGGGAAGAAAATACCATCTGCTGTGGGCAGACCATGCCTGAGCTCATTTCAGGTACTGCATCACCTAAGCCCTACCTGAGTCCTGTATGTAACAGGCATTTTTTTTTGTTGTTGTTTGTTTCTAAGGACTCAAATGATTTTGTCTAGATGAAATCTCTTGCAGGTGTAATGCATTATGACAAAACTGCAAAGAATAGAAGATCTGGGAAGGAAGCTTAGAATCATAGAATGGTTTGGGTTGGAAGGGACCTCAAAATGTGTAGCATCACTAAGCCAGATCTTTAAATCTGTGCTATCCTGACATAGGACTTTGCTTTGTTTGTTAATATCTGAACATCTTTCAGAGTTTTAGTAGCAAATATTGAATTTTGATGATCACAGTCTTGTTCCCTAAATGTAGGCATCCCAGAATTATTATTGCCAAGCTGAGAGATCAGAAAATTCTCAAACTAGAATACATGAAACCAAACTGGAGGCACACTTGGCTTATGAATAGTAACAGGTTAAAATCAAGTAAGCCTAATTAACACATGGGAAATATTTGCTGTACATGGTAATACAATGAGCTCTGTAGACAGAGCAGCCCAATTTCTTATATCAAAACATTACAGTACCACAGGCAGCTCAGGAGTTTCATGGTTGCAGCTACACAGAACCATCTGAAATTAAGAAACCTCACTGGACAGCCTTCTTTGTAGCATCTTAGAATCACAGAATCATAGAATCAAGCAAGTTGGAAGAGACCTCCAAGACCATCCAGTCCAATCTATCACCCAGCTCTAGCCAATCAACTAGACCATGGCACTAAGCACCTCATCCAGTCTTCTCATGAACACCTCCAGGGATGGTGCCTCCACCACCTCCATGGGCAGCCCATTCCAATGCCAATCACTCTCTCTTGGGCTAGAGCTCGTATCTCTTTACTAACTGAAAATGAAATTCAATTTACCCTTCTAAATTAGCTGCTTTGGAAAAAAATATTTAATGATTTGGTAAAATCTATGAATAAATGTTAATGTAGTCCAAATAAAGTGAGTAGCTACTCTGATTAACTTCACTGTACTACAGAAATAGGCTTTTGTATAACTGACTTATCATATTTTCACATTTTTCTGCCACAACTCTATGGCAATGATGAGCTGATATATTAGCAAAGGAGTTTACAAGGTGTTTTAAAGGTTTTCTTCTTCATAAAATATTGTTAAATGCTCAAATAATTTATATAAAAAGTGTTTCCTCCATGAGTTAGCATAATTTGTTAGTTGTTTGGGTTTTTTTTTTTTTCCATGGGAAGTAAAAGGTACAGAGGATGAAAAATTATTCACATGTAACACAAATTGCTCACTCAGAGTTTTCAGCTCAAATTTTCTCCAATTTGCTCTGCATCAAAAGCCATACAAGGCCACGGAAATGCCATTTCCATTAGATTTGCAAGGAAGTCTCAAATTTAACTCCTGTAACAACAATGGAAAATTGCTATAAAATGTCTTTTTTGTGAGTCAAGTTCCTAATAGTGACCCTTATTTGAATTTTTTTTTTTTTTGAAGGGAGTAGTAATTTTAACACTGCTATTATGCTGATTTCTGAAATAGGTAACTCAAGAGTTCCTACATGTCACGGGGAATTGTTCTTCACGTTACTCTGGGAAACAGAAACAGCCTAAGAAGTTTAACCATTCAGTTTGCTGCAATGCTCTATAATTCAATAGAATCATAGAATCACCCAGGTTGGAAGAGACCTCCAAGACCATCCAGTCCAATCTATTACCCAGCTCTAGCCAATCAACTAGACCATGGCACTAAGCACCTCATCCAGTCTTCTCATGAACACCTCCAGGGATGGTGATTCCACCATCCCCCTGGGCAGCTCATTGCAATGACAAATCACTCTCTCTGGGAATCACAGAATCAGCCAGGTTGGAAGAGACCTCCAAGACCATCTGGTCCAACCTATCACCCAGCCCTGGCCAATCAACCAGACCATGGCACTAAGTGCCTCATCCCGTCTTCTCTTGCACACCTCCAGGCATGATGATTCTACCACCTCCCTGGGCAGCCCATTCCATTGCCAATCACTCTCTCTGGGAAGAACTTCCTCCTAACATCCAGCCTGGATTTCCCCTGGCACAACTTGATACTGATGCTTCTCTTCTTTGGAGGATTACTTTCTGGTGTCTATAAGGCATTTCTTCCCCATGGGATACAACAACATAGGATGAGTCCTTCAAATAGCTCCAAATGGGTTTGACCTGGAGGCACAGGACATACACTTGACTTATGAACAGTAATAGATTAAATCAAGCAAGCCTAATTAACACATGGGAAACTCCATGATAATATGTCATACATCTGGGAAAATAAAATGAGTTTACTCAGTTTGCTGCAATCCTCTATATTCAATACAGGATTTGTCATCTTTGTCTCACACTAACAAATCCATAAATGCCTGATGACTCTGGTAGCTACAAATGATGTATTTAGGAATATGGTTATATGGCTGGAAAGCAGCCAGGAGGAAAGGGACCTGGGGCTACTGATAGGTAGTAGGCTGAAGATGAGGCAGCAGTGTGCTGAGGTGGCCAAGAGAGCCAATGGCATCCTGGTCTGCATAAGGAACAGTGTGGCCAGTAGGACAAGGGAGGTTATTCTTCCCCTGTACTCAGCACTGGTCAGGCCACACTTTGAGTACTGTGTCCAGTTCTGGGCCCCTCAATTCAAGAGAGATGTTGAGGTGCTGGAATGTGTCCAGAGAAGGGAGATGAAGCTCTTGAGGGGCTTGGAACACAGCCCTGTGAGGAGAGGCTGAGGGAGCTGGGGGTGTGCAGCTTGCAGAAGAGGAGGCTCAGGGGTGACCTCATTGCTGTCTACAACTACCTGAAGGGACATTGTAGCCAGGTGGGGGGTGGCCTCTTCTCCCAGGCAACCAGCAATAGAAGAAGGGGACACAGTCTCAAGTTGTGCCGGGGAATGTATAGGCTGGATGTTAGGAGGAAGTTGTTGGCAGAGAGAGTGATTGGCATTGGAATGGGCTGCCCAGGGAGGTGGTGGAGGCACCGTCCCTGGAGGTGTTCAAGAAAAGCCTGGCTGAGGCACTTAGTGCCATGGTCTAGTTGACTGGCTAGGGCTGGGGGATAGGTTGGACTGGATGATCTTGGAGGTCTCTTCTAATCTGGTTGATTCTATGATTCTATGACTTTTGATGCATAACACTGGCTTTGAAAAGAAATACCCTTCCAAAATGGAAGTGTTTTTAAGAATAATAGACATATTTTACACTGCTCTATGCTTCTCTATATTGCAAAGGCATGAGCCTCATCACCTCTGTAGTGTTATAAACTGCTGTACTCTGCTATTCTCAAGCCTTCCCTAATTTCCTCAATGGTACAGCAAATCAGTTCATGTTTATTTTTATAGCATATTGGAAAGCTGTGCCTAGGTATTTGTGTCGTAACTCTGACACTATGTAGAATAGTTTCAGGAATAATGTGCAAGATTATAGGGCTCTGAGAAAATCTCACTAATGGTCTTTCCCATAGTTGTAAACTTAAATTGGCAAGGAATACTAATATTTAATTTATGCTGAAAGAAATTTGCATATAGCAAATGACATTTTTCCTATTAGTTAGTAAATTGCACAGTGTGTCTGAAGGCAGCCATATGCAAAACACACTTTAATTGTCAATTTAAGTGGGTTTACTGTGATATTGGTTCTAAAACTCAATGTAGACCCTTCTAATAGGATTCATAACAGTGCAGATCTACTTTCTTACTTGAGTTGAAATTGCCTTTAAAATATTCTGCTCCAAACAAGAGGTTTCTGTTTAAGTCAGTACAACGGTGGAAACATTTGGAAGTCTAACAAACTTATGCCCCAAGGTGTATTAGGATTTTCCATCTTTATCAGCATGAATCTCTAGAGCAGGCACATGAACTTTTCAAACTGTGATTTTTGTTTCTCACCAGCTCATGGTGATATATATAAACTACAGTCTTTGCCAGCTCTGGCAGATTTTTTTTTGAAGCTTCTTACAGGCTTTATTGATGTTATGGGGACACATCTATGACATTCTCCACATAGGTCTTAAATCCACTCCTTTTTAAAATGATTTTTGCCTTTGGTCCATTAATCCACCCTGTCCAGATGCATCTGCAGAGCCTCCATATCCTTAAGCAGATCACACTGCTGCCTGACTCGGTGTTGCCTGCAAATATACTGAAGATGCCCTAGATCCCCTTGTCCATACCATTGATAAAGATATAACAAAGAGAACTGGGCCAACACCTGTGACTGGCTACCAAGAGGATTTAACTCCATTAACCACAATTCACTGGCTCAGCAAACACCAGGGGAATAGTTTTGATATTGAAGGCTCATTTAAGTACATTTGTGTGGTTTTGAAGTAGTTAGCTAACAGTGGACACAGTAGTACAGATAAATCATAAGTGTCACTTTGTGTTTCTGATAGTTTGGGTGTTCCCTGCCCTCTCCTCTCCCCCCCCCCCCCCTCGCTTTGGAAATCACCCAGACTAGACTCAGACAGCTCTGGAAATATGAATGAAGCTTACTATTTACAGCTAGCACAATATACAAGCAGATAGTTACAATATATATACAGTTATATACCGAAATATACAAGAGAAATGGTAATACAGAAACACAACTCCCCTCCCAGAAACCTGAGTCCCCAGGAGGGGCTCTCAACCACCCCTCACCTTCCCCCTGCCCCTCTCAACCTTACCCCAGTCCCAAGGAAGAATGGAGGTTCGGCCAGAGGGTTAGGAAGCAAAGTGGATTAGTCCAAAACAGAGGATGAGGTTAGAGAGTGAGATGCAGCTCAGCCAGCAGCCCCAGTGAGAGTGGTTATCTATGTTCTTATTTCTTATTCCTATACATCTCAGCAAGCCTATGAGGGAAGTAGACATCACCATTGTTTGCCTTTCACAGCCTGTAATCTAGTTCTTCTCACCAAAACATTCTAGCCTGCTTCAAACTAGCACAGTATTCTTTCCATTTGCTCAACAATTCCAAGTTCATCACAGTGGTGCAATGAGAATTTCTATTCTTCACATGGAATAATGCTAAAGTTCTTCAATACTAGGAACCTCAAGGCAAAGCCTAACAGCAAGACTGATCTTGATGAAAGATTCAACATCTGAGAACCACTCCATGGCTAATGCCAGGAAGAACAATAAAACTAAGACTCTCAATTTATCAGAAAAGGAAAAACACTCTCAAAACCAAGAAAATAATCTGCACAAAACATGCATGAATATGGACAATATTTTTGAGCCCCTCTCCATGCTAACTACAAACTCAAAGCAGTGAGCTACAGTGAAACACTTGTGTGGTGCTTAGCAAACACACACCACTTACCCCTTTTCTTAGGCTGCAGAATAGATGCACAGCACTCAACTAATGTAATCTCTCAGAGAAGTTTCTTAAGCTCTCAAATTCAGTAGAATTTTCTGAACTGCTTGACAGGAGAATATAGATAGCTCAGGCCCCTGCTAACAGAACAATATTTCATATTGGTTTTAATTCATAGAATAATAGAAACAACCAGGGTGGAAAAGAACTCAAAGATCCTCCAGTGCAACCTAGCACCCAGCCCTGGCCAATCAACCAGACCATGGCACTAAGTGCCTCAGCTAGGCTTTTCTTGAACACCTCCAGGGATGGTGACTCCACCACCTCCCTGGGCAGCCCATTCCAATGGCAAATCACTCTCTCTGGGAAGAACTTCCTCCTAACATCCAGCCTATACTTCCCCCAGCACAACTTAGGATTGTCCCCCCTTGTTCTATTGCTGGTTGCCTGGCAAAAGAGACCAACCCCACCTGGCTACATCCATATTTATTTATTTATTCATTACTTTGAAAAATGTATTAAGAAATTGTTGTATATTGAAGGAATACTAAAAGCAGGGTAAAGACGTTTTTTCTTAGAAGATAAAAGAACCCTAAGAGTCACTCTCAAAATTTAACATTTCCATTTAAAGATTAAAAAGAAAGCCTACCAAAACATTCCTTCTAAACTTGGAAGCTTTGAATCTTTTAGAATTATGGGAATTGAGTTGAGAGATGAAATTGGAAGGCATTTTTCTTATTTGTCTACCATTAATGCTGACATTTCTCCAAGGCAGATGTTTTGAGCAGACAAGAAAGAAAAAGCAGATGAGAAATTAAAATGTTCAGCCAAGGAACTGTACAATTTAGGAACTGCCAGGTGAACTCTGAGTTTTCTTCAGTTCTTTCAGATGTGATCATTGGACATGATCCAGCTGTTAAGTCAACCTGTTAGAGAAATGTCATCTCTTGTAGTTTCATGGAATCAAAGAACATTAGAGGCTGGAAGGGACCTAAAAAGTTCAGTTAGTTCAACATCCCCCTGCCAGAGCAGGATCACCTATACCAGATCACACAGGAATGCATCCAGGCAAGTCTTGAATATCTCCAGAGAAGGAAACTCCACAACTTCCCCTGGGCAGCCTGTTCCAGTGTTCTGTCACCCTCACAGGGAAAAGTCTTTTCTCATGTTTCCATTAAACTTCCTATGCCTCAACTTTCACCCATTGCCACTTGTCCTGTCATTGGGCATCACCAAGACCCTGACTCCATCCTCTTGGGACTCACCCTTTATATATGTATAAGCATTGAGGTCACCCCTCAGTCTCCTTCACGCTAAAGAGCTCCAGCTCCCTCAATCTCTCCTTGTAAGGAAGAGGTTCCGCTCCATCATTTTTGTGGCTCTGTGCTGGCCTCTCTCCAGCAGTTCCCTGAGGTCCTTCTTGAACTGAGGGGCCCAGAACTGGACACTGTATTCCAGATGCAGTCTCACCAGGGCAGAGTAGAAGGGGAGAAGGACCTTTCTCCACCTACTAACCTCAGCCCTCCCAATACACCTCAGGAGGCCACTGGCCTTCTTGGCCACCAGAGCATATTGCTAGCTCATGGTCATCCTTTCATTTGCTATGACCCCCCAGTAATTTTCCCCTTCGCTGCTCTCCAACAAGTCACTCCCCAACCTATACTGATCCCTGGGATTGTTCTTTCCCAGGTGCAAGACTCCACCCTTGCTCTTGTTGAACTTCATTAAATTTCTCCCTGCCCAACTCTCCAGCCTGTCTAAGCATCACTGAAGGGCAGCACAACCTGCAAGTGTGTCAGCAACTCCACCCAGTATTGTGTCATCAAGGACACAGAGAACTCGTGCCCATCTCTCTCAAAAAAAAAGACTACAAGTACTGGCCTCCTTGCTGTTTGGTAACTACATTTCACTTTGTAAAACTGAATTTTGGTACTGGATATTGACTTCAAACATTGCATACAAATTGCAGAATGTGCAACACAATACAGAAGCAAAGCATGGAGTATTTCATACATGCTTCACTGGTTCTCAATTAGAAAGGTTCAAACCCAATTCAGTGTGCCTGTTTTAATCTGCAGGGCTGGGGTACCAAGAATTCATTCCTTTCTTTGTAAACCATCTAGAGAGATGGAAGACAGGTCACAACTTTGAATCAGAAATGGCTTAGTGGAGGAATACAGAGAATGTAGCTCCTTATCACAAGAAAACAGAGTCAGCCTCAGCCTGGCAATTTTTGAGTAGAACATTCCTCCTCCTTCCTGTGAACAAATTATGTCACAGTAATGAAGGCTAGCTGCATGACAAGGGAAGGGACATAATGGAGAGGAAGAGGAAAACAACTGGGAAAGAATGAAAGAATAAAATAAAACATCAGTACAGTTCCTTTCTGGCAGAGTCTGTGCAGTTCTTAAGTTGGTTGTGGTGGTTTAGTCACAAGGTGATAAAAGAGGTCTTAAAGGAATTAGACACAGATTATCTGAACATAGAATTGTAGAATCATAGAATCAACCAGGTTGGAAGAGACCTCCAAGCTCAGCCAGTCCAACCTAGCACCTAGCCCTAGCCAACCAACCAGACCATGGCACTAAGTGCCTCAGCCAGGCTTTGCTTGAACACCTCCAGGGACAGTGACTCCACCACCTCCCTGGGCAGCCCATTCCAATGACAATCACTCTCTCTGACAACAAGTTCCTCCTAACACCCAGACTATACCTCTCCCAGCACAACTTGTGACTGCGTCCCCTGCTTCTGTTGCTGGTTGCCTATGAGAAGAGACCACCCCCCACCTGGCTACAGCCTCCCTTCAGGGAGTTGTAGACAGCAATGAGGTCACCCCTGAGCCTCCTCTTCTCCAGTCTACACCACCCCGGCTCCCTCAGCCTCTCCTCATAGGGCTTGCTAGTTCATAGCTAGGAACAGGTAAAAATTGTATCATTTATCAAATAAGGAAAGATTTTGTTTTCCTACACTGCAGACTTTCAATGCCTTATTAATTCTACCAAAACTGCAGACTGAAAAATCTCATGTTCTTATCATCTGTGAAAAAGGAGTTCTGCTGAATTTAAAGATCAAATTCCACAAAGGGATTTTAGTGACTATTTGACTCACAAAGAATTGTAATTTTTCTTGAGATAAATGTATGGTCTTCTAAATAAATAAATAAATAAAGCTTGCTGTGCATCTTAAGATGTTCTGTAAGGAAAACAGCTAAGAATAGAAATATATTGAATACACTTATAAATCACACCTTGAATTACTGATGGAATATTGACCCATACACTGTGTCTCTAATAACCAAGTCTTTCTATAGCTACAACTTAGTAAACCTTAACAATGTATTAACAGAGGAGTGGATGAATCTATAAATCCAACCTTTTTTATCCATTAGATTATTTTACTAATATTGAACTAATATTGCCATTGGAATGGGCTGCCCAGGGAGGTGGTGGAGTCACTGTCCCTGGAGGAGTTCAAGAAAAGCCTGGCTGAGGCACTTAGTGCCATGGTCTGGTTTATTAGATAGGTCTGGGTGATAGGTTGGACTGAATGATCTTGGAGGTCTCTTCCAACCTGGCTGATTCTATGATTCTATGAAATTTTATGAAAGTTAGTTCCAAAAAGCTAACATTTGTGGAAACCTCCCTTTCAGATAATGGTAAAAATGTATCACTCCTTTTGTTGAGATTGGTGCACATAATTTATACTTTGAAATGGATGACACAGGCACTTAACTCAAGATAAATAAACCACTAAACCAATAAAATATTCAGAGCTGCCAAAGGTGTGTCCAAAAAAGCAGTGTTTGGCAGTTAAATTTCTCCAGTGACCTTCTTCAGCAGAGCTCCATGCTACATAAATTAGAAGAAACCATTTGGATATCAAAAGTGATATATTGTAACTATCAAAATTAGTTGTAAAGAAAACCACCTGGAAAAATGTCATCTGCATGTTTTCCTATAGAGAATGCAAACATTTGACACCATGAACACAAAGATTTATACTCTCAGACAGAGTTCTTGGACCCATGATCTCTGTCAACCTCTTCATTTTATAATACTAAGTTGATTTTCAATGGGGAGAGAAAAGTGTTCCTTTACCTTGAGTTAAAGAACATGACAAAATCAGGAAACTCAGCAGGTTCTTCTGGGTTCTAAAGTACATAGTCTGATTTTATAGGTTTTGGAGCTGCCTACAGAAACCTACTCCCATAACTGTTAGGATTGTACACATATTTATATAGTGCTGGGGTGGAACAGTCTTATGAGGTATTCACTAATGTGTCTGGTACTTTCCTGATGTGTTTTAGAACAGATTTAAACCCAAAGGAAGGCCTTCAGAAACCCTGGACTGAAGAAATGGAGTGATTTACCATTGGAATGGGCTGCCCAGGGAGGTGGTGGTGGTGTCACTGCCCCTGGAGGTGTTCAAGAAGAGGCTGGATGAGACACTTGGTGCTATGGTCTTGTTGACTGGCCAGGGCTGGGTGCTAGGTTGGACTGGCTGATCTTGGAGGTCTCTTCCAACCTGCTTGATTCTATGATTCTATGATTCTGTGATGTATTTTAGAACAGATTTAAACCCAAAGGAAGGCCTTCAGAAACCCTAGACTGTAGGAATGGCATTCAAATAACTGCATGTTTATTGCAGGCTGCAGAAATCAAGAGAATTTGAACCGCATATAGAATCATAGAATGGTTTAGGTTGGAAGGGACTTCAAGGATCATACAGTTCCAACCCCCTGCCACAGGCAGGGACACCTTCCACTAGAACAGATTGCTCAAGATCTCATCCAACCTGGCCTTCGATACTTCCAGGGAGGGAGCAGCCACAACCTCCCTGGGCAACCTGTCAGTGTCACCACGTTCACTGTAAAGAGCCCTTTCCTAACATCTAGTTTAAATCTCACTTCTTCCAGTTTAAACCCATTACCCCTTGCTCTGTCATTACAAGATCTTCTAAATAGTCCCTCCCCAGCCTTCTTGTAGGCCCCTGTCAGATACTGGAAGGGTGCCATAAGGTCTCCTGGAAGCCTTCTCTTCTGCAAGCTGCAAAGCCCCAACTCTTGTAGCCTGTCCTCATAGCAGAAGTGCTCCAGCCTTCTGAGCATCTTTGTGGCCCTCCTCTGAACTTGCTCTAACAGTTTGTTGTCCTTTTGTGCTGGGGGCTCCAGAACTGTGTGCAGTCGTCCAGAGGTTAAATTCTTCCTAAGCTATTGTTCTGATAGATAGAATGAAGGGAAAATCATTCTTTTATAAATATCCTTTTTTATTGCCTTTTCTGCTAACAGGAGACTGATTTTATGTCAGGATTGTAATTATTTTGGCACAGGCCTTTAAAAGAAGGTCCATTCCTATGCATCTGGGCAAAATTAATTACTGCTCCATGCATACCAAAATGAATATTCTAAATTGCTTCATGTGATTACAAACCAGAGATGAGAATTTAATCTGTCTACAGAATAAATAACAGGAGTCATCAGAGTTGGAATAAAACAGAGAAGTTCAGCAAAACACTGCACAGGTTGGGTTGGGGTTTTTTTGTTGTTGTTTTCATGAAATTAACTGACCAGCAACTTCTACCTCATTGTGCTAGTTTGAGACTAGCTGGGATATTTTGGGGAGAAGAATTAGATTATAGGCTGTGAAAAGGAAACAATGATGATGACTACTGCACTCATAGGCTTGCTGAGATGTATAAAAAGAAGAACACAAAACATAGATAATAGAGTTTGCTCTCTGGCTTTGGGCTGCACTTCTCTCTCTCTAACCTGCTGCCTAACTAATCTGTCTGCTTTCTAACCCCCCTGGCCAATCCTCCAAACTCCCCATGAATGTAAGACAAAGTCTGGGGTAAGGTAGAGGGGTGGGAAGAAGGTGGAAGGGTGGTTGGGAGCCCCTCCTGGGGACTCTGATTTCTGGGAGGGCTGCTGTGTTTCTGTATTACTTTTTAACTTGTATATTTCTGTCTATAGCTGCAGAGATTGTAAATATCTGCTTGTACATTGTGACAAGCTGTAAACATAGCTTCATTCCTTAAATTTGCAGCCTCTGATTCTGGTCTGGGTGATTTTCTTAAGTGTGTGTGGGGCAGGTAACACCCAAACCATCACACTCATTTTTACATTTTATAAGATGCAAAGACATAGAATCATAGAATCATAGAATCATAGAATCAACCAGGTTGGAAGAGACCTCCAAGATCATCCAGTCCAACCTATCACCCAGCCCTAGCCAGTCAACTAGACCATGGCACTAAGTGCCTCATCCAGTCTTTTTCTTGAAGACCCCCAGGGACGGTGCCTCCACCACCTTCCTGGGCAGCCCATTCCAATGGGAAATCACTCTCTCTGTGAAGAACTTCTTCCTAATATCCAGCCTATACCTACCCTGGCACAACTTGAGACTGTGTCCCCTTGTTCTATTGCTGGTTCTGCCTCAATCTTTCCATTCTGGATTGGTTTCCCACATAGATATAATTCTAGGGATCAAAAATTCCCTCTGCTTCTAAAAGTATCCTGCAGTGTGATATGAATTTCAATCCAAAAATAACCTAAAAGAAAAAAAAAGCCCAAATCCCAACATCCACCGAGTTTGCAGATGGAGAAAGACAGAGGTTACAACACAAGAGGTTATTACTGCTGAGACTGTGGCTATTTCTCTGCATGGACAGATAGAAACCTCTGAAAGCAGCTGCTGGATGCTCTGTTTTCACACAAAGGTCCCCAGCGATAATGGATTGTGCAGCAGATCCTTGGCCAAGGCACAAAGACGTACCACAAGTCCCCTGCTCTTCTATCATGCTGACATCCAAAACACCCCACAGAGAAAAAGATAAAGTGGCTTGTAAACAAATTACTTGTTCGTTTGTAATCTGGGAGGGAAAAAAATTGTAATAGAAGGAAAAAGGGAAGAAATATTCAGTAGTGTTTTGGAGCCAGACATCAGTGTCACACAAGGCTTGGCTGATGCTGAGTGAGATACAGAGCAAGAGCTCAGTTCTTGCCCTGCATTTACTTCTCTAATGCTGTTTTTAGTTTCATATAAAAATAATACCAGGGGTGGGTGGTGGGGAGAATCAGGGTGTTGAGTACAACCACAGTGCTGTCTTTCCAAAGGAGTAGTGTCACTTTCTTGGGATATGTCTCAGTTAAGGTAATTATGGGAAGTGGTATTTGTTGCTCACTGCTCTTGTTTGAAGGGGTTTTGTGATACTCGCATCATCAGAGCAATAGTTGGCAGTGGTAAGTTGGAAGATGGTTGGGGCATTCAGACTTCATCAAGCTGGGCATGGTTGGAGGATAAGCACAGCAGCTGCTCAAACCCACAAAAATATTTCTTATATACCCAAGCAGATTGTCTGTGAAGAAACAGGCTGTGGGCATTCAAAAGCACCTTCAATCACAGAATCATAGAATCAACCAGGTCAGAACAGACCTCCAGGATCATCCAGTCCAACCTAGCACCCAGCCCTGTTCAATCAAATAGACCATGGCACTAAGTGCCTCATCCAGGCTTTGCTTCAACACCTCCAGGGATGGTGCCTCCACCATCTCCCTGAGCAGCCCATTCCAATGCCAATCACTCTCTCTGGCAACAACTTCCTCCTACCATCCAGCCTATACTTTCCCTGGCACAATTTGAGACTGGCTCCCTTTTTTCTGTTGCTGGTTGCCTGGGAGAAGAGGCCACCCCCCACCTGGCTACAATGTCACTTCAGGTAGTTGTAGACAGCAATGAGGTCACCCCTGAACCTCCTTTTTCCATCAACCCCTTTCCTTCAGAGTCTCATTTAGCTTACAACATCCACACCCAAATGTTGTTATTTCGCACATGCTGTCTCTATTTCTATATTGGTGATTCTCTTGGGTAGAGATTTATGTTCATATTTCAGGACTGTGCCAGACCATGTGTGCTGTCCCTAAGATAGCTTTGAAACATACAGGTGTGTTCTCAGTCTGAAAAAAAAAAAAAAGGAAAGAAAGAAAGAAACCAAGAAAGACAATTTACAGAGTTCCCTAACTCTCTAAGAGAGCTGTACAAGCATTTAAAGCACCATTAGAGCTCACTTGAAAATGGGCCAAGCCACTCGAACCACAGCATTGCTTTGTGCTTTATGCAAAAACATCCATCTGCATCAAGAAAACATACAGACAAAAAGACTAACTTGCAAAAAGTCTGTGGAGTTACAGACTGCTTCTGTCTTACTTTTCTGTATGAAAACATCAACATCTCTCTTGAATTGAGGAGCCCAGAACTGGACACAGTACTCAAGCTGTGGCCTGACCAGTACTGAGTACAGGGGAAGAATATCCTCCTTCATCCTACTGGCCACACTGTTCCTGATACAGGCTAGGATGCCATTGGCTCTCTTGGCCACCTGGGCATACTGCTGCCTCATCTTCAGCCTACTATCTACCAGTATCCCCACCCCCCGGTCCCTTTCTTCCTGGCTGCTCTCCAGCCACTCTGTCCCCAGCTTGTAGCGCTGCTTGGGGTTGTTGCAGCCAAAGTGCAGAAAGGATGGGGCAAGGAAGTCTACTAAGTTCAAATGCCCATTTATCATACCATTAACTTTGTGCCAAATACCATAAAAATGGAAAGCAGCCTTATGAGAGGAATTACTGCTGAATTAAAGCTCAAAGTGTTGTCTGTTGTTCATTTGCTACAGTACATAGGCTGCTGGTGACACTCAGCTAATGAATTTCCTTGATGATTAACTACCCGTTATATGTGGCCATTGTAATGGGAACATATTAGCTCCTGTTACAAGTGAGGTGGTTGTATCATTACTACAAGTGAGCTGGTTTTGTCTTTTTTTTTCCCCTCCTCCTTCTCCTCCTTTTTCTTTCATGAAGTCAACACAAGGTTGGGAAAATATCATTAAAATTCAACAATTTACTGAAAAGAAAACACTGCTCTGCTGAGCAGTAAAATGTATTTAGATGCAGATTTTTCATTAGCTGTTGAATTAAAAGAAAAGTGAAATGCAGATATGGATATAAACTAGCTTCTATTTGGAGACCTTACATTTATTTTCGTTATAGCTGTAATTATACAGGGCACAATCCAAAAGTTTGCCAAAGAAAAAGGAAAACAAGAAAACAAAAAAAACCAAAACCAAATACAAAACAAACAAAAGCAAAAAAACCAAATAGACCATGTATGTTTTCTCTGAGAACAGGTCTTATAATTAACTGTGGCTGTTCACTTGCTTTTCCTTCGCCCAATTTCCATGTGGTTCATATTCTGAGAATGCTCTGCTGTTGCTTAAACTGCACTGACATCTTGTGGCACTGAATTAGTAGGATCCCAAAACTAAGGTTGTAAACCTTTGAAAAATACATGTTGCCTTGTTTGCCTTAGTGCAAGCACTGTCCTCTTTAACACAGGAGCTGGTCAGTCTTTAGAAGTGTATAGCATCATAGAATCATAGAATCATCCAGGTCAGAACAGACCTCCAAGCTCATTCAGTCCAACCTATCCCCCAGCCCTAGCCAATCAACTAGACCATGGCACCAAGTGCCTCATCCAGTCTTTTCTTGAACACCTGCAGGGACAATGACTCCAGGGGATTTCTCTCATTTTAAAAATATTAATATGAAATAAATATTCATAGATAAATTAATATTCATAATTAATCACAGAATCATAGAATCAACCAGGTTGGAAGAGACATCCAAGAGCATCCAGTCCAACCTAGCACCCAGCCCCATCCAGTCAACCAGACCATGGCACTAAGTGCCTCAGCCAGGCTTCTCCTGAACACCTCCAGGGATGGTGACTCCACCACCTCCCTGGGCAGCCCATTCCAATGGCAAATCACACTCTCTGTCAAGAACTTCCTCCTAATATCCAGCCTATACTCCCCTGGCACAACTTGAGATGTATGTTACATGTGGAGGGCAGTCTAGTGCATGAACATTACTGATGTGGAGGTATTACTGTGAGTTCTCTACAGTTTTGTGCCACTTCCAGACAGCCAGCAATAGAACAAGGGGACACAGTCTCAAGTTGTGCCAGGGGAAGTATATAGTTTTGAGGGAGAGAAACATTATACTTATTTTACAGATAAAGATTTGAAGGAGAGGAAGATTAAGGTGGTTGTCTAACACAAGGAAAAAAAGAAAAAGGATGTGAGGATAAAGGATGAGAGAAAAGTGATGTGAAGTGAGGAATTTAAATGAAGGTGAAGTAGTCTCTGAATTAGCTGCACATTGTTGTTTAGCTCAGCTTTTTCTTCACATTGATTCTTCATATAAGCTGTCTAATATACCTCATCAAGTGTCATGTTCTGTGAGGTTAGCACAGATGTTAAATGGAATCAAAAGGAATTCCCACTGGAACACTAAGAGAAAGGAAAGGAAAGGAAAGGAAAGGAAAGGAAAGGAAAGGAAAGGAAAGGAAAGGAAAGGAAAGGAAAGGAAAGGAAAGGAAAGGAAAGGAAAGGAAAGGAAAGGAAAGGAAAGGAAAGGAAAGGAAAGGAAAGGAAAGGAAAGGAAAGGAAAGGAAAGGAAAGGAAAGGAAAGGAAAGGAAAGGAAAGGAAAGGAAAGGAAAGGAAAGGAAAGGAAAGGAAAGGAAAGGAAAGGAAAGGAAAGGAAAGGAAAGGAAAGGAAAGGAAAGGAAAGGAAAGGAAAGGAAAGGAAAGGAAAGGAAAGGAAAGGAAAGGAAAGGAAAGGAAAGGAAAGGAAAGGAAAGGAAAGGAAAGGAAAGGAAAGGAAAGGAAAGGAAAGGAAAGGAAAGGAAAGGAAAGGAAAGGAAAGGAAAGGAAAGACTGTCCGAAGTAAAACACAAGAATATGGTTTCTGAAAACACTTGGCTGTAGAAAATTATCTTCTTTAGCACATTTTCTGACTCCCACTTCAAGTTTTGCTTGCATCAACTGAATCTGAACTTCTGTATGAGGTTTCTGTGTTACACTATTTCCATGTGTGATTCAGACAATCAAAATGATGACTAAACGACTTTGTCAATTTATAGGACTGAAATTTCAGGAAATAATCAGTCACATCCACGACCAGAGAATGGCTTAGGTTGGAATGGACCTTGGAGATCATCTATGCCATCTTCCCTGCCATGGAACTAGACTTCACTTCTCAAGTCCTTATCCAACAAGGCCTTGAAGACTTTCAGAGAGGGAGCATCCACAACCACTCTGGGAAACCTATTTTAGAGTCTCACCATCTTCATACTGTAAAACTGAAAATCCAAACTTAATTTCTCTTAGCTTAAAACCATTCTCCCTTGTCCTTTTGCTGGGCATTGTTGTGAAAAGTCCCTCTCCAGCTTTCCTGAAGGCTCCTTTCAGGTATTAGAAGGCAGCTCTAAGGTTCCCCCAGAGTCTTCTCTTCTCCAGGCTGAACAACTCCAGCTCCCTCAGCCTATCCTCATAGCTGAGGTGCTTCAGCTCTTGAATCATCCTTGTGGCCATCCTCTGCACTTGCTCTGACAGTTCTATGGTGAAAATGGCTGAAGTAGACACAGTATTTGAGGTGGGGGTCTCACAAGAGCAGAGCGAAGGGGTAGGATCATCTTCCTTGACCTGCTGGCCACATTCCTCTTGATCAAGCCTAGGATATGTCTTGCCTTCTGGATTGCATGAGCACACTGCTGGATCATGTAGAGCTTCTCATCAATCAACACAGCTATGTCTTTTCCTTCAGGGCTACTTTCAAGCCAGTCTGCACCCAGCCTGCATTTGTGCCTGGTATTGGTCTGACCCAGATGCAGAACTCTCCATTTCTACTTGTTGAACCTCATGCAATTTACACTGGCTTACTTCTCAAGCCTGTCAAGATCTTTCTGGATGACAACCCATCCCTCAAGTGAGTCCAGCACATCACAGAGTTTGTGCACAGTTCTTTTCCTCCCTTGAATGTACAATACACCTATGCTGCTTTTAAAAAAGGGAATTTAAAATAGTCCAGATGCTTTCTCCACTTTCATCATGCTCAAAGTTTAGACTGTTGGCTTTTTTTCCTTCCTTTCATATTCCAGAGAGATCAGCCAGTGAAAAAATACTTGAGCCTCTGTGAGAGATAGTTTAATGGGACCTGGGATATTTAACACAGGATGAGCAATTCTCTAATGCAGCTCACTCAAGCAGTTGATAAAATGTACCTATTATTGCATGAGAACATGGCATCATTGGAATATGTCATATAAAACAAGATCTTCTATTAAGGAAAAAAAATCTTCCAGGCTACTAACTTTTCATTTCCCAAGGATGAAATAATGAAAATTCTATTAAGATCTTGGACAATATTTCAACATAATCTTTGTGTATTGGAGTATTGATACGCAGAAGTTTGATGCTCCAAGAATCTTCTCCCCAGGTATTGTTTTATTACATCTTTGGTTTCTTTTCTACTATTTCCCACAACACACTGTTGTTTTAACTTCACATCTATTTTCCACTTAGCTCAGAAATGATAATGAGACTATAAGATAAAGTCACACAATGTGATCTGTTTTAACAGATTTAACTAAGGTGATGGCACAACCTTAAGTTATTAACAGAAAGGTTCCACTATTTACAGAAGAGCTTTGACAGCTCCTGACAGCTGTTTGCCTGGACGAATATGAAGTCCTGCATGTGGAAGAGTTTAATAACTCCTATTCACAAATAATATTGACTGGGGATTGACCTCTGCAGAAGAGTCCAAGAGCATGAGATAGGAGTGTGCCTTGGAAGCAAAGTGCAACAGGATCCTGGGCTCTAAGAGCAGGAGCAAATCCATAAAACCCATGGGACTATGGCACTAAGTGCCTCATTCAGTCTCTTCTTGAACACCTCCAGGGACGGGTGTGAATTTGGTCTTCTGTAGCCAACATAGTGAGCCAGTGAAGATGTCTGGTTACTACTCCAGGCAGAAATGACACAGGGTTGGCCATGGAAAGGCTGGTTTCAATGTAAACACTGCAGTCTGGTTTTGTTTGGTTGGTTGGTTAGGTTTAGTTGTTGTTGTTTTAATCTCCCTTCTCCCCCATTTCCCTTCTTTCCTCTCCATCTCTTATTTTCCCCCATCTTTCTCCTTTTTTTCCCATCTCCTTCCTTTCCCTTCCTCTCCATCTCCTTTTCTCTCATCTTCTTCATTTCCTCTCCATCTCCTTGCTTTCAACACCACCTCCCCTCATCCACCATATCTACTCTTTTCCCACCCCACACTGCATTTTCCCCTTCCCCCCCCCAAACTCAGAGCATCTGGGTTCTATTGGAGTCTCCTCCTACCCCAGGTGTGACCACTTTGCCATTCCTGCCAGCTCTCCTTTATAATTGGCCCCAGGAAAGGCAGAAGCCCTAAGCTTGCCCAACTGGGCAGAGGGATCCTCCTCCTGTGACCACTGGTGAGTGCCCATGGTGCACACTGGGTGAATGGGAGTGGGATCTAAAGGCTGGGGGGCCTGGTGGCCCCCCAGTCAGGCAGGATAGGAAATTGATCAGAACAATGTCACTTTTTTTTTTTTTTGCTAACTTGTAGAATTACTGCTGAAATTCAGTCCTCCTTTTTCCAGGCTAAACAGCTCCAGCTCACCTCACAGGGCTGTGTTCCAGGCCCCTCACCAGCTTCATTGCCCTTCTCTGGACAATTTCCAGTATCCCAACATCTATTTTGAATTGAGGAGGCCAGAACTGGACACAGGACTCCAGGTGTGTCCTGACCAGTTTTGAGTCCAGGGTCAGAATAACCTCCCTTGTCCTGCTGGCCACACTGTTCCTCATCCAGGCCAGGATGCCATTGGACTCTGTCCTGCACCTATAGTGCTGCTTGGGGTTGTTGTGGCCAAAGTGTAGAACCTTGTACTTGGCCCTGTTAAATTTCATCCCTTTGGCTTCTTCCCACCCATCCAGCCTGCCAAGATCATTTTTTTAATAAAAGAGATGCCAAAAACCCAGAAGGAAGGTTGGGTTTGCATTGCAAAGCAACCCTAACCAACATATTTGGTTCATCTTGGGTCTTGGAAGCCTGCATTCTTCTATGTATTTGATGTAGACTATTGGGAAAGAATTAAAATGTGGTGAGAGGAAACCTATCTACTTTAGGCTGCTATTGAGGCCTGAAATCAATGAGATAACTTTTATCTATCTTTCTTTGATGTTGACTAAAACCTTCATATACTTCTGGCCTTCAATACATATACTTCTGGAGTTCCACTGTGCTGTACAAACTGAGTTGTATTATATGCTATTTTAACATAATCCTGCATTTGTAAAAATCACAGAATCAAAGAATTGTCAGGGTTGGATGGGTCCAAAAAAATAATCCAGTTACAACTCCCTGCCATGAGCAGGGACACCTTACAGTGGATCAGGTTGCTCAGAGACACATTCAACCTGACCTTAAAAACACCTAGGGCAACCTGTGCCAGTGTCTCACCACCCTCATGATGAAGAACTTTATTGTAACACCCAATCTGAATCTACCCACTTTTAATTTTGCTTTGTTCCCCCTAATCCTATCATTACCTGATATCCTAAGAAGTCTAAGAAGTCCTCCCCAGCTTTCCTGTAGGCCCCCTTCAGATACTGGAAGGCCACAACAAGGTCTTCTCAGAGCCTTCTCTTCAGACTGAATAATCCCAACTCTCTGTGTCTGTCTCTTAGGAGAAGTGCTCAGACCCTCTAACCATCCTCATGACCCTGTTCTGAACACATTTCAAACAACCACATCCCTCTTGTAACAGTGGCTCCAAAACTGGACTAAGTACTCCAGGTGGGGTCTCACCAAAGTGAATCAGAGAGGAAGAATCACCTCCTTCAACTTGCTGGCCATGCTTCTCTTGATGCCACTCACAAGACAGCTCCTATAAGATACTTAAAGTTCCTTTAACTTATCATGTCTCCTAATTCACCATAGTATATGATACTCTATTTTTGAAGTAGGAGATTAATCCAGTTTATTAAATGTATTATATTATCTTTGTCAGGTACCTCTGCTCTGTTACAACAATACTGGTTTCTGTTTGCTACTACTAAGGTTTTAAGTGCTATTATAAGGGTGTTTGTAAGAATGTAAAGAAAGTCAATGCAAACTGAAAGGACATGCTTTATACTCTTAATTTATTCCAATTACTATAATATTTCAGTTAAAATAGCAGGACAAACTAATCTGCTCATAAAAAACCCCTTCTTGTATTTGAGATAGAAACAGTATTGTTTAGAGGCTTGGGTTTAATTATGTCTTGCATTTTTCCTCAAGCAGTAATTTTATTCTCATTCTACTCAATCAAAAAACAGAGTTGCTTTGGAATAGAGGTCATAGGCATGCATAGTTGTGTTTTAGTTGTAACTGCATTGAAGACAAAGATTTGAACCTATAGAGATGTGAATATCCTGAGGAAATAGTTCATCTACAATAACTGGTACCTGGAAAGATACTTTAGAGCATTTTTGGTTTAAACATGTTTCTTTTCACAGTTTGCCAAAGCACATCTTGGTGCACTACTGCCAGCTGACTCTATGGAAGCTTCATTCAGTATGGTTGAATAAAATGAGGGACCTGGGGGGGCTGGAGAGTTGGGCACAAGCCAACCTCATGAGCTTCAACAAGATCAAGTGCAAGGTCCTGCAGCTGGGTGGAGGCAATTCCAAGCACAAATCCAGGCTGGGCAGTGAGTGGCTGGAGAGCAACTCTGAGGAGAAGAACTTGGGGGTGCTGCTGGATGAGAAGCTCAACAAGAGGCAGCAGTGTGCACTTGCAGCCCAGAGGGACAACCAGATGCTGGGCTGCATCAGGAGAAGTGTGGCCAGAAGATCGAGGGATGTGATTCTCCCCCTCTACTGCACTCTGCTGAGACCCCACCTGGAGTACTGCATACAGTTCTGAAGCCACTATTACAAGAGTGATATGGAGTTGCTGGAGTGTGTCCAGAGAAGGGCCACGAGGACCATCAGATGGTTGGAGCTGCTCAGCAGACATGAATGAATCTTAGAGACAGCAGTGTTATTTCAACTATTTGCTTTGCAAGGAAGAAGAATATTTCCCTTTGTCTGCCAAGTTTCCCAAATTAAAGTACTCTGCATTAGAAAAAGTTTTAAAGCAGCACTCCTAAAAGTAGAGAACTTTTACAATGACTAAGTTGTTATTTGTTTGGTAGTTGTGCTAGTTTGAAGCTAGCTAGAATGTTGTGGTGAGAAGAACTAGATTACAGGCTGTGAAAAGGAAAACAATGGTGATGTCTGCTGCACTCATAGGCTTGCTGAGATGTATAGGAACAAGAAATAAAAACCAAGATAATCACTCTCACTGGGGCTGCTGCTGGGGAACTGCATGAGCTGCATCTCACTCTCTAACCTCATCCTCTGTTTTGGGCTAATCCACTTTGCTTCCTAACCCCCTGGCCGAACCTTCATTCTTCCTTGGGACTGGGGGAAGGTGAAGGGGCAGTTGAGAGCCCCTCCTGGGGACTCAGGTTTCTGGGAGGGGAGTTGTGTTTCTGTATTACCTTTTACCTTGTCTATTTCTGTCTATAACTGTATATACTGTAAATATCTGCTTGTATATTGTGCCAGCTGTAAATATAAGCTTCATTCATATTTCCAGAGCTGGCTGAGTCTAGTCTGGGTGATTTCTAAAGTGTGTGTGGGTAGGGAATACCCAAACCATCACAGTAGTGTTTGAGAGTTTGTTACATTATCTTAACCTTGGTACTTTTAGAATGCAGTGGAGAGGGAGGTTGCTTAGAGAATAGCTGAGAGTATAGGAATTTCTGGCTGATGAGGGTACTGGAGGGGTTTGGTTTCTTAGCTTTGGATTTTTGGTAGGTTTTGGTTGTTGGAGTATTTCTGAAATATTAGGACTGCTTCTCAAAATATTACAGTCTGTGAGAGTCAGCCATGCAATTTCACACAGGTAATGGCAGTGGGCACCAGCCAAGCAAGAATTCAATTTGTAAAAGCCTTCACTTTATCACACCACTCTAGGATGCTCTGTGTAGTAACTACATAAGCCACTCATAACAAATGACCCCGAGGGAACAGCGATTAATCATATTTGCAGTTGTTAGTTTAGCAAGGTGAAACAGATTCCAGTGGAAGAAGATTGCCTTATAGATAAATACTTAGAGGCCCAAATTCAGCAGCCAAAGTAGGTCCCAAGTAGAGCTACAGGCTGGGGATAGAGTCGCTGGAGACCAGCCAGGAAGAAGGAGATCTGGGGGTGCTGGTAGATAGTAGCTGAACCTGAGTCAGTAGTATGCCCAGGTGGGCAGGAGAGTCAATGGTATTCTGGCCTGTATGGGGAACAGTGGGCCAGGAGTGCAATGGAGGTTATTCTGTTCCTGTACTTAGCACTGGTCAGGCCACACCTTGAGTGCTGTGTCCAGTTCTGGGCTCATAAATTCAAGAGAGATGTTGAGAAACTGGAATGTGTCCAGAGAAGAGCAACAAAGCTGGTGAGGGGCCTGGAACACAGATCTGTGAAGAGGAGCTGAGGTTGTTTAGCCGGGAGAAGAGGAGGCTCAGAGCAGACCTCATTGCTGTCTACAACTACCTGAAGAGGGGCAGTAGCCAGGTGGGGGTTGGTCTCTTCTGCCACACAACCAGCAACAGAAGAAGGGGACACAGTCTCAAGGTGTGCCGGGGGAGGTCTAGGCTGGATGTTAGGAGGAAGTTCTTGCCAGAGAGAGTCATTGGTATTGGAATGGGCTGTCCAGGGAGGTGATGGAGTTGTCGCCCCTGCTGATGTTCAAGACAAGACTGGCTGAGGCACTTAGTGCCATGGTCTAGTTGACTGGACAGGGCTGGATGCTAGTTTAGACTGGATGATCTTGGAGGTCTCTTCCAACCTGGCTGATTCTATGATAGTCATTAAATAAATTGCATAGCTCTAGATTTAAAGGACCTTCTTTGTTAAAGCAGGCTGTAGAGACTTCTTTTTAAAGCACAATGAAATGAGCATTGGAAAAGAGTGATCTCTTTTGGCACACACATGGACTGGTCATATGGTTGATATATGCAGCAAGCGTAGGATCACGCTAAACAGATGGTACACAAAACACTTCCTTTTTTGCTCTACTTCCCAAAGGAGAAAACAATTGACACACAAGATATGCCATGACATATTGTCAGAGTCTGCTCTGCATTTAGCAGTAACATTTCATAATACTGTTTTCCTGAAATCAGATGCTGTAGACAGTCATGGTCTCAAAGGTCTCACCATCAAAGTTTCATAGGTTTCTATTTGTTTTCTGTCTTCTTATGGCAATTTAGTAAGTTTGGCCAAAATTTTTACTGCTATCAAGTTAGCATGAGCAAAGTAATTATACTTTCTCAGTAGCCTTTTTGCAGTGAAGCACAAGAGACACACATGTAACTCTAAGTAATTAGTGGGATATAACATGTCTGTGACCAGCCCTTCCACTCTATGCAGTCACTGAAGCTGTTCCGAACGAGATCTGAATTGTAGAATGGGGTGAGTTGAAAGAGTCCTTGGAGATGATCTAGTTCCAAACCAGCTGCCATGAGCAGGGCTACCTCCTATTAGACAGGTTAAGGCCCCATCCAAGCTGGCTTAAACACTTCAGGGGATGGAGCTTCCAGAGTTTTCTCTGTGCAACCTGTTGAAGTGCCTAACCCAACCATATAAGCACTGTGGCAGTCAACCTATGCTATCAGCTTCAGTGGGATCTGAAATTCCATCTGGCATTTCTGGAAGTATTGTATAACATATAGAGGAAGTAGTTGAAGAGAAAGAGTATTGATCTTGTTTCTAATCTAGTTCATGAAAAGACAGGATGAGGCACTTAGTGCCACTGTCTAGTTGATAGGCTAGGGCTGGTAGGTTGGACTGGATGATCTTGGAGGTCTTTTCCAACCTGGTTGATTCTGTGATGCTATGAAATAGGGCTGCACTTTACATTCACAGCAAATTCTTAGCTTGACACAACTCTGTCACACAGATGTACAAAACCACACTTCTGGCAGGTTGCAGAACAATCCTCACAATGTTTTATTAGCAATTGCACTCATTATGATGCCAGCAAGTTGATAGTAAAAAGCAAATCACAAATAAGTGAAGGTACATTCCAAATTTCCTTTTTTTGGCTGCCAGCAATAAAGTTAAAAGTCTGGACAACAGGGCACAGAATCACAGAATGGGCTGCTCAGGGAGGTGGTGGAGTCACCATCCCTGGAGGTATTCAAGAAAAGACTGGATGAGGCACTTGGTGCCGTGGTCTATTTTATGGGCTAGATCTGAGTTATAGAATCAACCAGGTTGGAAGAGATCTCCAGCATCATCCAGTCCAGCCTAGCACCCAGCCCTATCCAGTCAACCAGACCATGGCACTAAGTGCCTCAGCCAGGCTTTTCTTGAACACCTCCAGGGATGGTGACTCCACCACCTCCCTGGACAGCCCATTCCAATGGCAACCTATGTGGGTGCTAGGTTGGACTGGATGATCTTGGAGGTCTCTTCCAACCTGGTTGATTCTATAAGCACCAGGAATGGCTAAATAATACCTATGGACTCTAATAATCCATGATAATTTAAGCATTGTAGCAAATGCATTCTGGTGAGTGGAGTTTCTGCCAAAGTTCTCATGAGTGTCTAAGAGAAAGCACATGCTGATTTTCCCTTCCAGGGCTGTGGAATATCACTTAAGTTGCCTGACTGTATTAGATAATATACTGAATATTGGCTACTCATCATACAGATTTTCTTTAAAGCATCCCACAAGCATTTTGTAACAATGTAATTGCTCCTATACTCTCTTTAACAATTTAACAGCTTATACAGATTTATCAAAATGGAAATATTATGACTCTCCAGATCTCTATTTCCTTACAAATGAACATCTCTGCCTATGCAGGTTCTGTCCTGAAGTTCTGTGTGCTGAGTTACTGCATTTTGCTGTCACTTATTGAATAACAACATTTACATCCTCACCTCAATGGAATTTTATGTGTTTGTTATTTATAGCTTATACTTGTCTTACTGCATTATGATATCATCATTGTTGATAGTAAACCCTTCATCACAGAACAGGAATGTGTGATACACTACAGTCCTCTGTTACCAGTCTGTAATTGTTACTCTCTAAAGTGTTTGCTTTTACCTCTGATAAAAATCTTGTATTCAACTGTATTCTAGTAAGATATTTTAAATCATTAATCATAGAATCAATCAGATTGGACGAGACCTCCAAGATCATCCAGTCCAACCTAGCACCCAGCTCTAGCCAATCAACCAGACCATGGCACTAAGTGTCTCAGCCAGGTTCTTCTTCAACACCTCCAGGGATGGTGACTCCACCACCTCCCTGGGCAGCCCATTCCAATGCCAATCACTCTCTCTGGCAAGAACTTCCTCCTAACATCCAGCCTAGACTTCCCCCACCACAACTTGAGACTGTGTTTGTCTGGCAGAAGAGACTAACTGAGTCTGCTTGCCTGGCAAAAGGAGACTAACCCTACCTGGCTGCAACTTCCCTTCAGGTAGTTGTAGACAGCAATGAGGTCTGCCCTGAGCCTCCTCTTCTCCATGCTACACACCCCCAGCTCCCTCAGCCTCTCCTCATAGGGTTTGTGTTCCAGACTCCGCACCATCTTTGTCACCTTTCTCTGGAGACCTTCCAGTACCTCAACATCTCTATTGAATTGAGGAGCCCAGAACTCGACGTGGTAGTCAAGGTGGGGCAATAACCTCCCTTATCCTACTAGCCACATTTTTCTGATCCAGGCCAGGATGCCATTGGCTCTCCTGTCCACCTGGGCACACTGCTGCCTCATGTTCAGCTACTCTCTAACAGCACTCCCAGGTCCCTTTCTGCCTGGCTGCTCTCCAGCCACTCTGTCCCCAGCCTGTAGTGCTGCTTGGGGTTATTGTGGCCAAAGTGCAGAACCCTGCACTTGGCCTTGTTGAATCTCATCCCAATTAGGCCTCTTATCTCCTTTGGGATACTTAAAAATCACCTTGACATAAATATATGGTATTAATAATTCAAAATCAGAGAGAAAAATGCATCGTGGCTTAAAATGTAGGATGTGATGGAAATTGATGCAGTTTCATCATGATCTGTCTAGTGTCTGTAGAAACTCTTGATTAAAGCCAATTAATAGAAATGGTAATCTTGGATGCCTTTCATGCTATCAAGGCAATGTCAGCATAACTAAAGAATAAATTTTAATAATTTTACAAATAATATGTGTGAAAGTCATTGGAAATAGCATGAAGACATGGCTAAACAACATCCAACTAGCCATGTAGACATTATATTTAGTCTTCTTGCCTTTGCTTTCAAGGTCCTGTAGAGCTTATTCAGCTGATTAAAGGGAACTCGTAGAATGACCTGAGTGCTTTATTGAAGTACATAGAATCATAGAATGGTTTAGGCTGGAAGGGACCTCAAGGATCATCCAGTTCCAACCCCCTGCCATAGACAGGGACACCTCCCACTAGAACAGGTTGTCCAAGGCCTCATCCAACCTGGCTTTGCACACTTCCAGGGAGGGAGCAGCCACAACCTTCCTGGGCTACCTGTGCCAGTGTCTCACCACCCTCACTGGAAAGAACTTTCTCCCAACATCTAGTTTAAATATCCCTTATTCAAGTTTAAACCTATTACCCCTCGTCCTGTCATTACAAGACCTTTTAAATAGTCCCTCCCCAGGCTTTCTATAGGTGTCCTTCAGATACTGGAAAGCCACTGTATGGTCTCCTCCTACATTCATAATACCACCTGTTTTGGAGAAGTTCTGCTTGGCAAGTGACTGAAGCATTTTACCTCCACAAAGTAAAATTTCAGGGAGTGAGAAAGTTAAAATCTGTGATATTTATCTAAGTTAACTTGAGACAGAAGCCTCACTCTTTCTTATTTTTTTCCCCACAAAAAGTAAAGGCAAATGTTGTACCAAAAATGGTTGCAAAAATTAATGCAGGGAACCACAAACTGGTCAGCCTCATCCTGTGTAAACCACAGAGGTAGGTCCTCCTGGAATACATTGCTGGGCACATGAAGGAAGAGGTGATCAGGAAGTCAGCATAGAGTTAGAATCATAGAATCAGTCATTGTTGGAAGGGACCACAAGGATCATCTAGTTCTAACCCCCCTGCTGTGGCCAGGGACATCCTACCCTAGATCAGGCTGCACACAGCCTCAGCCAGCCTGGCCTGAAACACCTCCAGGCA
Source organism: Pogoniulus pusillus (assembly GCF_015220805.1). NCBI lineage: Eukaryota > Metazoa > Chordata > Aves > Piciformes > Lybiidae > Pogoniulus > Pogoniulus pusillus. The sequence continues at coordinate 4,030,406 of NC_087266.1, forward strand.
TGGGGCCTCAACCACCTCCCTGGGCAACCCTCTCACCACCACTCTCATGCTGAACAACTTCCTCACTTCCAGTCTCAATCTCCCCACCTCCAGCTTTGCCAATCAACAACAAAAATATTTCCCAGATTCAATTCCATATTAGAAGTGTAACACTAAGCACTAAACAATTTTAAGTACAGATAAAACATAACTGATTATTACTGAGATAATATTTTTCAATATATTACTGTTCTTTAAACAAACATGAAAGAAGTTTTGGAGACAACATCAGAGTAAAGAAACACACAAATCTTATGATCAAAATGTCCTGCAGGCCTGTAATTATAGTTTATCTTTGTTCTTTCATAACACAGACAGTCGTATTAAGATTTGTCATCACAAATGCTGTATGAGTTGTGCCACAATTACCTTGTTACATGAACATCACAAGCTTGGTGGTGCCTTAGGCTATGTCATTGTGCCTTAACATAAATTATACTCATTAGCAGCCTATGACTAATGGTGGCTTGCAGTGATGACAACAGAGGCAGATAATTTAATGTTCTATTGAAAATCTTATTGTGTGGAAACCTACGTCCTGCTGGACATCCAAAGTCCTAATGAATCACATAAATTAGTTTATGTTTCAGTCTCTAGCTGTTACTAATTCTGATGCCTGCATTACAAATCATTCCCTAATGTACTGGAGGGGTAAGGCATGAAAAGTCTTTGTCCAGTTCTGGGCTCCTCAATTCAAGAGAGGTGCTGAGATACTGGAATGTGTTCAGAGAAGGGCAATGAAGCTGGTGAGGGGCCTGGAGCACAGCCCTCTGAAGAGAAGCTGAGGGAGCTGGGGGGGTGCAGCCTGCAGAAGAGGAGGCTCAGGGGTGACCTCATTGCTGTCTACAACTACCTGAAGGGAGGCTGTAGTCAGGTGGGGGTTGGTCTCTTCTCCCAGGCAACCAGAAACAGAACAGGGGGACACAGTCTCAAGTTGTGGCAGGGGTGGTCTAGGCTGGATGTTAGGAGGAAGTTGTTAGCAGAGAGAGTGATTGGCATTGGAATGGGCTGCCCAGGGAGGTGGTGGAGTCACCATCCCTGGAGGTGTTCAAGAAAAGCTTGGATGAGGCACTTGGTGCCATGGTCTATTTGACTGGCTAGGACTGGGTGCTAGGTTGGACTGGATGAACTTGGAGGTCTCTTCTGACCTGGCTACAACCTCCCTTCAGGTAGGTCCTAGATGCTGTTCAACTAGATAGTAAACATAGATAACAGAGTTGATCTCTGGATTTGGCTGCCTCCCTTCTCTCTTTCTAACCTGCCATCTGTGTGACTAATCCTAACTCCCCTGGCTGATCCTCCAAAATCACCTTGAACATAAGGCAAAGTCTGGGGTAAGATAGAGGGGTGGGAAGTGGGTGGAAGGGTAGTTAGGAGCCACTCCTGGGGACTCTGGCTTCTGGGAGGGCTGATGTGTTTCTGTATTACATTTTAGCTTGTCTGTTTCTGTCTATAGCTGTATAGACTGTAAATATCTGCTTGTATATTGTGCTAAGCTGTAAATATAAAGCTCCATTCTTTAATTTCCAGCCACTGAGTCTAGTCTGAGTGATTTTCTTAAGTGGGGGTGGTGGGTAACGTCAAAACCATCACACTGTTCTGGCTGCCTTCATCTCAGCTTCCCTGTTTACCCCCATCCCATCTTCACAGGTCAGGGGAGGGGTTTGGGGTACACTGCCACAGTTCCATAAAAACTGATATTGTTTTCTTCCCCCACTATTTTCAAAAGCTCCATTTGGCCAGTCAACTGCCTCTTAGGAAGAAAATCCACCACTTAAATCAGCTTTGCATCAATATTGTTTGTTATTATTTCATTGAGTTCTCTCTTTCTGTCTTTCTTACTTCCATTCATAACTGTTCTGTTATACTCAATGGATCTTGCCTCTGTTTGATGCTACTCTTAAGCCATTCTTTAATTTCCAGCTGCTGAGCTGAGTCTAGTCTGGGTGACTTTCTTAAGCGTGGGGGGGGGGGGGGGGTAGGTAACACCCAAACCATCACAGGTGGAGAGGCAGAGACCAAGCCACACTGTATTTTTCACTGCTTGATTTGATTTTAGGTCAGGGTATAATTTCCCCAAACTGAACTGCGACATTTCCTATAGGTGCCTGCTCCGCATATAAAGCAGGATTCTGCCAGCAGGGAAAGGGCTTGCCAGCTCAAGCTCTGCACACAAGGTAAGGAAAAGAAAATACAATATTCAACTAGGTGATAAAATTCAACCATAATGACTCCCTTTCAGGAAAAAAAAAGCAGAACAATGCATTTAAAAATGCATGGTGAGGACCCATTCTTATCATTCAATGATTTGATATAAACATAATCCTTTCTCAATATGATCTTAATGATTGCAGGTCTTATTTTGTGCAGATGCTGAACTTAAGAACAAAAAAAGTTAAAGCTAGTATCTTCCTGATGACATTTCTGTATGTGTTTTAATAGGGCCACCTGTGTTACCTTCCTTTTCATTTTAGTTTTTAACGTGCACGTCATTTTATTCCTTTGATTCAGTGCCTGGCTTCATCAATCATTTTGCTAGTCAAACAGCTCTAAAAAGATGAACAAAACAATAGACATTTCAAATAAAAATGCTCCCTAATTGAGGCAATTTCCTGGAAGCAGATCTATGATTTTTGTGTAGTCTGTTGCACCTGTTTTATCTCTCTGACATTCATTTGCTATCAAGAACATGCTTCAAAGTAAAGCTGCAGAATGCTATTTTATGCAAATATTTTGTCAAGAATCTATAGGAAAGCTCATTTGTTCATCTCTCTCCTTATATAATATGTTAAATTCTTCTGAAGTAACATCTTGTGATGACAGATACCTCAAGTTACAGGTGCAAAAGCAGCTTAAAATAACTGATTTTGTACTCTGATATGCTAACATAGAATTGTAGAATAGTTTAGGTTGGAAGGGACCTCAAGGATCATCCAGTTCCAACCCCCTGCCATAGGCAGGGACACTTCTCACTAAAACAGGTTGCTCAAGGCCTCATCTGACCTGGCCTTGAAAACCTCCAGGAAGGGAGCAGCCCAAACCTCGCTGGGCAACGTATTCCAATGTTTCACCACCCCCACTGTAAAGAACCTCTTCCTCACATCTAATCTCACTTCTTCCAGTTTAAACCCATTACCGCTTGTCTTGTCATTACAAGACCTTGTAAATAGTCCCTCCCCAGCCTTCCTGTAGGCCATAGAATCATAAAATCAACCAGGTTGGAAGAGACCTCCAAGATCATCCAGTCCAACCTATCACCCAGCCCTATCCAGTCAGCTAGACCATGGCCTTTAGATACTGGAGCACACAGAATTGCAGATCAAACTGCAGAAACAACTTGGTGAATATCTGTGTGGTTTCTCATTTATTCCTAAGTACTTAATTTCCTAGGCTTTAAAAAAATTCATTTATTTCAAATAATGAGATAACAATTCAGTAGTCTGTAGTTTAGTTTCCCATTGCATCAACATATGACAAACCAGAATAAACCCAACAGTACTAATTTGCTAGAATCATCACGGGAGACAATAGGAATAATTTCACTACAATAACTACATTAAAATGTGCACTTTGGGTCAACTTAAAAAAAAAAATAAACCAGCTACCACTAAAGTGGACAGAAAGCTTTTCTTTGGCTTGGCTAGATGAAAACCTGTACCTGAGAAACACCCTGACACCTCCACAGCATCTCTGAGAAACATCAGGTTTGGAATTCTGTGTATGTGCCATAGCACTGACACCACATCTATTTCTGCCAGTACAGAATATGAGTTTCAGGAATGACAGATGAACTGCTCTACTGAGAGAAGTTATGCAGCCTCATTTCCAACAGGTTCAGAGATATGTGCAATTGACCTAAACCAGAGGTATGTTGCAAAGGAAGCAAGTAAAAGCCAAAACATTTTCCTGGAGCGTGGACATCAATTTTCAAGGTCACAGATTTGCTTTTGAATGTTACACTGGCTTGACAATGACTTAATTCTTGAGTTCAACTGAAAGCTGTGATGTTATTAAAAGAACAAACCAAACATTCAGACACAACAAGATGAAAATATGAAACTAGAATATTATAAAACAAAAGGACTTACCAATCTGTCAGGAGTGTTTTAATGCCAGTTTTCTTAACAGCAATTGGAACCTAGGAAACAAAAGAAGCAAAAAAATATTGCCTCAGTTGCTTTATGCAACAAGTAGAAGTCTAGTGGATTAGCTGCCTCATATCAGTGAAGGTATCTCCAGAACATCAGTACAGCTTCATAGAATCACAGAATCAACCAGTTGGAAGAGATCTCCAAGATCATCCAGTCCAACCTAGCACCCATCCCTGTCCAATCAACCAGACCATGGCACTAAGTGCCTCAGCCAGGCTTTGCTTCAACACTTACAGGGATGGTGACTCCACCACCTCCCTGGGCAGCCCATTCCAATGGCAAATCACTCTCTCTGTGAAGAACTTCCTCCTCCAGCACAACTTGAGACTGCGTCCCCTTGTTCTATCGGGGGTTGCCTGGGAGAAGACACCAACTCCCACCTGGCTACAATGCATTAGTGCATTAGTAATGCACAGACATTCCACAGAGAATCAATCTGTTTCTCTGTTTTCTCAGAAGCATTTCTGTTCAGAAAGTGATCAGTTTAATCAAAATTGATGTGCCAGATGAAAAAGGCACATCTAAACTCATCATGGCTTCAGGCTTCACTGAAATACTTAAGTAAAATGAAATTAATGAAGCCATTGAAGATTTTAAATGCTATCAGACTAAAATGCCTCTTATTCATAAATGCAATGGTCAAGCCCATTCTTCAAACCCTTCTTCAAACCCATTCTTTCAGAATATAATAAAGGCTGTTATATGAGAAGATGAAACTTTCTATATGGGGGATTAAGTGACTGTCACGGAAATCATTATGATACTTTAAATAGTGACAAAGGTAAAAAATGGCAATCCTCACAGAGTAATCTCAGCTCTGTTTTCTTTTAATACCCCTCACTGCATCAGGCTTGTGTTCTGTGTAGTGAGACTTAATACTTTATCTGAAGAAATCCCACTCAGTCTCCTTCACAAGCAGATAATGACAGGAAATATCCCTAACAGCATTAGTCATTCACAAACACTGGTAAGTACTGTGGGATTTTATTCCAACATCATTTTATGCTTCCATGGTTCAGAACTTTAATGAATTAGATTGCACTATGGACTAAGAATGTCAAATAAATATCTGCTTCAACTTTATGTTTTCAAGCTTTTTACTAATCATTTCCTTCAAACAAGCTGCTTGCATCATAAAAACAGACAGATAAACATAAGAGTTTAATGTAAATAGTATGGTTTGGGTTTTTTTTTCTGGCTGCTTACCAATGTGAGAGCTAAACTTTGATTAGTTATTACTAATGATGGCTTATTCTAGTCAGGATTTGAGACACCAAATTCAAGGACAACATCAGCCTGAGGAGGGTTTTGCATTGCCACTTGGTATAAGTTCAAGTTAAGGTGTTTAAGGTCAAGTTAAGGTGTTTAAGGCCAGGCTGGATGAGGCTCTGACCCTGCCCATGGCAAGGGTATTGGAACTAGATGATCCTTGTGGTCCCTTCCAACCCTGACTGATTCTATGATCCTATGATTATTCCTACTATCCATCCTATTGGAATATCAGAACCTATTCTGAAGCTGTGTTTGCTTACAAGATGATTGCAGATGTGGGTCATCACTAGTCTGAATATCTCTGCAACTCACACTAAGCAATTCTGCACCATTTTTACCCACACTGCACAGCTACAAATAAAAATGCCACTTATTTCCAGCATGGCTACCCACACAATGAAACTAATGGCTCAAGAGTAGCATCAAACAGAGGCAAGATCCATCGAGTATAAAAGAACAGCTATGAATGGAAGTGAGAAAGGCAGAAAGAGAGAACTCAACAAAATAATAGTAAACAATATTGATGCCAAGCTGATTTAAGTGGTGGATTTTCTTCCTAAGAGGCAGTTGACTGGCCAAATGGAGCTTTTGAAAATAGTGGGGGAAAAAAACAATATCAGTTTTTATGGAACTGTGGCAGTGTACCCAAAACGCCTCCCCTGACCTGCGAAGATGGAATGGAGGCAAACAGGGAAGCTGGGATGAAGGCAGCCAGAATAGTGTGATGGTTTGGGTATTACCTGCCCCCCCACACTTAAGAAAATCACCCAGACTAGACTCAGCTGAGCTGGAAATTAAAGAATGGAGCTGTATTTACAGCTTAGCACAATATACAAGCAGATATTTACAATCTATACAGCTATAGAAAGAAATATACAAGTTAAAAAGTATTACAGAAACACAGCAGCCCTCCCAGAAACCAGAGTCCCCAGGAGGGGCTCCCAACCACCCTTCCACCCCCTTCCCACCCCTCTATCTTACCACAGACTTTGCCTTACGTTCAAGGTGAGTTTGGAGGATTGGCCTTGGGGGGGGGGGGGGGGGGTTAGGAAGTAGGATTAGTTAGGCATCAAGTTAGAGAGAGAAGTGCATGCAGCCCAGAGCCCAAGAGCAACTCCCTTATCTATGTTTATATTCTTGTTTTTATAGATCTCAGCAAGCCTATGAGTGAAGCAGACATCACCATTGTTTCCTTTTCACAACCTATAGTCTAATTCTTCTCACCAAAATATTCCAGCTAGACTCAAACTAGCACAAACAGACATCTCTCCTCTCAGGACTGTGGATCAGTGGATTCATCTGGCCCCTTCTCCTAAGCCAGATACAGATCCTGTGCAGAGCTAAGTCTGAGCATGTTTAAGCAAAGAACTGATGGTTATCAATTTTCTGGCATTCTTTTTGGCTTTGGGCATGCTTGATGGTAATGTGTGACACAAAAATTAGCTGGCTGGATTAAAACTGGTGAGCTGCAGAGCATGAGGTTCTTCACTTCTTGGGTCTTCGCCCACCATACACTTGGAGTTTAAGCAGCAGCAGTTCTGGAAGATTTTGTGATAAAATGAGACAGAAGAGTATTTGCCACAGTCATCAAAGAGCATTGTGAGTAACTGATATATTCTTAAAGTCCCAGGGAGTTTCCTTCCTCCTTGTTAGTAGGCTTTTGGATTTACCTCTTTCCAAAAACTGTTCTCAAATAAATTGTAACTGTTCCTATTGTGGAGATTATTTCTCAACAAATACAGAACCTTTATAATCTTTCATAACTTTTGTGCATAGTTACATGGGAGCTGGAGTCAAATTAATGCATCATTTATGTACTTTTATTAATTTCCCACCTTATCACTCGTTGTTCATAACAGGAACAGTCTTGCTCCCTGGGAAGTAACCTTAATGTCCAAATAGCAAATCTGTTTAATGAAGAAGGTCCAAATAGAGGATGTTGCATTTGACACTTTGCAGTGCTGAGGAAGCTGCCAGCTGGTTGGAGTGAGCACACTTAAGATGAATAAATCATAGAGAAGGCTACAAGAGTTTGGGCTCTGCAGTGTGGAGAAGAGAAGGCTTCAAGAAGACCTTATAGTGGCCTTCCAGTATCTGAAGGAGGCCTACAGGAAGGCTGGGGAAGGACTATTTACAAGGTCTTGTAATGATAGGATGAGGGGTAATGGGTTTAAACTTGCAGAGAGGAGATTCAAACCAGATGATAGGAAAGGGTTCTTTAGAGTGAGAGTGGTGAGACACTGGAACAAGTTGCCCAAGGAAGCTGTGGCTGCTCCCTCCCTAAAGGTGTTTAAGGCCAGGTTGGATGAGGCCTTGAGCAACCTTAGTAGGAGGTGTCCCTGCCTTTGGCAGGGGGTTGGGACAGGATGATCCTTGAGTTTCCTTCCAACCTAAACCATTCAGTCAAACTGCATCATCCAGAGATTATCCCTTGCCAACTTGAAGATCACAGGACTGCAAATAATTTTGTCTACCCTTATCCACCTAAAGCTTAGGTTTTTAGTATAGACCAGGCTTCTAACTTCTTTCTAAAAGCAATGAAGAAAGACAGCCACTACTGGATTCATTCAGTCCTGAAATGGAAAGCTAAGATAAATGAAAGACTGTCTGAACAATCCTGTCTCACTTAACTGGTGTCATGACTGCCTTAGACAAGACCTCGAACATTTATATGGTTAACAAGACATGATTGATCCTACTTCAAAACACAGAGATCTCAGTTCCCTTCCATGTTCTACCATGTGTTTTCAAGGAAGCAGTAAGTGTCCCAATGAAAATAAATTGCAGACATTTTCCTAAGGATAGTGCAATAGATGTGCTCATAAAACCATGCAGGAAAAGTGAGGAAATCCTGGTCCATTTGCCAGGAAGCCACATGGCTACTCTGCTATAAGAGTTATTTGGTGTTAGAATTAAGACAGAATAATCATCTGTGCTGAATGGAATTATTACTAATCAGACAGTCAATGATCCTTGTGTAAGCCTATTGTAGGTGCTCAGTGATATAGAAGTGCACATATGTAAGACAAAAATGTCACAGTATCAATGCATAATAAGTAGCAGAAGGATTTCTGCATGTAAATTCTAACATATATAAGTAATTGGCAGCCCATTACTAACTAATTATCATAGAATCATAGAATCAACCAGGTTGGAAGAGATCTCCAAGATCATCCAGTCCAACCTAGCACCCAGCCCTGGCCAGTCAACTAGACCATGGCACTAAGTGCCTCAGCCAGGCTTTTCTTCAACACCTCCAGGGACAGTGACTCCACCACCTCCCTGGGCAGCCCCTTCCAATGGGAAATCACTCTCTCTGGGAAGAACTTCCTCCTAACATCCAGCCTATACTTCCCCCAGCACAACTTGAGACTGTGTCCCCTTGTTCTATTGCTGGTTGCCTGGAAGAAGAGACCAACCCCCACCTGGCTACAACCTCCCTTCAGGTAGTTGTAGACAGCAATGAGGTTATCCCTGAGCCTCCTCTTCTCTATTCATTAGGAATAATGATAAACTTCAACAAAAATAAACCTCAGATTTCCTCAGAGAAGGGAAAGATGTCTAGCTGTGAATTTTGCTAAAATCTTGTTTGATTGCCAGACACAGATCAAAAATCATGGAGATGAGACCAGCCTACGTATACATAACTTTAGTTCCATGCCACTAAACTGCTTCTCTGACGCTGGAGTTGACAGTTGTGGCTGTGCCACCACCCAGCAGTCCTCAGGAGAGACCAGTATGGCTGTAAGGATAGACCTCCAACATGTTGTCACATTACAGAAGGTAAGGAATGTACCTTCAGTATGACTGCTCTGACAAAACTACACTGGACCAAAGTAGGAGCTGTCTCTGAGACATGTAAGGTTCAGATATCAGCAACAGTCAAAGTGGCATGTGAGAATTTGTTTCACTGTCTGTATTTAAAAGTGATGCAGTATGGGGATGCATCTGATCAAACCCAGATATTGCATCACATTTATGGTATGCCATAGTGTGGTGGTTTGGCCCTGGCTGGGGGCCAAATGCCCGCCAAAGCTGCTCTATCACTTCCCTTCTTAAAGGAACAAGGGAGAGGAGAAAATATAACAAAAGCCAGTATAAGATGGGAGCAGTTAAATAATCATCATCATCCCAAGCGATAGACCACACAGAAGCAAAAGCAGAGAGAGAAAAGCATAGGCCTTGCACAAGGCAGGCAAAAGCTAAGTGTATGTACCTTGTTACCACAGGAGCAAAACAAGTCTGGGCAGGCCAGAGTCCTTAGACTCAGTGGCTCCATGTTCTTTGTCCTCTTTCCTGCACTTGCTTCTCCCCAAAACAGAAGGTCTTGTCAGCTGCTGAGACTTGATTATTCCCAGTCTTCAGGGGAAAGGAAGCAGACTATCTCTGACCTGGTCCTCTGGATGATCTGTGTGTATCCAGGACTTCTCATCTTGGCAGGAGACTTTCAGAGGCAGGATGTCTGGCAATGTGCAGTCTTAACATGATGTCACACTGGCTATACAGGCTGATCATGTGGAGGCATTTAGAGCCTGTTCTTGGTAAACTTGAGGCAGGCAGTTTCCAGGCAATTCAGGATGCAGTAAGCAGTGGCAGCAGGCAACAGCAGGCATGAATACAACAGCAGAGCACATTGTGTTACCTGCTGAACTCCTTTATCAATGTGGCCTGAGACTAATGGGTCTTTGGACAAAGAATATCTGATCAGAATGGCAGTTAGCCAAGCTCTTTCCCAGAGTTGTTTCTTCACATAGTAGAAGGAGGGAGAGCAGAAAAACATGCCTGGGCAAGCCAGGACATGCATAAGACTATTTTTTGCCTATCAGGCCTACCACAATAGTCATATGGCATGGAATACCCCTTTGGCCAGTCTGGGTCAGCTGGCTCTGCTGTGTCCCCTCAGACTCTCAGGGTAGAGAGAAGAAAAGCACTGCCTGGGTGCTACCCCCAGAAACAGGGCAACAAGGCTGATGAAAGGCCTGGAGCACAAACCCTATGAGGAGAGGCTGAGGGAGCTGGGGGTGTGCAGTCTGCAGAAGAGGAGGCTCAGGGCAGAGCTCATTGCTGTCTACAACTACCTGAAGAGAGGTTGTAGCCAGGTGGGGGTGGTCTCTTCTCCCAGACAACCAGCAACAGAACAAGGGGACACAGTCTCAACTTGTGCCTGGGGAGGTCGAGGCTGGATGTTAGGAGGAAGTTCTTCCCAGAGAGAGTGATTGGCATTGGAATGGGCTGCCCAGGGAGGTGGTGGAGTCACCATCCCTGGAGGTGTTGAAGAAAAGCCTGGCTGAGGCACTTAGTGCCATGGTCTGGTTGACTGGCCAGGGCTGGGTGCTAGGTTGGAGTGGATGAGCTTGGAGGTCTCTTCCAACCTGCTTGATTCTATGATTCTAAGATTTTTATGGGAGCCCTTAATTAAGTAATCTGCTACAATCCCTTCATACTTTTTGTGCCAGTCTTTACTGTAAAAGTCACTGTCATTAGGGAAACCTTTTTTAAAGGACTTGAAACAGAGCCACACATTGAGTTTTTATCCTTTTGCTTGTTGTTTCATTACACTCCTATTTCCTTCATGCACTAAATCTGGCTTTGAGCCTTGGGGCAGTGATGTTATCGTGCCAAATAGAAGTGTTGCTTACTCCTTTTTGGGTTTTTTTAAGCATTCAAGGAAAAGGCACAAATAGATTAGAAAGAATCTTTTGAGGAGGTGGTTCTCTCCCTCTGCTCCTCGCTGCTGAGACCCCACCTGGAGTACTGCATCCAGTTCTGCAGCCTCTGTTACAAGAGGGATGTGGGCCCATGGCAGAGGGCCGCAGGGATGATCAGGGGGCTGGAGCACCTCTGCTGTAAGGGCAGGCTGTGAGAGTTTGGGCTGTTGAGTCTGGAGAAGAGGAGTCTCCAAGGTGACTTCATTGTGGTCTTAACAGTATTTGGAGGGGACCTACAAAAAAGGCCCCATGGCTGGAGGTGTTTAAGGCCAGGCTGGGTGAGGCTGTGGCCAGCCTGATCTCGGGTAGGGTGTCCTGGCCCATGACTGGGGGGCTGGAGCTAGCTGATCCTTGTGGTCCCTTCCAACCCTGATTCGACTGATTCTATGAGCCTGATTCGGGAGGAGAGCAGTACCGAGGTTAGCTCCGCTGAAACGCGCTTTTTTATGAAGCCTTGCCGAAGGTTTTTTCCTCACTTTGGGGCTCTCAGTCGGAGGAGCCCAGAAGGCGGCAGGGGAGCGGCAGGGGAGCGGCAGGGGAGCGGCAGGGGAGCGGCAGGGGAGCGGCAGGGGAGCGGCAGGGGAGCGGCAGGGGAGCGGCAGGGGAGCGGCAGGGGAGCGGCAGGGGAGCGGCAGGGGAGCGGCAGGGGAGCGGCAGGGGAGCGGCGGGCGCGGCAAGCTACGTGGCTTGCGCGCACGCTGCAGGGTGAGGCAAAGGGCCGGCGCCTGGCGAGCGGGCGACTGAAACGCGGAGCGGCAGCGGCGACGCCGGAGCCTGGTTCGGGAAGAGAGCGGTCCCGAGGCCAGCCTGCCCTGCTGAGCCCGGCAGCGGCGACGCCGGAGCCTGGTTCGGGAAGAGAGCGGTTCCGAGGCCAGCCTGCTCTGCTGAGCCCGGCAGCGGCGACGCCGGAGCCTGGTTCGGGAAGAGAGCGGTTCCGAGGCCTGCCTGCCCTGCTGAGCCCGGCAGCGGCGACGCCGGAGCCTGGTTCGGGAAGAGAGCGGTCCCGAGGCCAGCCTGCCCTGCTGAGCCCGGCAGAGGCGACGCCGGAGCCTGGTTCGGGAAGAGAGCGGTCCCGAGGCCAGCCTGCCCTGCTGAGCCCGGCAGCGGCGACGCCGGAGCCTGGTTCGGGAAGAGAGCGGTTCCGAGGCCAGCCTGCTCTGCTGAGCCCGGCAGCGGCGACGCCGGAGCCTGGTTCGGGAAGAGAGCGGTCCCGAGGCCAGCCTGCCCTGCTGAGCCCGGCAGCGGCGACGCTAAGCCTGATTCGAGAAGAGAGCGGTCCCGAGGCCTGCCTGCTCTGCTGAGCCCGGCAGAGGCGACGCTAAGCCTGATTCGAGAAGAGAGCGGTCCCGAGGCCAGCCTGCCCGCAGCAAGCCGGGGAGAGAAACAAGCCCCACACCCGAACCAACTCCCATCGGTATCTCGAAGGAAGGGAGACATGGTGCAAACTCCGTCAAAGGTTTACAATACTTGTAAAACTGTGGGCACCCAAACAGAGTGTCCCGTGTGCCCCCCCGCCCCCCCCCCCCCCAGGCATGCAGGCGTCCAGGCAGCTGGAAGAGGCCCTTAGTGCCATGGTCTAGTTGACTGGCTAGGGCTGGGTGCTAGGTTGGACTGGATGAGCTTGGAGGTCACTTCCAACCTGGCTGATTCTATGATTCAATGAAAGTGTTTGGGCTGTTCAGTCTGAAGGAGAATGCAAGATGCCCTTCTTGTGGCCTTCCAGTATCTGAAGAGGCCTACAAAAAAGCTGGGGAGGGACTTTTTAGGCTCTCAGGGAGTGCCAGGATCAGGCAGAATGGAGCAAAGCTGGAGGTGGGGAGATTGAGACTGGAGGTGAGGAGGAAGCTGTTGAGCAGGAGTGGTGAGAGGCTCCCCAGGGAGGTGGTTGAGGCCCCACGGCTGGAGATGTTTAAGGCCAGGCTGGCTGAGGCTGTGTGCAGCCTGCTCTAGGGTAGGGTGTCCCTGGGCATGGCAGGGGGTTAGAACTAGATGATCCTTGTGGTGCCTTCCAACCCTGCCTGATTCTATGATTCTGTGAAAATATTTACTCAGCAGTAAGTCCTTGTTCATGCAGTGAGGTTTTCTTCTGAGCCTGATTAATTCTCCAACCTAGGGACTTCTGAAGGTTGCTTCTTATGGTTGCATAAACTTAAACATGTGCACTTACTGCTCTGAACTTTCTTTTAAGCAGTTATTATTATTCATAGTAGTGTTATTATTTAGCTAGTGCCTTGGGATATATTTCTAATTGATATTTTTGGTTTGTTTGTTATTCAGGCATGTTAGTGCTGCTGAGTGTACTATGTCCTTGTTTCCAGAGGTGGATAACTCACTGAAGGGCTCTGACAATCCCAGGTTTGCCCCACTCTGTAAGTCCTCATTCATCTTTGGAGTCTGCCTATTTTATTGTAAGATACAGAAAATAATTGGTCCCATTTGATATCTTTCCCACACCATGAAATATACACAGCCATCTGAAGGTGATTGCTGAAATATGTGTGCATAACCTGTTTACAGACAGAAGGTTAGAGAAAAATTCTTAGCTTGGAATCTCTGCAGTCTTTCTAAGAAAGAATAGGAGCTGGGAATTAAGAGAGAACAGGAGGTATGAGGCATGTTTTGACTGCAGATACAGTGTAGCATAGGAAAACGTGAGCATGCTTTAAACAAGCTGTCTCATATCCCAGAGCAGTGTAGCCACAAGTACCCAGAGAAGACCATGAGCTTGCTGTCTCTATTAAGCAGCAAAGCAAGTTAGCCCATGCTTGGCTCACCTGCTTCCAGTACGTGAGCTGGAGACATTTATGGGTGTGCAATATTTTGCCCTCAGCAGGCTTACTGTCGATAGAAAATCGCATATATGTTAGAACATCAAGGAATAAAAACTGCATCTGCTTCCTTAGTGGCAAATGTTAAAAAGGAACCATCAGGCTGCAGGGATCTGAAGAACAAACTAAATTAGTGTGTTAAAGAAATGCCTTTGTCTTTAGAGTTCTCTAGCACCTGACCCTTTAATGAGCTCCACAGGGTCGTTTCCTCTCCACCCTGTTACAGGACCCCTGCCCAAGTCAGGGCCCTGTTTCCATCAGGAAGAGCCCAACTGTATCTGGAATTCATACAACAGGTACCCATCTGCCAAACAGCTGTTTGAGGCTGAAAAAACCTGGGAGAAAGCCAGGCAGTTTCTGTCAGATGTTAGTGTTGCAGTTTTAAGAATTAGCTAAAAAAATCTTTGGGCAGCTCTGCGACTACACTCAGAAGTTTTTGCTCTAAGCTGCTGTAACTGATAAACTTCCCTCTTATCTTGGAATGTTTTGCTATAAATTCTTGATTAACAAAAAAACGTGAGTAAAATATTTGAACCAAAGTATTTTCTATTTCAAGGTTAAAGTTAGTTTAATATGTTTAAAAAGTAAGCTGTGAAATATGTACAACATCACTGCTTAGCTGTCCTCTCTCAGAAAATGGCCCCTACCTTATCAGTGCACAACCATAGTAATGTAGCTCTTTCACACTTTGTCTTCCAAGGGAATATTTAAACAATAATTGACTGTCCTAAAGGATTCATAAATTTTAAGGCTGAAAGAAACCATTAAACCATGACATCCAAATGACACACTTTCATTCAGTAAGCTTGTGTGTAACCCCATTAATTGTGTTTAACTAAATCATTATATGCAAAAGGCACCCATTTTTGATTGAAAAAGAATGAGACACAATTTACCACTTATCTCAACATTACTTTTTGGGTTTTGTTGGGTTTTTTTTTTTGTTTCCTAAGGGAAGTAATTTGTAAATGTGTTCAATTGAATTACAATTCTACATTGTACAATTCATTTTCTTAAGTCTCAAGTATATTGCATTGCCAATTAAGCCAAACTTTAGTGTGAAAACTATAAATAACTTTCCTGCCCTCAGTCTCAAACACAGTAAAATTGGGATAGGGAAATGCTGATGATCTGTCTTTGTAGTAATTGAAATTCAGGAGAGATGTTGAGGTGCTGGAACGTGTCCAGAGAAGGGTGACAAAGCTGGTGAGGGGCCTGGAACACAAATCCTATGAGGAGAGGCTGAGGGAGCTGGAGTTGTTTAGCCTAGAGGAGGAGGCTCAGGGGTGACCTCATTGCTGTCTACAACTACCTGAAGGGACATTGTAGCCAGGTGGGGGGGTGGCCTCTTCTCCCAGGCAACCAGCAATAGAACAAGGGGACAGAGTCTCAAGTTGTGCTGGGGAAAGTATAGGCTGGATGTTAGGAAGAAGTTGTTGACAGAGAGAGTGATTGGCATTGGAATGGGCTGCCCAGGGAGGTGGTGGAGTCATCAACCCTGGAGGTGTTCAAGAAAAGGCTGGATGAGGTATTTAGTGCCATGGTCTGGTTGACTGGCTAGGGCTGGGTGCTAGGTTGGACTGGATGATCTTGGAGATCTCTTCCAACCTGGTTGATTCTATGATTGTAGAATGGGGTTATAGGTTGGACTTGGTCATCCTGAGAGTCTTTTCCAACCTAAATGTTTCTGTGATGCTGTGCTCTACTCGGTTCTTGTGCTTGAAGGAGATGTACAAATGTCCTCATTTTTACAGAGAAAGAAAAGAGAGCAAAAGTAAGTGATCAAAAGTCAAGACCAGTTGTCTGAACAAGAACCTACTTTATGAGCTGTGGATTTTTGGCAAGCTTCTATAGTGACCCTAAAAAACAAATGATGCTGAGCTGCTCTTGGATATTAGCTATTACTGCATGCAGTGTGCCTCACAAGACTGGAACAAATGTCTTTTTCATTTGCTTTGCATTATACCCACTGTTAAAAACCAGCAGTAGCATTAAAAATATTGTTTAGTTTCTTCATTTGTAGCCACATTCATAAATCTTAGTAGCTATAAGTGTCTCTCAAGGTCAAAGTTACTACAATAACCCATTCATTTTGTTTTCCTTTCACTAAATCCATTATCTGAACAAATCATTAGGTGACCTTTTTAGTTACAGCAATTCAATAAAACTTACATTAGATAGAGTTTCAGGAACATTAGTCTAATGTGCTTTAAAAGATCACCTTCTCTGAGCAATATAATAAGTTTGTGTGAAAAGCATAAAGCATGTAATATGTAATAAAATCTGGCCTTTAATGAACCATCTAGAAAAAAACTGGCTTGTGTTATAATGCAACAGAAAATCTCCCTTAATTAATGGATAAGAGGCCAAAAGTAGCTGCTGAATGTTAGTTTTGATTATACATTCAGCTTGTTTTTCCTTTTTTAAATGTATACTCCTGGTTTATGCTGCTCTGAAAATTATGGTTTAAATGACCTTGGTTGCAGGAGAAATATGCTATGAAAAGCCATACTTAGAGCTAATTAAAAGGGCTCTGATTACTACCTACTACCTATTTCACTGCATAATTTTCCTAAGTGGTGGTCAGTCAGGACAGTAAATTTAATAAACTGCTTTAGATGTTTGATGGGCAATGATTTTCTTCAACAGATACAAGTCTAGAAAATGCCTTGTGGCCAGGCATATAAACAATAAATAAAACATAGCTCCAGCTAGCAATCAGGAATGTTTTATCAGGGAAGATTGCACAGGCTCACTAAAATCCATGATTTGCATTAAGAATATAGACATTAATCTGATTCTCCTTGAATTTAAAACATGAATAATCACTTAAAAACCAGCTGGAATTATCTATCTATTGTGCTTCCAGGCTGCTGTTGAGAAGAAAGCTAGTTTAACTTTCATTTTTAATCAGTGTAGAGAGGTCTGTATGCAGAAAGAAAATATCTTTCCACAAGTCCAGCATCAGCAATCAGTCATTTCTTCTGCAGATGTATACACTCAGGAATATGAGCCAACTTGAGTAAAGGTCAGGGCACATCAAAATATCAAACTAAGTTAGTTCTTATTGTTACTAGGGTTTATTGAGCAGACTTGCATTCGTTTAGTCTGTAGGCATCTCATCTAGCATCATAATATTTTTCCATGTGTCTGCCTGGCATGTGCAACTGCCCCTAGGAGCTGCTAAAGATCAGCTCAATGCCTCCAGATATCAGCTGGCACCTCCAAGCCCAGAAGTCCTTTTGTTGCTTGGAGGACTTGGCTCTCCAACTAATTAAGAAATTGACCACTGCCAAACTCAGATAAGATATAAACAGAGCCCTGCTATGGAGAGAGTTGAGTGTTCTTCCCATGGAAGCAGCTTGGCAGTCAGGTCTTCTCCCTTTAGAGCAGGACTTCAACTAAAGAATCCTCACCCCTACTTGGTATGTATCTTTGGGCACCCATGGGGAGATTTTCCTTTTCTGAGTGAGTTTTGGTTCATCTCTCCCAAACAGTTCAACTAGTTGTGCAGCATTATATTCCCTATTGAAATAGGAATCTGTAATTTCATTGTGCCAGGAGAGCAGATTAATTGCAACAAATCCACAGTTTTCAGGTGGCTATTGCTGTCTGCTTTTCATGTGCCTCTGGTACAGGCTGCAACCACAGGACCAACTGGATGCCTATAAACCTCCTCAGGAATTTCTCTTGGTTTCTCACCCACAAAAGATTCCACCACCTCCCTGGGCAGCCCATTCCAAAGGCAAATCACTCTCTCTGTGAAGAACTTCCCCCCAGCATCCAGCCTAGACCTCCCCTGGCACAACTTGAAACTGTGTCCCCTTGTTCTGTTGCTGGGTGTCTGGGAGAAGAAACCAACCTCCACCTGGCTGCAACCTCCCTTCAGGTAGTTGTAGACAGCAATGAGCTCTGCCCTGAGCCTCCTCTTCCCCAGACTGCACACCCCCAGCTCCCTCAGCCTCTCCTCACAGGGCTGTGCTCCAGGCCTCTCACCAGCTTTGTTGCCCTTCTCTGGACAGTATCTCAGTAACTCTCTTGAATTGAGGAGCCCAGAAGTGGACACAGGACTCAAGGTGTGGCCTGACCAGTGTTGAATACAGGAGAAGAATAACCTCCTTGTCCTGCTGGCCACACCGTTCCTGACCACTGGCTCTTGTGGCCACCTGGGCACACTGCTGGCTCATGTTCAGCCTACTGTCTATCAGTACTCTCAGGTCTCTTTCTGCCTGGCTGCTCTTCAGCCACTCTGTCCTAAGCAACATAGCCTAAGATTAATTCCCAATGTATTGTTATCTAATCTATCTATATTTTCCATTAACATCCAAAATATTCATATTCATTAGAGAATTAAGACATGACAGTTTAAAGTCTGAATTTGGTTTAATTTTGGTTTGGGGGGTTTTTGTTTTGTTTGTGGGTTTGTTGGTTTTTTTTTGTTGGTTTGGCTTTTCCACAGGGTTTATTTGTTTGCTTTTTTTCTCCTTGTTCCTAGTAATAGCAATTTCAGTTAGAGAAATAATGATCTCCTCTATTTTCTAAGTCAACTATTTTTCCCTCTCTAGGTGTTTTCTTTAAGATTATTAATTTGCACAGACAACAATAATGAAAAGCTGCACTGTTCTAATGATATTTATTCTCCCTAGGCAGCTAGGCAGTTAATTGTTTGAATTACTAAGTTAAAAGGAAATGTTAAGTAACACGAACACCAGCATTGCCAATGACTTCAGTGGGAGCAGTACTGAGTTCATAATTGGCTTTTTAATTGCAAAATTCACTCACAGGGCCTGCAAGCTTTTTAAATTTCACTTAAGACTTAATTTAAGAGTGTTTAATGGATCTTATGCAGCATATGGATGTCCTGGTAGGGCATAAATCCTGCCAGGCCAGTTTAAGCCTTGCTTTCCTCCTCCCGTTGCGGGTCTGGGAAGTTGAGTCAGATGAGCAAAGGCTTGAGAGCTAGGGGCTTAGCACCATGTGTCAGGTGTCTTGTGCTGCCCCTCAACATGCCTGCCTGGTCAAATAAGGAACAAAGCTTTGAATTCATTGGCCAGAACAATGGTGCTAGTGCCTATTGCCCAGTTTGATTTTCAAATCAAAGTAAATAAAGTATTTAAATAGGGCTGATTTAGAAACTGCCTTTCTGCGTTCAGCCTTTCTACATTGAGCCTCTCTGCCTTTCTGCTACTCCTGGCTTGTTAATTGGGAATCAAGGTGGCCATGTGTATACAACTCACACCCACCAGCTTAGCAGCAACTCAGCTGTCCTTCCCTCTGCCTGGATCATTATTAAAAGTTTGAAAGCATCTTTGATACAGGAGACTTACTCAGGGACCAAAAGCGTCATGAGTACCTGTGATGGTTTGGGTGTTCCCCACCCCCCTACACTTTGGAAAGTCACCCAGACTAGACTCAGCTGGCTCTGGAAATTGAATGAAGCTTATTATTTACAGCTTAGCACAATATACAAGCAGATAGTTACAGTATATACAGTTATAGACAGAAATATACAAGGTAAAAGGTAATACAGAAACACAACTCCCCTCCCAGAAACCTGAGTCCCCAGGAGGGGCTCTCAACCACCACTGCACCTTCCCCCTACCCCTCTCAACCTTACCCCAGTCCCAAGGAAGAATGGAGGTTTGGCCAGGGGGTTAGGAAGCGAAGTGGATTAATCAGAAAAATGACAGAGAAACGGAGGGTAGGGTTAGAGAGAGATGCAGCTCAGAGCTCCCTGGCAGCAGAAGAAATGCAACTCCTTATTCATGTTTTGATTCCTAGACTTACACATCTCAGCAAGCCAGTGAGTGAGGTAGACATCAGCTTTATTTTCCTTTCACAACCTGTAATCTATTTCTTCTCACCAAAACATTCTAGCTAGGCTCAAACTAGCACAGTACCTCTGCTGGAGTGAACGGCAGGGCTCCATAAGCATAGTTCGAATTTTTCCTGTCTCTGTGTTCCTATTTTTCAAGTTCTGATTTTTTAAACTGTTTAATTCTGTGCAATTGCTTCCTGTCGACCAAAAATCCAAAGAATCTCAGGAAATAGACTTAAAAAGTTGTTACATTCAATGATATAAATTTGAGAAACTGAACTTCCAACATTCTAGGTGAGTGTTGTGAACAAAAGTTTGCTAAGTAGGAAATATTCTTTATATTTTTTCCAGAAAAAGAAGAAAAATAATAGAGAAGGTCTTAAATATTTCACACTGGAAAGTAAGAACAATTATAAAATTTCAATGTCAGCTGAGGTAAAAAAAACACTATCATGGAACTTGCAGTTCACAGAATCATAGAGTCAAACAGGTTTAAAGAGACCTCCAAGATCATCTAATCCAACCTATCACCCAGCTCTAGCCAGTCAACTAGATCATGGCACTAAGTGCCTCATCCAGCCTTGTCTTGAACACCTCCAGGGATGGTGACTCCATCACCTCCCTGGGCAGCCCATTCCAATGCCAATCACTCTCTCTGGGAAGAACTTCCTCCTAACATCCAGCCTGGCACAACTTGAGACTGTGTCCCCTTGTTCTATTGCTGTTTGCCTGGGAGAAGAAACCGACCCACTTCCTTCAGGTAGCTGTAGACAGTTCAATTGCAACGTCACTATAGCTTGACTAGTGAATGAATCAAGATTAATACAGTATGAATCATCAACAGCCATGAGTTTAGCAACTACCATTGCAGGTTGTGACTCTTAATATTCTCAAAGCAAAAATTCAGATATTTGCTCTTAAGCATAACCAAACTCCCTAGGAAGAGCCAGAATATTTCTTCAACATGGGAACAACCTGGTAAAAAAAAAGGTATATTATTTTTTTCCTCAAACCTTATTTTTTTGACTGGAAAAAAATGAGACAGAAACACATTTTTAGGAATGCATTAATAATTTGAGTGCTACAAATAGTTGCTTGTACAGCACAGGCGCCAAGGAAGCAAATGTTACAGTCCTCAAAGACTTTGCAATTGTAGATCCAAAATGCAAAGTGTTTGGCAATTAAAGGATGAAACTGTGTTTACTAATTTTCTAGCTGGGAGGTTAAATAGGAAGGAAGCAGCCTTGAAACATATGTGAGCAGTCTGGCTTACCCACTTTTGTAAGTCCCCACACAGCTGGTGTGGAGAAAACCTACTGTTGTGTGTTGCTGAGCCACTGAAGGGGATGAGGAGAAACAAAGTCAGTAATAGTTTTCAAAGGCCTCTCTTGTAATGAGTAGGAATAAAGCTGTTTGGAATAAAATCTCCATGTGGCCTGGCCTTTCACTGGAATCAAGAATGATGAGGATTTTTAGGAGATGCCATCATGACTAAATATCCATGTAGGCTGATGGAAATTAATTTCTGAAGTCTATGTTAAGAAGTGAAACCCAACATCTACAGACATCAAAGAAACAAAAAAACCTGATCTAATTGGCAGGGGTTCAAAAAAATGAAGCATGGTGAGGTGATTGTGATGGATGTGCAGGGATAATATGTAGAAAAGAAGTCCAGCTGGGATTTGATATGTATCTCAATTGTACATTTAAAGACAGGGACATGGAAGGAACATCAGGCATCATGGCTGAACACTCAACTCATTACAACATCCTTTCAGGTAGTCATAGAGAACAAGAAGGCCTTCATCTCAGCCTTCTTTTCTCCAAACTAAACAAAACCAGTTCCCTCAGCTGGTCTTCACCAGACCTTCTCCAGACACTTTATCAGCTTTGTTGTCCTTCTCTGGACACACTCCAGCACCTCAATGTCTCCCTTGTATTGAGGGGTGCAAAGCTGAACATAGTACTCAAAATGTGGCCTCACCAGTGCTGAGTAGAGGGGGACTATCACTTCTCTGGTCCTGCTTGTCACACTATGCCTGATGCAGGCCAGGATGCTGTTGGCTTTCTTGGCCACCTGAGCACACTACTGCCTCATATTCAGCCAGCTGTCAACCAGCAGTCCCAGGTCTATGCTGAGTGATTTGCCATTGGAATGGGCTGCCCAGGGAGGTGTTGGAGTTGCTGTCCCTGGAGGTGTTCAAGAGAAGACCGAAAGAGGCACTTAGTGCTATGGTCTGGTTGATTGGCTAGGGCTGGGTGATAGGTTGGGCTGGATGATCTTGGAAGTCTCTTCCAACCTGCTTGATTCTATGAGCCCTCATATGATGAACCTCAGCCTGTCATTCAAGCCTGTCCAGACCCCTCTGTAGAACCTTCCTAGACTCAAGCAGGTCAACATTCTCTCCCAACTCAGTGTCAATCTGTAAACATACAGAAGGTGCACTCAATGCCCTCCTCCAGACAATTGATAAAGGTGTTAAAGAGAATAGGCCTCAGCTCTGTGCCTCAGGGAACACTACATTTGTTTTGCAGCCTAATGAAGACAAATACAATTTATGCACTGAAACCAACTGCACATCTGAATTACTGGGAAAATGCTGCTGGCTTGGGATTTTGGGGGAGATTTTGGTGTGGATTTTTTGTTTTGTTGAGATTTTTCAGTTTGATTTGTTCTGTTATTATTGTGGGGGTTTATTTTTGTGGGAAAAAAGAAAACAACAAAACAAAACCATCTTGATTCTATGATTCTGTGATTTAACCTGATTATTATTAAAATTAGTGGTCACAGGGGGGGCAAGACTCCTGAATATTGAAAATTAATAAGCAATATTAATGTGGGAAAAATATTACTTTGCTATCCATGAATACCCCTCCATTACAATATACCAAGAAAATAAAGTTCCATCTTACTAATTAAAGTTCCATCTTCCTAATTGACTCCTGAAGTTAAATTAGAGACCAAACATCACTTTGCACTTTCCTCTTTAACACTCCCTAATGCAAAACTCCCTAAGAGTTTCTGCTGTTTTCTTTGCAGCTCTAGCAATGCCTTGTTGTTTACTTGCTTCATAATGATTACCTGCTGGTTTTCTTTTCAAGTTGTCTCATTTGAAACAGAGCAAACATACTGCTTATTTTAATTAAGAGTAACTGAAGCACTGTGCATCTTCCATTTGAGTCAGTCTGGTAACAATCAGTGCAGTCCACCTCATGGCTCTGTACCTGGTGTGGTATTACTTCATAGGGCAGAACATCTGCCTCCAAAGGTGAGGTGAAAGACAGCTCTGAGACAGAGAAGTTAGCAGCCTAAGTATGGAATGAAAAATTATAGAATCATAGAATTATTTTGGTTGGAAACAACTTTCAAGATGATGAAATACAACTATCTGCCTGGGCAGCCTATTCCAATGCCTGGACCACTCTTCCAGTAAGGAAAGTTTCCTTAATATCTAATGTAAATGTACCTTGGCACAACTTGAGGTAATTTCTTTTCATCCTATAGAATCTTAGAATCAACCAGGTTGGAAGAGACCTCCAGCATCATCCAGTCCAACCTGGCATCCAGCCCTACCCAATCAACTAGACCATGGCACCAAGTGCCTCATCCAGTCTTTTCTTGAACACCTCCAGGGATGGTGCCTCCACCACCTCCCTGGGCAGCCCATTCCAATGCCAATCACTCTCTCTGCCGACAACTTCCACCTAACATCCAGACTATACTTCCCCCACCACTACCTGAGACTATATCCCCTTGTTCTATTGCTGGTTGTCTGGGAGAAGAGATCAACCCCACCTGGCTACAATGTCCCTTCAAGTAGTTGTAGACAGCAATGAGGTCTGCCCTGAGCCTCCTCTTCTCCAGGCTAAACAACCCCAGCTCCCTCAGCCTCTCCTCATAGGGTTTGTGTTCCAGCTTCATTGCCCTTCTCTGTATGCATTCCAGTATCTCAACATCTCTCATGAATTGAGTGGCCCAGAACTGGACACAGGACTCAAGGTGTGGCCTGACCAGTGTTGAGTACAGGGGAAGAATAACCTCACCAGCAAGGGACTGGACAAACAAAGTCACACTTGAACATCATAACTTTACATGAACAGCCAGGTGTTAATGTTTTACTTCAAAAGATGGTGCATTACTGATCCCAAACTTAGTAGTGAATAACTCTTTTGCCCAAATAGACAAAGGTTTTCTTTTCCCTTTTTTCTTCCATCCAGAGAGACTCAAAGGTCCATTTCTTGAACTGCAGCATGAAGGACATTAAATTATGTCATAGAGAGTCAGAGGTTGGAAGTGACCTCGAAAGATCATCTGCTCCTGCCCTCCTGCCAGAGCAGGATCACCTAGAGCAGATCACACTGAAATGCATCCAGATGGTTCTTGAATATCTCCAGAGAGGGAGACTCTATAACTTCCTTGGGCAGCCTGTTCCAGTGCTCTGTCACCCTCACAGGTGAAAAATATATTCCTCAGGTTCACATGGAACCTCCTATGCCTCACCTTCCACCCCTTGCCCCTTGTCCTGTCACCAAGAAGAGCCTGGCTCTGTCCTCCTGGCACTAACCCTTTACATATTTATAAACATTAATCAGGTCAATCCTTAGTCTTCTCTGATCCAAGCTAAAAAGTCCCAGCTCCCTCAGTCTATCAGAAGATGTTCACCTTCCTCAGTTATTTTTGTAGCTGGATTTCTGGCCTGATTACAGACTCGTTTTCCTCTCTGGAGCACCTGGTTTCATCCCCACCCTCCTTCAAACCTAGTTTAAAGCCCTTGCAATAAGCCCTGCCAATTTATGGGCTAGGATCCTTTTGCCCTTTATAGATAGGTGTGGCCCATCTGTGTCTAGCGGGCTAAGTGCAGTGAGAGTTGCCCCATGATCAAAGAACCTGAAATTCCACTGGTGGCACCAACCCTTGAGCCATTTATTGATAACGTGGTTGTTTCTGTTCCTTTCACTATTCATCCCCTCCACTGGAGGAACTGAGCAGAACACCAAATTATCAAAGATAAGTCTGTGCACTGAAAGTTGTATTTTGCAGGAAAGGGCTATCATGTAAGATAAAAAAACTTATTTTAGTGCTCTTTTATTCATGCCCATGCAAATTTTCAGTGTCCACAATGGGCTTTACAAAGCTGGTAACTGGAAAACAGAAAATGAAATCAGCCAAATGCTGTGTTCCACGGGCATGTAGCATATTTACATTCTCTCCCCCTCCCTCAATAAATATCAAGCACACCAACCCACACCACTCATTATCCCATATATGTAAATTAAGAAATGGAGAGTCTGGTTTATACATTAAAGCAAAGTGTTTCAAGCATAAAATGGGGCCATTGTCTGCTGCATAATCTTGGATTAGACCACAATTTTCTCTGCAGTGAATCACAAAATTTGTGTCCTCAACAGCAGCAGGTTCACAGGGTAGTAACAGCTCTTGATCACAGAAGGGAAATATCATATCAGCCCACCATAAGGATTTTCTTTCCACATTTGAGTAGGAGTCCTAAAATAACCCTGTGCAAGTAAAAATGATGATATTTTCTCCAGGAAACAAACCAACCAACCAAAACAAACAATAAATCAAAACACAACAAAACCAAACCAACCAACCCAGCAAAACACAACAAAACCAAACCAACCAACCCATCAAAACACAACAAAACCAACCCAACCAACCCACCAAAACACAACAAAACCAACCCAACCAACCCACCAAAACACAAAACCAAACCAACCAACCCACCAAAACACAACAAAAACAAACCAACCAACCCACCAAAACACAACAAAACCAAACCAACCAACCCACCAAAGCAGCAACAACAGTGACAACAAACAAAACACCAAAAGTCCAAACAAAATGAAACCTTCAGTGCCTGTTGATTGCCAAAGTTTCATCTAGCAAACTCTTGGCAGAGGTGGAACAATGCACTGCTGGATGGAATAGATATATACATACATTACTACTGGCACAGCTTTGTGGAGAAATGTGGCAACACAGTATTTTGTCAGACATTCTTAGACCTTGAAAAAACGTTTTTTTACCTTAGTTCTCATTTTTCTTAAGTCAAAAATAATTCTGAGGGGAATTTACAGCTGTTGACCAAACAATCCCATTGCAGTGAGGTAGAGCGCACCATGAGTATGCCCATGGTTGCCTTCTTCCTGATTCCTGTCTGATCTGGTTTATTAATGTTGAGCTCTTCTCTAGATAAGTCTACAAGGATTATCTCTTAAAATGTCACCTGCTGCAATGTTGTAACCAAAGTTTCTGTTTCTGAGTTGCACATTGCTATCTACAGAACCTTTCTCTGCACTCAATGGTTACACAGTGATGAAAACAAGCATGGTTCTTGGGCAGTTGGAAGAAAAAGTCTCCACATCTTTCACTGAATAGGATGAAGAAGCAGGGAACTTCTGCTCAAAAGTGTGTTCTGGACATCCTTACTGTAGAACTTACCACATATATAAATATAAAACAATAAATATCACAGTATCATCAAGGTTGGAAGAGACCTCACAGATCATCAAGTCCAACCCTTTATCACAGAGCTCAAGGCTAGACCATGGCACCAAGTGCCACATCCAATCCTGCCTTGAACAGTTCCAGGGATGGCGACTCCACCACCTCCCCAGGCAGCCCATTCCAGTGTCCAATGACTCTCTCAGTGGAGAACTTTCTCCTCACCTCCAGCCTAAATTTCCCCCATCATAGCTTGGGGCTGTGTCCTCTCATTCTGGTGCTGGCCACCTGAGAGAAGAGAGCAACCTCCTCCTGGCTACAACCTCCCCTCAGGTAGTTGTAGACAGCAATAAGGTCTCCCCTGAGCCTCCTCTTCTCCAGGCTAACCAATCCCAGCTCCCTCAGCCTCTCCTCGTAGGGCTGTGCTCAAGGCCTCTCACCAGCCTCATTGCCCTTCTCTGGACATGCTCAAGCATTTCAATGCCCTTCCTAAACTGGGGGGCCCAGAACTGAACACAGTACTCAAGGTGTGGTCTAACCAGTGCAGAGTACAGGGGCAGAATGACCTCCCTGCTCCTGCTGGCCACACCATTCCTGATGCAGGCCAGGATGCCACTGGCTCTCTTGGCCACCTGGGCACACTGCTGGCTCATGTTCAGCTACTATCTACCAGCACCCCCAGGTCCCTTTCTGCCTGGAATATTTTGTATTTTATCTCGGGATCATTATCATGAGTTTTGGAAGTGTCTTTGTATAGGAGGCTTACTCAGAGACCAAAGCATTGTGAGTACATCTGCTGGAGTTAATATTAAGGCTCCATAAGCATAGTTAGAATTTTCCCTGGTTTTGTGTTCCTATTTTCCAAGTTTTGATTGTTTAAACTGTTAGTTGTGTGTTTATAATTATCCTCTGTGCAACTAACTCCTGTCAACCAAAAATCCAAACAATCTCAGGGAATTTCCCCTAATTTTGAATATTAATAATAAACTTAATATTAATACAGAAATTAATATTCATAATTTGTAAGAAGTTATTAATTTCCACAGCAGGGGAAAAAATATTCTGTATATGTATGAAAAGAAGACCATCATGGAAAAGATATAAACATTCTTTTTGCTTCTTAAAAGAAACTATATGGCCACTACAAGTATACTGAATCCAGAACCAACATCACCCCTGAAAGGTGAATACATCACTGTTATGAAGAAGCCAAAGGAGAGGCACAAAATGTGACTCAGGAATTGGAAAACAGCCACTTAGAAAGTGAAATTTCAGGAGCATGTTTTATTAGCATGGGAAGTGAATCAGTCAGTGCTTAGCGTTAGCGTTAAAGATATCTGATAATGGTGACAGGTCCTTCAGTCTTGCCAACAAAACTGTAACAAAGGTCAATAGCTAAAATATTCCACTTTTCTAGCAGTAGAAATACTTAGATCAGGTTAGCAGGAAAACAGTGGCTCAGAGAGAGTGATTTGCCATTGGAATGGGCTGCCCAGGGAGGTGGTGGAGGAACCGTCCCTGGAGGTGTTCAAGAAAAGCCTGGATGAGGCACTTAGTGCCATGGTCTGGTTGATTGGCTAGGGCTGGGTGCTAGGTTGGACTGGATGAGCTTGGAGGTCGCTTCCAACCTGGTTGATTCTATGATTATTCTATTTAATTAAGTGAATTAAATTACTAAAAGACATATAGAGGTTATAGAAACTGAGTTAAAATATACAGGCTGTGTAAAAGACAGATGAGTGACAGGGTAGGATCGAGCAGTGACAGGACTAGGGGGAATGGAGCGAAGCTGGAGATGGGGAGAGTCAGGCTGGACATGAGGAGCAAGTTCTTCACCATGAGAGTGGTGAGAGGCTGGAATGGGTTGCCCAGGGAGGTGGTTGAGGCCCCATTGCTGGAGGTGTTTAAGGCCAGGCTGGATGAGGCTGTGGGCAGCCTGCTCTCGGGTAGGGTGTCCCTGCCCATGGCAGGGCAGCTGGAACTGGCTGATCCTTGTGGTTATTTTGTTCTTATTTAACCTCTCCTGTATTTTTTCAGTCAAGTGTTGCTCCTAAGGCATAATCACTTAACCATTTTGGATACAATGTAAGATGCCAACAAGCCGTACTGTTCATCAGCATCTGTCAGGCTGTAATTTCTTCTCCTGCAGCCAAACTGCATAGGTTCATGTAAATGTTATTTAATCTGACCTGATCCAAAGGTAGTTACTATCAACTACCTTCAACGGTGATGTAAACCATGACACAGAAAGCAGCCTAAGAGTATTCATATTTTCCAGCATTGCTGTTTGGCTGGAAAGTCAGCAAGGTAATGAACTCCTTCACCCAAATGTAGGAACAAGATGCTCATCTGATCTGATGACCACTAATATACAGGAATTTAAGAAGTGAAAGCTAATGGTTTGCACTACCAAACATTAAGGACAGAGATGATGAATCATAAGGTCATAGAATGGTCTAGGTTGGAAGGGACCTCAAGGATCATCCAGCTCCACCCCCCACCATAGGCAGGGACACCTCCCACTAGAGCAGGTTGCTCAAGGCCTCATCTAACCTGGCCGTAAACATTTCCAGGGAGGAAGCAGCCACAACCTCCCTGGGCAACCTGTGCCAGTGTCTCACCACCCTCACTGTAAAGAACTTCCTCCTAACATGTAGTCTAAATCTTCCCTCTGCCAGTTTAAATCCATAACCGTTTGTCCTGTCATTACAAGACCTTGTCAGTAGTCCCTCCCCAGCCCTCCTGTAGGTCCCCTTCAGATAATGGAAAGTCTCCTCAAATCCTTCTCTTCTCCAGACTGAAGAGCCACAACTCTTGTAGCCTGTCCTCATAGCGGAGGTGTTCCAGCTCTCTGATCATCTTCGTGGCCCTCCTCTGGACTCACTCCAACAGTTCCACGTCCCTCTTGTGTAGGGGGCTCCAGAACAGTACACAATACTCCAGGTGGGGTCTGAGGAGAGCAGAGTAAAGGGGCAGAATGCCCTCCCTTGCCTTGCTGGCCACACTTCTCTTTATGCAGCCCAGGACACAGTTGGCTGTCTATAATCTAACTACAGTTCCAAAGAGAATTTGTCCATTCAAAAAAAATCCCAAATAAACAAAAAAGAAATAATAATTATTCACACCAGAATTTGGCAGGACATTAGAGTTAATCACTGCTATTCATCATACAATCTTTAATGATCACAGTCAGGACCTCTAATTTACCTCCCATTTACAAGATGGCATCTTTTAGCAGCATGGGACTTCCTAGCACACTCTCAACTACTAAATGATTAAAGACTTACTCTTGCAGTACCTAGGTTTTCTAGATCTACCCTTGCTTACATCTGCTGCAATTACAGCAGGAAGATGCTTCACCTGTACTTACAGAAAAACAAAGATGTGTTTACACTGCACGAGTTTTTTTTCCTTCAAGAGGCTCAAACTGAACCTTATGTGGGAGAGCAGCATCCTCTGGTTTTCTTCTAGTAAAATATGACCAAAAAAAACTGTGCTAGGCTCTATCTATGAAGAACTCTCCAAAGAAACAGATGAACACAGCAGATGTACACAGCTTGTCCAATACCTTGCTGCTTCAGTAATTTTCATTACAGTAATTGTTGCTTAATGCTGGTATAATTTGTTGCTCAAAGGAAACAATTTTTGTTTCCTTTAATGCCTTGCCCTTTCCCTGAAAGACTCAGGACCTCTCCTACCCACAGAGCAGCTTAGAGGTGAGGCTGACTTTACAACCCTGAAAAGAAAGCAGAAGGCTGGAGCTGTCTGAACATAGGGTCACTGTGAAAAACCATGAAGGCATGGACAGCTGCAAGCCTGCACAGCTCATGCTGTGCGTCAGCAAACATCAACTGGCAACTGCTGTAGTAGCAGTCATATATCCACATGTTGTGTGACTCCTTTGCACTGACAGCTCAATTTGATTAATGGTAGCAAGAGGTTGAGATGCCATTTGCATAAAATACACTTTGCACTCAAAGTAATTTTCTGCACAAGAGAGGCAGATACTTTGGAAATATTGCTTCTAGGGCTGTTTTTCTCAGGAAAAAAATATATATAAATAAAAGTTAAAAGATACACATACAGTGTGTGTAGATTTCCTTTTCTCCAGTTAAAGTTCTTTTCAAACAAACTCTGTCTCATCGCTGTTGCAATCTTCCATTTCATCTCATGGCATGAAGATTTTTGAGAAGATTTCAAGAAGGATGTTGAGCTGCTGGAAGGTGTCCAGAGAAGGGCAATGAAGCTGGTGAGGGGCCTGGAGCACAAATCCTATGAGGAGAGGTTGAGGGAGCTGGGCCTGTTTAGCCTGGAGAAGAGGAGGCTCAGAGGTGATCTTATTACTGTCTACAACTACCTGAAAGGGCATTGTAGCCAGGTGGGGGGTGGCCTCTTCTCCCAGGTAACCAGCAGCAGAACAAGGGGACACAGTCTCAAGTTGTGCCAGGGTAGGTATAGGCTGGATATTGGGAAGAAGTTCTTCACAGAGAGAGTGATTTCCCATTGGAATGGGCTGCCCAGGGAGGTGATGGAGACACCGTCCCTGGGGGTCTTCAAGAAAAGACTGAAAGAGGCACTTAGTGCCATGGTCTGGTTGATTGGATAGGGCAGGGTGATAGGTTGGACTGGATGATCTTGGAGGTCTCTTCCAACCTGGTTGATTCTATGATTCTATGATTCTATGATTCTAGTTTCAGAGAATCATAGAAACAGGGTTGGAAGGGATCACAAGGGTCATCTAATTCCAACCCTTTTGCCGTAGGCAGGGGCACTCTACCCTAGATCGGGATGGCCACAGCCTCATCCAGCCTGGCCTCAAACACCTCCAGGAATGAGGCCTCAACCACCTCCCTAGGCAACCCATTCCAGGCTCTCACCACTCTCATGCTCAACAACTTCCTTCTCATGTCCACTCTGAACCTCCTTACCTCCAGCTTTGCTCCATTTCCCCTAGTCCTGTCACTACCTGAGTTTGAGCAGTTGTATGATGCAAGGACCAAGTGATTCAAGGACCAAGTGAGAGTTCTTTTCTGCTTTGCACTACTCGCCTGATGCAATCAAGGCTTTATCACTCCACAACATCTCCTAGAGCATGCCTGTCACAACACAGAATCAGTATTTGTGGCAGACAAAAGCTAATGAAACTGTCCCCCAAAATGAAAGAATCTGTCAATATGCTGATTTTTCCTAATAGTCTTTCCAGTCTTTCTAATAGCATCCTTTATGTCCTCTATCCATCTGGGGTGGAAGATTCTTTTATGAGTAGGAGATTCTATGAGTAGCTCAGAATCAGTTTTGAGCAGATTCTCAAAACTAAACTTGTGTGTTGTATGTATTTACTAAATACAGAAACATGCTGCATTAACTAATGTACATATGACGATCTTGGAGGTCTCTTCCAACCTGGTTGATTCTATGATTCTATGATTTACCATATAGAGTAAACTTGTATGTTATACCTAGTTATGGCCCAGTACAATGACCTTTGCTTCTCTTACCACTGAGCTCCTGTGATGCAGTATAAGAAAGGTGGTAGTGGTAAAGGTGCACAGGCATGGAAACATTCAGTTAGATGAGCCAGCAGTGTGCCCAGGTAGCCAAGAGAGCCAATAGCATCCTGGCCTGTATCAGGAATAGTGTAGCCAGCAGGACAAGGGAGGTTATTCTTCCCCTGTACTCAGCACTGGTCAGGACACACCTTGAGTCCTGTGTCCAGTTCTGGGCCCCTCAATTCAAGAGAGATGTTGAGGTGCTGGAATGTGTCCAGAGAAGGGCAATGAAGCTGGTGAGGGGCCTGGAGCACAAACCCTGTGAGGAGAGGCTGAGGGAGCTGGGGGTGTGCAGCCTGGATAAGAGGAGGCTCAGGGGTGACCTCATTGCTGTCTACAACTACCTGAAGGGACATTGTAGCCAGGTGGGGGTTGGTCTCTTCTCCCAGGCAAGCAGCAACAGAAGAAGGGGACACAGTCTCAAGTTGTGCCAGGGGAGGTCTAGGCTGGATGTTAGGCACAAGTTGTTGTCAGAGAGAGTCATTGGCATGGGAATGGGCTGCCCATTAGAACCTCTTGTCATTCACCCTTGCCTTCTGCCATAAGCAGAAAGGGGCTCTTTGAGTCCATCTAGTGGACAAGCAGTATAGTTAACTGCAAGCAATGTATTGACCACAGGAACCTTCTCTTCCAGTTCAATTAACGTCCATATTTTTTTGCTAGTTATTTCTAGTTCCTATATTATCATCTGTCTAATGTTTCCATGACAGTTGCAGAAGAACCTGATTATTATTAAAATTGGGTGTCAGGGGGGCAAGACTCCTGAATATTGAAAATTGGTCAACAATATACCATCTCACATTAATTAATTACCCCTCCATTATATTGAGACAACAGATTCTGGGGATACCACTGAGAAGCATAAACATGATTCCTCTTAGTGGGCAGTTTTTATCTCATTTTCTTTAAGTTCAGTTATCAAATGCTTTTGTGGCAGAAAGGTCCACCAGCAGCTGGATACCAACTGTCCACCAACACAATGATCTGCATCCACTTTCTAAAGCCTTGTTCACTGCCAAAGAGGCAGCATGGAGACAAGATACCCCTTTGATCATTTTAGTGCATGACTGTGTAAGAAACTCTATATTCTCATGAGGAAGGGAAAGTCATCTCAAATTTGGAGATGAACACACTGACATTTCATGTAGTCTTCATTAAGAAACTGACCTGCAAAACACCAGTTTCACTAAAGTGCTGTCTTGTCAAGCAGTAGTCACAAACAATGTGAGCCCCCCAGTTTCTCAAGTGCAGCCAGGGCATTTATGCACTGTCAGAATGAAGAATAAAACAGATACAGTGAATTAAACTATTGCTGCCCCATGAATGAACACAATCCTATATATACAAGTTCAAATAATGCAGTTTGGGCCATTTGAGATCTCTCATGGGAGATAACTTTCTCTGCTGTTTACCCACATTTACGTTTACTTTAGGGCTTTCCTGTGTACCAGATTAACTACATGAGAATGGTAAATAGAAATGTCATTTTAAAGATTAATCTCTTCAACCTATAAAAGCCACAAACTTCAAAGTTAATACAGGTTTGACAATCTCTCCTTACAGGCTTGCCCTTTCCTCCATTCCCAAAAGAAAAGGGTAGGCTCATAGAATCATAGAATCATAGAATCAACCAGGTTGAAGAGACCTCCAAGCTCATCCAGTCCAACCTAGCACCCAGCCCTGTCCAATCAACTAGACCATGTCACTAAGTGCCTCAGCCAGTCTTCTCTTGAACACCTCCAGGGACAGTGACTCCACCACCTCCCTGGGCAGCCCATTCCAATGCCAATCACTCTCTCTGCAACAACTTCCTCCTAACATCCAGCCTGTACTTGCCCCAGCACAACTTGAGACTGTGTCCCCTTGTTCTGTTGCTGCTTGCCTGGCAGAAGAGAGCAACTGTGACATGTCTACAACCTCCCTTCAGGTAGTTGTAGACAGCAATGAGGTCTGCCCTGAGCCTCCTCTTCTCCAGGCTAAACAACCCCAGCTCCCTCAGCCTCTCCTCATAGGGTTTGTGTTCCAGGCCCTTCACC
The DNA here is from genome assembly GCF_015220805.1 of Pogoniulus pusillus. Lineage (NCBI taxonomy): Eukaryota > Metazoa > Chordata > Aves > Piciformes > Lybiidae > Pogoniulus > Pogoniulus pusillus. The sequence continues at coordinate 4,064,273 of NC_087266.1, forward strand.
AGCCTTATTGCCCTTCTCTGGGCACATTGCAGCACCTCAACATCTCTCTTGAATTGAGGAGCCCTTTCTTAGTATTGGGAGAATATTTCCATTACATAAATAGCATTTTTCTATAGACACATCAGTCATTCTTTGGTTCAGTGCCCAGAAAAGACATCCCCTGCAGCTCTCTGATCTGCTTACCAGGTGCTCTTTTAAGCACACTGCCCTCTTTCTTCACTCTGTAACCTTGGGTAAGTCAGGATAATTTACAATCCGAGTTCTGTGCTCAGAAACCTGCTGCTGTAATAGAAAAACTCCAATGTGATGTGGCAAAATTCTGTTAAGTGCAGTGCAACAATGTGAATCACCACATTGGAAATGAATGAGCCTTGTAATGCCTCAGGCATAGCATTCTAGTGGCTGAAGAATTTGGCACGATGAGCATTTTGAATATCTATAATCCTATAGTTATCCTGACAGCAGAGAAGCTCAGCACAATAACAATGTCTACACAGAGGAAACTATTAAAATGCCCTGCAGAGAGCAACAAAACAAAGCTTCACAGCTGGAACTCTATTGTATATCTAGGCCACATCTGGAATATTGTGCCCAGTTCTGGGCCCTTCAGGTCAAGGACCTCAAGGAACTTTGTGAAAGAGCCTAACCCAAACCCACAAAACTGCAGCAGACAGTGGAACATCTCCTGTGAGGCCAGACTGAGTGAGCAGGGACTGCTTGGAGCAGAGGAGCCTGAGGGCTTCCCTCATTGCTGTGATAAAGGGCAGTGTGGGGAGGATGCAACCAGGCTCTGCTCAGGAGTGGCCAAGGACAGCACAAGGGGCACTGGGGGCAAGCTGGAGCAGAGAAGGCTCCACGGGAAAAGAAGGGAAGACTTTTTCCCTGTGAAGGTGCTGGAAGCCTGGAGCAGGCTGCCCAGAGAGGCTCTGGAGTCTCCTTCTGTGGAGACTTTCCAAACCCACCTGAATGTGTTCCTGCATGCCCTGCCCTGGGTGATGCTGTTCTGGCAGGGGGGGTGGACTGGATGTCTCTGTAGGTCCCTTCTAGCCCCTGCCATTTACTCTCTACAACTACACGAAGGGAGGTTGTAGCCAGGTGGGGTTGGTCTCTTCTGCCAGGCAAGCAGCAACAGAACAAGTGGACACAACCTCAAGCTGTGCCAGGGCAGGTTTAGGGTGGATGTTAGGAAGAAGTTCTTCACAGCAAGAGTGTTTGGCATTGGAATGGGCTGCCCAGGGAGGTGGTGAAGTCCCCATCCCTGGAGGTGTTTGAAAGGAGGCTGTATGAGGCACTTAGTGCCAGGGGTTAGTTAATTAGAAAGGTTGGGTGCTAGGTTGGACTGGATGATTCTAGAGGTCTCTTCCAACCTGGTTCATTCTGTGATTCTGTGATATCTGTAACATGCAACCAATGGAATCAGCTTTTAGGTGGCCTGTTTATTTTGTATTTTCTTGCTAATTGCCCCAGCAGCTTTCATATTTAAATACCTCATCTCTTCAAGGAATGAGAAGGACTTCATGAGCTTGAGTTTTCTTTCAGACATGAAAATTCCTAGGAGGAATAGGTACACTCAAGACACTGGAGCTGGAGTTGGCACACATGGGGATATCATTTAAAAAAATCTCCATAAATTAGGCTTTATTTTTTTCTAAAGGACAACTGAGAAACTTCCATTGGTTCCAACAGTTCTGCAAATCTTCTTCTTGCTTATTCTGTGAAATAACTTCAGTCCACAGATTCTCTGGGCAATACCACTCCATTGATGTGAAGTTTATGTTTAAGCACAAAACAAAATTCACAGAATAGAATATCACAGTATCACAGTATCACCAAGATTGGAAGAGACCTCATAGATCATCAAGTCCAACCTGTTACCACAGAGCTCAAGGCTAGACCATGGCACCAAGTATATGTCTACTTAGAAGAGATCTGAAAGCTCATCCAGTCCAATCCTCGATCCAGCACTGAAGGGTCAATACTAAACCATGTGCCTAAGCACCATGTCCACAGTGCCATGGTCTAGTTGACTGGATAGGGATGGGAGATAGGTTGGACTGGATGATCTTGGAGGTCTTTTCCAATCTGGTGGATTCTATGATTCTATGCCATTTGAACACCCCCAGGGACAACAACTCCACCACTGCCCTGAGTAGACCATTCCATTAGGAGTCCCCAAATCATCCTCATGGCTCTCTGCTGGACTCTTTTCCAGCAGTTCCCTGTCTCTCTTGAACTGAGGACTCCAAAACTGCATGAAGTATTCCAGGTGTGGTCTCAGCAGGCTAGAGAGGGTGAAGAACATCCCTGAATCTCAGGCTCTCAGAATCATTACCACATTTCCTCCTAGTAAAAAATACTAAAACTGAAAAAGAAAGTAATTAAAAAAAGACTTCTTGTGGGAGTTGGTTGCAGTCACAACTGCAGAACAGAAATTATCCCTGCTCCCCCTCTCTGGGAACAGAAACTCAATGTAACCACAGATGTTGGCTGCATTACACGAGGAATGAGATGAAAAAAGTTTCTAAAATAATATCTAAATGAATGAAGAAGTGAAATAATCCATCCAAAGAGATCTTTCTCTTGAAAGAAAACACAGACACAGAGAAATAGTAATAGAAAGAAGTCCAAGGTTATTTTGTTGGTACAGGAGAGTCTCTTGTTTTTATCCATGATGAAAGGCAATCTCTACTTACATATTGATCTATTTGGCCTGTTGATTCCTCTGTGCAAATGCATCTCAGAGCTGTATAAACTGCACCCATGCTAAGCAATATATACCAAGAAGCCAGCTTTGAACAGAGTCCTCCTTCAGTATTGAAAGCTCCATACTGTATCTCATACAGTCCTCACATACTACTAACAGTGTAATAAATAAGGACTAGTTTATTACTGATAGTTCCTAAAACTATCATTTGGAACAAGAAAAATCCTTCAGCTCATATCTATCTATATGTAAAATGAATATTTAAGCAATGTTCCCAAAGGTTCAAACACCTCTTGTTTGAACTGAGCGACCTAATTTTCAACTGTTCTTAAATCCAGTTGTGTTTCAGATGCCTAAAGAGATTCCTCAGAGAACTATTGCAATCAGGTCCCAGTACTAACCAGAAAATAGCATTTATTAGATTAGAATAAATCCTTGGGAAACAAGTAAGGGGTAGAAGGTAGCCCAGACCATCTGAGTCTCTGGAAACTCTTGCTATAAGCAGTGGGTATTTGATCAGGACCCAGAACAATTAATACCACAGCTCCCATATCAGCTTAGAATTATCCCAGGAGAAGACACGCAGTAGGTGATATTTGTGTCACTCATTTTAATCATCTGCAGATCCTTCTTAGCTCTGCTGCTTTTTACTTTGTGATTTTCATCAAGTCACATCATTGAAAACTAATCAGCTTGGTGTATTCTCACCTTAAATTCCCTCTATCTTTAAAAATCCTGCACTGCACACAAAGAACATCATAGGAAGCCTACTAGCCAGCAATGAAGATGAGTTGACAGCTTTTCTACTCCTGACCAAGGCACATCTCTTCCTGTTGCACAGCTTTCAGACTAAGCTGATGAGCACTGACCTTAGATGCTGCACCTGCTTATTGGCAAACTTCTTTCCTCTTCTTTTAGATGTCAGAATCCAAAGAGATGCCCCAAACTGGGGTTTGTGTCTAGAATTCTCTCTTCATTCATGGAGCTCACAGGCTCACAGGATGTTAGGGGTTGGAAGGGACCCAAGGAGATCATTGAGTCCAACCCCCCTGCCAGAGCAGGACCACACTATCTAACACAGATCACAGAGGAACACATCCAGGCAGGCCTTGAAAGTCTCCAGAGAAGGAGACTCCACAACCTCTCTGGGGAGCCTGTTCCAGTACTCTGGGACCCTTACAGTAAAAAAGTTCCCCCTTGTGCTGAGCTGGAACCTCTTATGCTGCAACTTACACCCATTGCTGCTTGTCTTATTATAGGGAGCAGTGAGCAGAGCCTGTGTCCCCTCTCCTGGGCAGCCCTCAGATGTTTATAAACATTTATCAAATCTCCTCTCAGTCTTCTCTTTTCCAGACTAAGCAGCCCCAGGTTCCTCAGCCTCTCCTCATCAGCCATGCCCTCCAGTCCCCTCATCATCCTAGTAGCTCTCCACTGGACTCTCTCCAGCAGATCATCCAGAGGATTCCAAGGACAACCAGTCCCCCCCCCCCACTCTTCCCTTCTCCTTCTCACCACATCCCCTTGGGGGGCTTCAATCAAAATCAAGTCAGCCCAAAGGATAGCAGTGAGCTAGTTTGGAGACCTTGTACAGATCAGGGACAAGGCTGTAAAAGCACGTGCTGACTTTGCTTGCTGAAACAATGTTCTGCCTTCAGCTGTGGCAGTGCTGTGTAGCAAAAACTAGTTTATTTAATTCATATCTACCAAATCCTTACAAGAGGCAAGCTGTTTAACACTCTTCCTCCTTCATCAGAAGCCAAGACACAGACATGAATTTGAGGACTAATATATTTTAGCAGTGGTCATTTGAAAATGTACAAATATTTACAGTTATGATCAACTTCTGCAACTAATTTGGAAACAAACAAACAAACAAAAAGGCAAAAAATGTGTTGTATGTTTTGGGGGGTTGTTTCTGGTTTTGTTTGGGGTTTTTGTTTTCTGTTTGGTTTGATGTGTGCTATGCAGCTGGTTACTTACTGAACAAGAGAGCTAGATGGTGCTAAAACATACTTGTTGCAATATAGTTTTGCTGAGGGCTACATGGTTTGAAAGAGAGTGGTTTATATCTATGATTGCCCAGGATATGTATTTTCATGCAGCAACTTTCTGGAGGAAAAATGAATAAAGAAAAAAGACAGAAAAAAAAGGAAAAAAAAAGGAAAAAAAAACCAGAATAAAAGAAAAAAGGGGGGAGGGGAAAGAAAAAAGAAAGAAAGGAAAAAGAAAAAGAAAAAAAGAAAAAGAAAGGAAAAAGGAAAGAAAAATGAAAAAGAAAAAGAAAGGGAAAAAAGGAAAGAAAAAAGGGAAGAAAAAAGAAAAAAGAAAGAAAAATAAAAAAAGAACAAAAAAGGAGAAAAATAAGGAAAGAAAAGGAAAGAAAAAAAGAACAACAGAAAAAGGAGAAAAAGAAGGAAAGAAAAAGAAAGAAAAAAAGAAAAAAGAAAAAAGAAAAAAGGAAAGAAAAAAGGAATGAAAAAAAGAACAAAACAAAAAGGAGAAAAAGAAGGAAAGAAGAAAGAAAAAATAAAATAAAAAAGGAAATAAAAAGAAAGAAAAAAGAAAAAAATGAAAGAAGAAAGAACAAAAGAAAAAGGAGAAAAAGAAGGAAAGAAGAAAGAAAAATAAAAAGGGAAAGAAAAATAAAGAAAAAAGAAAAAAGAAAAAAGGAAAGAACAAAGAACAAAGGGAAAAGGAGAAAAAGAAGGAAAGAAAAAGAAAGAAAAAATAAAAAAGAAAATAAAAAAAGAACAAAACAAAAAGGAGAAAAAGGAGGAAAGAAAAAAGTAAGAAAAAAAAGGAGAAGGAAAGAAAAAGAAAAAGAAAAAGAAAAAGAAAAAGAAAAAGAAAAAGAAAGAGTAAAAGAAAAAGAAAAAGAAAAAAAAAAGAAAAAGAAAAAGAAAAAGAAAGAAAAGAAAGAAAAAGAAAAAAGGAAAAAAGAAAAAGGAAAAAAACCTACATGCAGTCAGTGTAGAAAATTTTATTCCTATACTAAAAATGAGATATTTGAGATGAAAATTAAGCAAACTATAAATAGAGTGTTTTATATCTATGATTGCCTGTGAGTACAATACTTATATATATTTTCATCCAGTCACTTCATAGAATCATAGAATCAACCAGATTGGAAGAGACCTCCAAGATCATCCAGTCCAACCTAGCACCCAGCCCTATCCAATCAACTAGACCATGGCACTAAATGCCTCATCCAGCCTTCTCTTGAACACCTCCAGGGACAGTGACTCCACCACCTCCCTGGGCAGCCCATTCCAATACCAATCACTCTGTGAAGAACTTCAGAATAAATGAAAAAATAATAAAGAAAAAAAAAAGTAAATGCAGTAAGTGTTGAAAAATTTATTCCTGTGTTAAAAAATGAGGTATTTGAAATGAAAAATAAACTAACTATATAGAGAGTGCTTTATATCTGCTATTACCTAGGAGTACAATATTGATATGTATTTTCATCCAGCAACTTCCTGAAGAAGAAAAAAAGAACACCAGCACTGCCATGACTGACTCCTAGTATGTAGTATGAAATCATAAAGCTTCTTCCACTAGGAAGAGCATGTCTTATGTGTCTTAGATTCATAGATTCATGGAATGATTTAGCTTGGAAGCGACCTTGAACATCATCTGGTTCCAAACCCCCTATTTTGTTCTGCTGAAATAGGTTGCTGACCTTGAACACCTCAAGGGAGGGGACATCCACAACCTCTATGGGCAACCTGTTCCAGTGTCTCATCATAGAATCAACCAGGTTGGAAGAGAGCTCCAAGATCATCCAGTCCAACCTAGCACCCAGCCCTAGCCAGTCAGTTAGACCATGGCACTAAGTGCCTCATCCAGGCTTTTCTTCAACACCTCCAGGGACAGTGACTCCCCCACCTACCTTTCATAAACTTGGGTTTTTGTTGGTTTGTTTGTGGTTTTGGGGGGCTTTGTTGTTGTTGCCGTGTTTTGGGTTTTGTTTGGGTTTTGTTTGGGTTTTGTTTGGGGGTTTTTTGTGTTTTTTTTTTTTTTTTTTTGCTTGTTCTTTTGGAAGGTTTTTTGTTTCCTTTGGGTTGGTTGATTGGGTTTTGTTTGTTTGGATTTAATTTGTTTTTCCCTTGATTTGAAGTCCTTGTTTCGAAGTCCTTGTTTCATACCCCCTAAAGATGCCTAAATCTTTACAGTAGCCTGTTAAATTATTCAGGTCTCTTGACATGCTCCTACAACAGCTGTTTCCCAGGTTCACCTCTGCTCCTTGCCATAGACATATGAACTAAATCCAACCCAGAAACCTTTCAAACATGTTTAATGACCTTTCCCTCTCAGCAAGACTCATTAGCATTAGTACAACTCGGCTGCTGGACCAGAATGACCTCATGCCTGGGTTTGACCAAAAGGACAGATAAAGTTGCCTGTACTCTCCCCTGTGGAGCAGGCGTTTTCTTTCAGAGGTGCTAAGTAGTGTCACCCTCAGGGCACAAAGGAAGACCAGCTAATAACACGCAGGGAATTTTTCAATGAGGATACCCACTCCATCACCTGCATTTTGAACAGAAGGGACTGGAAACACAAACTGTAATTTCTCCTTTCAGTTCTTGCAGAGATTTAGGCTGCAGGCTATGGATTTCAGAAGGTAATTTCCACAGGTGATAAAATGTTCTCCTTGTCAAAACAAGACTGTTGTGGTTTGGGTTTTTTTTCCCCACAAATGATTAGCTGGCAATTTGGCTAGCAGATGCTGAGTGATAGGATCTCACAAATCAGCAAATCCTACCATTCCCTCAGTCCACACCTGTTTTACTATCACCATGATGAGTGCTGAACCTGGATGTGATTAAATTTAAATACCTCCCTCAGGTGCTTAGGAAAAGAAGAAAAAAGCAACAGAACACAATTTTGCAGAAGTAATACCCTGGCTCAGAAAGGGGCAAATTGAGCAGTAGGAAAACAGCATCTTGGCTTTTTAAAAGTTCATTTGCTCCTACTGTTTATACCTTACCTGAAGCTACATCACTCTGCTTTGCTGACATCTCAGCTGGTTATTTCCTTTAAAGATTATGATGTTGGGTGGAATATGAGCTGCAATCTTTGTGTTTCCATATAAGCTTGCCCCTAGCAAGAAGGGAAGGACACAAGCCCTCTTGCCCTTTAGAAAATAAGCAGCAAATAGGACTCCTGTTTTCCAAACATGTACTAAGTTATTTAAGTTGTTTTCATGTGCCATGGACAGAGGCACTGAGTGCAGCCTCAGCAGGTTTGCTGACCACACCAAGCTGTGTGGTGTAGCAGACAGGCTGGAGAGAAGGGATCCGTCCAGAGGGACCTGGACAGGCTGCAGAGGTGGGCACAAGCCAACCTCATGAGGCTCAACAAGAGCAAGTGCAGTGTCCTGCATCTGGGTCGAGGCAATCCCAAGCATAAATCCAGGCTGGACAGTGAGTGGCTGGAGAGCAGCCCTGAGGAGAGGTACTTGGGGATACTGGTGGAAGAGAAGCTCAGCATGAGCCAGCAGTGTATACTTGCAGCCCAGAAAGCCAACCAGAGCCTGGGCTGCATCAGGAGAAGTGTGGCCAGCAGGTGGAGGGAGGTGATTCTCCCCCTCTGCTCTGCTCTGGTGAGACCCCACCTGGAGTACTGCATCCAATTCTGGAGCCCCTATTACAAGAAAGATGTGGAGATGCTGGAGTGTGTCCAGAGCAGGGCCATGAGGATGCTCAGAGGGCTGCAGCAGCTCTGCTGTGAGCACAGACTGAAAGAGTTGGGGCTGTTGAGTATGGAGAAGAGAAGGCTGTGAGGTGACCTTCTTGTGGCCTTCCAGGATCTGAAGGGGGCATACAAAAAAGCTGGGGAGGGACTTTGTAAGGCTCTCAGGGAGTGACAGGACCAGGAGGAATGGAGCAAAGCTGGAGGTGGGTAGGTTCAGATTGGACATGAGGAGCAAGTTCTTCACCATGAGAGTGGTGAGAGGCTGGAATGGGTTGCCCAGGGAGGTGGTTGAGGCCTCATGGCTGGAGGTGTTTCAGGCCAGGCTGGCTGAGGCTGTGTGCAGCCTGCTGTAGGCTAGGGTGTCCCTGAGCATGGCAGGGGGCTTGGAACTAGATGATCTTTGTGGTCCCTTCCAACCCTGACTGATTCTAGGATCCTATGATTCTATAATTCTATGATTCTAACTTAAAGCTATTCTGTATTCACTATTAAAAAGAAAAAATGAATATGTGAGTACCACGTTTCAGTCTGGATGTTTTTTTTCTTCCTGGCAAATTTATGTGTATGGCATGAAAAGGACTGAGGAGACTTAGAAAAGTTTGAGTTAAAAAGATCATAAATACACTTTTTCACCCTCCTAAGGAAACATAACAAGTCTGTTATCCTCTGTTCTCCTGATTTCATTAGAGAGACACCAGTGGAGTTACAGTGTATTAGGCTGGAGTAACCAAGTGATGAATTAGGTCCTGTACCTTTCATTACAGCAGCATAAAGCAAATGCAGTGCTCATATGTTTCTTTGATAATATGGTCACTGAAAGAGAAAATATATTCATAGCAGTTGTTTAAAAACATCTAACTAGAGAAATTGGTGTTATATGTTTTGTTTCCCCCATCAGTGGTATCTGCATACACTTCACACCTGAGAAATAAAAAAGATTTGTATAACTGCCACAATGAGCTCACTTTATTGTGTGATATATGTTTGTCCTGCAAGGCTAATAGACCTATTAGATGTCCTGACTTGCTGAGCTCACCCTTCTGCTATTGGGGGAAGCAAGGGTGGGAGGAAAACAAAGGCTTGGGCCATTATGTCCCCTCCCAAAGTGATAAACAGGGACCCACAGGGGTTTAGGTACTTGTTGGTGTCTTGCCCAAATAAGGGTGAGCAAGCCCTGGGGTCACTTAATATGGTCAGTTTGGCAAATGCCATCTGATTGGTGAATCTCTGTGCACAAAGGAGCCTTTGCACTTGGGCAAGTAATAGAAATGGAGCTCAGTTGCAAACAGTTGTGCTGCTTCTGCCCTGCTGCCTCTGCCTCACTGCTCTTGGACAGTGTGTTCTGCTCTGCCTCATGCTTCAGACCATCTTAGCCCTGATATTTTGAGCTTGAACTACCTGGAAACTGAAGTATCTCAGGTTTCCCAGGAGAAGGCATTTCTCTGCCTCACACCATAGCAAGAAGTGCCACCGACATTGTGCTCTCTGCACATCTGCAAGAGATGCTGTCTGCATCTCTGCAAACCTCTGTGCCAAGAGGAACCAGGATCAAGTCAGAGATTGTCTGCCTCTTTCCTAGCACCCTGCAAAGTTCTAGAAACCTCTCAACAGCCAAGCAGTTCCAACAGTGCCAGTAGCCAGGGACTATCTTGAAATTCCTACTCCACCGCTGTGAGCAGAACAGACTTGCCCCAGGGCTCCAGGCTGCCTGTTTGTAAGTGAGGCAAAGCCATTTTGTGGTTAAACTGTTCCTATTCTTCTGATTCTCCTAAATGAAGATTATTCTCCTAAAATAAGGTTTTCCTGACCGAATTGGAGCCCAAATTTAACTAATTAGTACAGAGCTGTGGGCAGTGCTTTCCAGAAATAAAATTACCTACCTATTGTATAATTCCTGCCTCGTAAATTGCCACAACTAAATCAGTGTTGTGATATTTCCAGATGGCACTCTACTGTATTAGGTTTGGGCACCCCATGAAATAAGCTTCAACTGGAAGAATTAGCTAAGCTTTTACGTCATCTCAGTGCTGGACTCATAGTTTTGTGCATCTTCATTTGCACCTTCACATTTATTCACATATGCAGATGACTTAGAATCATAGAATCAACCAGGTTGGAAGACACCTCTAAGATCATCCAGTCCAACCCAGCACTCAGCCCTATCCAGTCAACTAGACCATGGCACCAAGTGCCTCATCCAGGCTTTTCTTGAATGCCTCCAGGGACGGTATATAAATTCATATGACAAACAACTGGTGAAGTCCCTTGCTTGTCAAATCACAGACCATGAACTCAATGCTTATCCTTCTTTTCTGCTAGCTGCTTTTTGGGTTGGGGGGATTGAGATGCATACCCTGCCATGAGTGCATGCCCTGTCATTTTGTAGCCATGACAAAGCTTACATCATTCTGATGGTCTCTTGACTTTATGTTCTTCTTCACCGGTTTCTCTTTAAAAGTTCAAGGACTTTTTCTCCTCTCCTTCCCTGTATGTTGCAATTTTGATTGCATTTTGTATCTTCACCATTTTCATTAGTATTCTTATGCCAAGGCCTCTCTAATTTGTTCATATATTCCTGGCTGGAGGCTGATGTGTGAACTCCATGAAGCAAGTGGCTGCATTTTCTGCCTGCAATTTCTTCAAACTGCGTGACACCTCTTTGTGACTCCAGGCACAGGAGAAGGTCAAGATAAACAGCAGTGGCTAAGAATAAGAGTTTGACTCTTTATGTGGGAGTTATTAATCTGGAGAATGGTAGAAAAGCAAAAAAACTTTCACCAGTGAAAGAATGATTAGAATTCCTACAGTATTCTGTTTGTAATTCTCTATCTAAATATTAGCAAAATGCCCAGTAAAAAAAAATTGTCTGACAGAAACAACTAAGTAAATAATAGAGCTGCTTGGAAATTTTTCATCAGTGAAAAATGCATCTTCTGGACAATAATATTTTCTGTGAAAAAAGAAAGAAAACCTCAGCCTGTGTAATTGATGGTTTCACTAGAAAAAAAAAACATCTAAAGTTATTTTTGTTAAATAGACTGAAGTATTTTTGAATTGGTGTATAAATGAATGATGAGGTAGGTATCTACTATGGACATGGTCCACTGATGTGAATCATAGAATCAACCAGGTTGGAAGAAACCTCCAAGATCACCCAGTCCAACCTAGCACCCAGCCCTAGTCAATCAACCAGACCATAGCACTAAGTGCCTCAGCCAGGCTTGGCTTCAACACCTCCAGGGATGGTGACTCCACCACCTCCCTGGGCAGCCCATTCCAATGCCAATCACTCTCTCTGCCAACAACTTCCTCCTCACATCCAGCCTAGACCTCCCCTGGCACAACTTGAGACTGTGTCCCCTTGTTCTGTTGCTGCTTGCCTGGCAGAAGAGACCAACTCCCACCTGGCTACAGCCTCCCTTCAGATAGCTGTAAACAGTAAGAGGTCACCGCTGAGCCTCTCCTTCTCCAGGCTAGTTCAAGATGAGTTCAAGATGAGGTAATGAGTACAGTACAGATAATGTCTTTTTTTTATCTGATGCCTAAAATGGTCGAAGAGTGGTGAGCAAAATATATACAATCTCTAGATGAATTGCTAGGCTGGGAGATTGAATCAAGGTACAACAACTGGGTCTGTATTTTCTTGTGGCTTCTTTTATGTATTTCTACTTTGTCTCTAGAAATCCAGAAACAAACCTTGCAGATGGTAAAGAACATCACACCTGGAAACTTTTAGCTAGAATAGAATAGAATAGAATCAACCAGGTTGGAAGAGACCTCCAAGATCACCCAGTCCAACCTAGCACCCAGCCCTAGCCAAACAACCAGACCATGGCACTAAGTGTCCCAGCCAGGCTTTTCTTGAACACCTCCAGGGATGGTGACTCCACCACCTCCCTGGGCAGCCCATTCCAATGCCAATCACTCTCTCTGCCAACAACTTCCTCTTAACATCCAGCCTAGACCTCCCCTGGCACAACTTGAGACTGTGTCCCCTTGTTCTGTTGCTGGTTGCCTGGGAGAACTTTCCATAACAGCTATGTATTGCCCAAACCTTTTCACAATGTCACATTGAGGCATAAAAAGAAATTAAGAAAAAATATTTATGGAGTAGTTAAAGGAGCTTTGCAACTCCACAGCTGACATACTCAGTCTCTTTCTGCCCTTATTGCAAGCCAGCTGGGTGGAAGCCAGACCTAGAAACCACACTTGTAACAGTGTGAAGCTCTGCTTACTTAACCTTCACATGAGGAAGCTCAAACACAGTGTTCTAACACATGTGTACAACATATACGTGGCTGGGCTGCATTCATCTGTGGGGAATAACTGACTTTTGGGTAAGCATAGTTCAAAATGTAGCTAATTGTTATGGTGGAGTCCCCTGTCTTAAACTACTGTTTCCTGATGAAAGAAACCTGTAAACAAAGCAAGTTTTTACCATGGAGACAGTGGTAATTTTACCCACCAGTGGGGAGAACTTCCTGAAAGTGATTTCCTTCTGGCACAAGGCACCAGCAGTGCCCCCACCAACACCGAGCCTGGTTACCAGCACACTGGATGACAAAGCACACACAAGGACATACTATATCTTATGCCTGGAGATCCCACCACAGCTGTCAGTGCCTGACATACATAAAACCTTCTTCATCCCTGCTCTGATGTTTCCTAAAGATTCTTTACACTTCTAAGCTCCTGCTTCAAGGTTATTGTTAATTGCCATGCAATTAGCACTATAGCTTCTGGTTATCTTGAAACACAGGCAGAAAGAGGTCACATCTGCCTGCTGTGAACTCTGTAGACAAACCTCAAGGCTGTTTTGCTGTACCTAAGAAGCTCAAAAGAGTGAGGAAAGGAAACTAACAGTCCTGTGATCAAGCTCTCCATGTTTGCTTCCATCATAGAAACATAGAATCATAGAATCAACCAGGTTGGAAGGGATCTCCAAGATCATCCAGTCCAACCCCAGCCCTATCCAAGCAGAGGGGTTGGAGCTAGATGATCCACAACTCTGTGATTCTGTGATCCTACAGTGCATGCATAATTGCCTTTACTATTTCCTTCTCACCCTACTGCTCCTCCGGCAGTCCTTTACCAGGCTTCCCTTACAGTAGACAGTAATGAGCTGTCTTTAGTGAGTCTCATTGTAATCATCAAGAGAGGAGGTGATAGAGGCTTGTCATGTCCAGAGGCCACAGCTGTAAAACATTCTCCTATGAAGAAAAGCACAAAGATGTGGGAGGGGAAGGTGCCTTTACCCCATAACACACTTGGTAATCTTTGAACAATAGAAGCCTACAGCATTGTTGACAGCTCAGCAGCCTGCTCTTTTCTGTAGCATTTTGTTTCACTAAAGCAGTTATTTACAGTGTTTGTACAGACAGAATGACATTTTTCCCCCCCCTTGATAATAAATGCACAAAACAACACTCTCTCATCAATCTGGCTAAGTCTGCTCATCCTGCTTTCAGCTGTACAACGACCTTTTTGTGCTGACTGACTAATCTGTCCCTTACATGGTTTGTAACAGATACAGATTGCTTACCTTCTCTTCCTGCTTGATGACATACTGATTAATAGCACCACAAGAGCTAGCTACTTGTGATCAATTAATCATCTGTCATAATTGTTCAGTAGCTAAATAATTATCAATTTTGGGTGCTTGTGATAGTGAAGGTTGACAGTGTTAGAAAGGAGAACATGTTCTCATTGCTTCGCTGGGGACTTGGGGCTAAAAACTGCATAGAAATACATAAGTGTCAGGGCATTTTATCCTTCTGCAATTTGGATTCTAATAACTCTTTTCAGGGAATATAGCAAAGCATTCATTAGATGTCAGTTGCCAAGGGAAACTGGAAATGGGAATGCAATGCCTTTCTTCAGAGCGTTGATGGGTTGAAGGCTGTCCCAAACATCTTCAACTCTACTGCCTGCTTCAATGGTAGGAATCAGGAGTAAAAATATTTATCTTCACTCACCAGTCAATGACCTATGTGCAAAGAATTAGTCAGGTTTATGATCTCCTGCTAGTTATGAGTGAATGCAGATTGCTATTTGAAAACACCAAACTTGTAAGAGGAGCAGAGGTGAACTAGTTTTTGGCATGCACCCAACTCTGACACTAAGCTCTTGGCCTCTAGAGAGTCTCACCTGGGAATGTTGGAGCATTCAATGACTCTGTCTTTCCCTCTAGATCTGTAACTTTATCTTTCACTGGATAGCATGTTAGGAAGTTCATAACGAAGGGAAATTCTAGCTGAGCATCCAGCAGTGTGCCCAGGTAGCCAAGAGAGCCAATGGCATCCTGGCCTGGATCAGGAACGGTGTGGCCAGTAGGATGAGAGAGATCATTCTTCCCCTGTACTCAACACTGCTCAGGCCACACCTTGAGTGCTGTGTCCACTTCTGGGATCTCAAGTTCAAGAGACAGGGAACTGTTTGAAAGAGTCCAACTGAGGCTACAAGTGTTATTAAGGAAATAGGACATCTTGTTTAAGAGGAAAGGCTGAGGCTGTTTTGCCTGGAAAAGTGAAAGCTGAGAAGGGATCCTATCAGCAGTTACAAATACCATAAGAATGGGTGTCAAGAAGATGGAGTCAGTCTCATTTCACTGAGGCCAAGTGATAGGACAAGTGACAATGGATACAAAGCAGAACACAGGAAGATCCAACTCAACATAAAGATGTGACAGTGATGGAGCACTGAAACAGGCTGCCCAGAGAGGTGTTTGAGGTCTCATCCCTGGAGGTGCTTAAGGCCAGGCTGGATGAGGCTGTGGGCAGCCTGCTCTAGGGTAGGGTGTCCCTGCCCATGGCAGGGGGATTGGAACTAGATGATCCTTGTGGTTCCTTCTAACCCTGACTGATTCTATGATTCTATGATTCTATATGACACTCAGCTTAGGACTTCAGAACTGTGTTATAGGATGATTCATCTAGAAGGGAAGCAATGTGCAGCCTGGCACTCGAAGTCGAGTGAGACAGAGGCATTGGCTGCATTAGGTGTGAGCAGATTAATAGTCTGCTTAACCTAGTGGCTGAATTCAAGGGCAAAGTGGAAGGCTTAAGGCTGAAAGGGAATGTGAAAGAGAGCTGGACCTACAGCACCATGCTCTACAGTCCCCCTTACCAGAGGGAGATCAACTAAGTAACAAGGGAGAATGGATGCAGGTGCCTGCCAGAAGGGGCAAGGGAAAACCCTTCCAGCCATCCTCCCATCCTCAGCTGCCCTTACACGACAGCAGCATTCTGATCTAAAATAAATGTTCATAAAATGAAAGGATAAGCCAGTAGTTTTCTGATAATGAAAGAAATGTCCCATAAAATGAAGGGATAAGGGAGATGAGATCAAGAGATCAGTACTTCTAATTCACAAGACCTGTAATTCCTTCAGCATTCTTCAGTTGCTGGAGGCAAAAAAAACCCCAAAACCAAAACCAACACAACACACTGTGATGAAACTTGGACATTTTTGTTTTGGTCTGGACATTAAAATCAGACTAAACATTAGTAGGAGTGTGTTAGGTAAAGAGTTCTTGTTTGTTTGTTTGTTTGTTTGTTTGTTTTGGTATTTTTCTTGCAATCAAAGGTAGTTCTAAATCTGTCTACAAAATATACAGAAAACCACAGGTAGCTTTCATGACTGTTGTCTGTAAACTGTAGAAAGACAAATTGGTGAAGCTGGTGAGGGGTCTGGAACACAAACCCAATGAGCAGAGGCTGAGGGAGATGAGAGTGTACAGCCTGCAGAAGAGGAGGCTCAGGGCAGAGCTCATTGCTGTCTACAACTACCTGAAGGGAGGCTGTAGTCAGGTGGGGTTGGTCTCTTCTCCCAGGCAACCAACAACAGATTAAGGGGGGACAGTCTCAAGTTGTGCCAGGGAAGGTTTAGGCTGGATGTTAGGAGGAAGTTGTTGTCAGAGAGAGTGATTGGCATTGGAATGGGCTGCCCAGGGAGGTGGTGGAGTCACCAAACCTGGAGGTGTTTAAGCAAAGCCTGGCTGAGGCACTTAGTGCCATGGTCTACTTGGCTGGATAGGACTGGGTGCTAGGTTGGACTGGATGATCTCAAAAGTCTCTTCCAACCTAGTTGATTCTATGATTCTCTTCTATGCTTCTATGATAACTTCTATATCATTCCCTCAGTACATGATACGAGTTATAAAATCACTGCTTTATAAGAAAGGAGCAACAGTTGTTAAACTGCCCTCTCAAATGACAGTGGTTAATTTTGTACTTCATGATAAGACTTCACTATAAAAGGACCATGGAAGCTAAATATTTAGGTTATGTTGTGTTGCCTCTTGAATAAATGACTTCTCTTAAAGACCAGCTTGATGATTGCATGGATGCTGATGCCAAGCTTTTTACAAAGATAAATAAATACTCATCTTGATTAATGGTCTTTGAGTGAAGAAGTTAATGATGCACTTCCACAAAAGGTTAAGCCTCAGGTAGTGTGAGTCTAGTCAGCTGAGATTCTTTCTTTTCTATTTGTCTCTGATAGTTGACTTTTCTCTTACCTCACATTATTACTGAAGAGATTCCTACCACCCCACCCCCCCTCAACCCCCCCAAATAATGAATGTGGAACTGAAATAGGTTCTTAAATTCCTCTGTATTTTAGGTATTCTTCAGATTTCACAAAATCACAGCATGATAGGGCTTGGAATGGACTTCTGGAGATCATTTAGTTGAACTCCCCTGCTAAAGCAGGGTCACTTAGAGCAGCTTTCATAGGAACACATTCAATTATGTTTTGAAAGCCTTCACAGGAGAGTCTAAAACCTCTTTGGGTAGCCTTTTCCAGTCTTTATGTTTAGGTGGGACCTTCAGTGTTTCAGTTGGTTCCCATTGCCCCATATCCTGCCACTGTGCCACTGAAAAGAGACTGGCCCCATCATCTTGACACCTACCCTTTAGACATTTATACATATTGGCAAATCCCCTCTCAGTTTTCTCCAGGTGAAAAAGAGCCTCAAACCTCTCAGCCTTTCCTTATAAGAGAGAGAGCTCATTTCCCTCATCATCTTCAGAGCCTTCCAATGGACTGTTTCCAGTAGTTCCTCATGACTCATGAACTGGAGAGTCTAGAATTGGAGGCAGTTTTTCAGATGTGGCCTGAGAAATGCATTTGTTAGGTTTAGACCAGCCTCTGAATTTTAGTAGTTCATCTTCCTCTTTTTCCCTCTGAATTCCTTTCTTTCTTTTCCTCCAGTTTACCTATACATTTACAGGCAGATGTTGGTGCATTGTACTGAAACTATGCAAATGAATTAGTAAATTAGGCTGCAATTACTGAGTCCAAATCAGCTGTTCCAACAAAATTCTCCTACTGGTCTGCAGAATTTACAGAAGGAAGAAAAAGAAAAAGCCCAGAGAGAGTTTCTCTAAAGCCTTAAAATAAATGGATTGCAGCTATGATACCTCTCTTCAGCTCTAGAATTTGCTTCATCTTATGAAAAAGTAAACCACAGTCAGCCTCGAATCTTGAGGATTTTAGGCTTTTTGGATGCTGCAGAATATTGCATCTGTTAGAGTTGTAATGTGCCTGTAGCCAAGATTCTCTTTTTTTTTCCATTTCTGATCTCAGTTTTGACCTGTGTAACATGGAAGATTTTCTGGGAATGGAAGGAAGACACTTAAAATAAGCACAAGATTCACGCATCCACTCTTACAAATGCAGAGACATCTTAAGTATCTCTTACTAGGACAGCTGAATCATAGCATTGAGTTGTAGAATGATAGAATCAACCAGGTTGGAAAAGACCTCCAAGATCACCCAGTCCAACCTAGCACCCAGCCCTGGCCAATCAACTAGACCATGGCACTAAGTGCCTCAGCCAGGATTTTTTCAACACTTACAGGGATGGTGACTCCACCACCTCCCTGGGCAGCCCATTCCAATGCCAATCACTCTCCCTGGGAAGAACTCCTTCTTAACATCCAGCCTAAACCTTCCCTGCCACAGCTTGAGACTGTGTCCCCTTGTTCTATTGCTGGTTGCATGGCAGAAGAGACCAACCCCACCTGGCTACAGCCTCCTTTCAGGTAGTTGTAGACAGCAATGAGGTCAGCCCTGAGCCTTCTCTTCTCCAAGTTAAACAATTACAGCTTCCTCAGCCTCTCTTCACAGGGCTGTGCTCCAGACCCCTCACCAGCTTTGTTACACTCCTCTGGACGTGTTCAAGTATCTCAACATCTTTCTTGAATTGAAAAGCCCAGAACTGGACACACAACTCGAGGGGTGCCCTGACCAGTGTTGAGTACAGGGGAAGAATAACCTCCCTTGTCCTACTGGCCACACTGCTCCTAATAGAGCTGAATTCTACCCTCAAAATGTTCTCTTTTGACTACTTCAAACTCAAATCAAGGTATTGGGTGATTTGACTCTACTTCATCACAATGTCATTCTCTCCCATTTAGGATAATGTTAACTACTGAGTAGTAGAGAAAGTGTATACAAATACATGGAGCATCTTTACATATATTTCACAGTATCACAGTATCATCAGGGTTGGAAGAGACCTCACAGATCATCAAGTCCAACCCTTTACCACAGAGCTCAAGGCTAGACCATGGCACCAAGCTTTCAGTCAATGGCCTTTTATTCTCTTTTTAATATGATTTAATGATCATAATCCTATGTAAATTTCACCTCATCAAACTATTTCTCATTATAGATTAATATTTCATTACTATAGTTGATATTGAATCTAAATTATACTAATTATTTTATGGGAAAATAAAAATCTGGGTGATATCATCTTTTTTCTCCAGGAAAATCAAGCCTTTGTGTGCTAGAAATTTCAGGTCACTCTTACCAAACTGCTTTTCAGTAACAAAGTGCAGGGTGGTATTCTGAAGGTGCTAAATCATGAGAACAGCAAGGTCTATCTAATATAAACCTCAATCCTTTGATATGAAATTATTTTTATTGTATTTTTTCTTCACTATTTTCACATGTAGGGGGCAGGGAACACTCAAACCATCACATGTCCAGAGAAGGGCAATGACGCTGGTGAGGGGCCTGGAAAACAAACCCTATGAGGAGAGGCTGAGGGAGCTGGGGGTGTGCAGCCTGGAGAAGAGGAGGCTCAGGGGGGACCTCACTGCTGTCTATAACTACCTGAAGGGAGGCTGTAGCCAGGTGGAGTTGGTCACTTTTGCCAGGCAAGCAGCAACAGAACAAGGGGACACAGTCTCAAGTTGTGCTGTGGGAGGTCTAGGCTGGATGTTAGGAGGAAGTTTTTGACAGAGAGGGATTGGCATTGGAATGGGCTGCCCAGGGAGGTGGTGGAGTTGCCATTGCTGCAGGTGTTCAAGCAAAGTCTGGCTGAGGCACTTAGTGCCATGGTCTAGTTGATTGGCCAGGGCTGGGTGCTAGGTTGGACTGGATGATCTTGGAGTTCTCTTCCAACCCAATTGATTCTATGATTCTATGATTCCATGTGGCTACAGAGTAACAGAAAATATTTGTAGTTTCTCAAGGTCAGAACTCAAACTGTATTATATCTGCAAGATAAGGTTTACCGTGAGGGGTAATATCTTTTACTAGTCTAATGGATATATATGGAAGAGACAGAGCAGGACTTGGACTCAGCAATCACTCTTCAGAGACCCGTGGCTGTCATAGTGCAATGTTCTGCTTGCAAAGAAATCACAGTTGTCCAGCAATATATGGTTATGTTTTCTCTATGGTCAGGGCAGAATTCCCAGAGTTAATTCTCTCAGGAAAACTTGTTCCTAGTGTTATTTACAGAGCTTGAGTTTTCTGCAGATCTTGCCAATAAAAACATTTTCACCAGAAAGGAAGCATAATGACAATAAACAAGGTTAGAAAGCACATTAATGAACACTTCAAACTTCTATTTACGCAGCACTAATAAAAACCCAGGTGGTTTGAATCCCCTTTGCATGGCTAAATCAATGCAGCAAATGATGAAGGGCAGGGGAGAAGAAAAATGAAAGACATTTCTACAGGAGTAAAAGTGCACATAAGGCTTAATTATCTCCCAACCAGGCTAAAAAGACATGACTGGATAGGTATATTCTGTGTTGTTGCAACTTTGCAGCATTGCCAGGACTAGTTCCACATTTCACTCTTTCTTAAGTCATATATTAAGCCTTAGTGGAAGTGTATTGTAGCATGTCAGTAGACTTAAGATCTTAAGAAGGTCAATGGGATCCTGGGGTGTATTAAGAAGAGTGTCTCCAGCAGATCAAGGGAGGTTCTCCTCCCCCTCTACACTGTCCTGCTGAGACCTCACCTTGAATACTGTGTTCAGTTTTGGGCTCCCCAGTTTAAGAGGCACAGAGGTCTGCTCTAGAGAGTCCAGCAGAGGGCTAGGAGGATGATGAGGGGACTGGAGGGCATGGCTGATGAGGAGAGGCTGAGGGACCTGGAGCAAAGTTGCAAGCAGTCTGCTCTTCTCTGCCTTGCCTCCCTGCTCTCAGCTTGGACAACCTGTTCTGCTACGCCTCATGCTGCAGACCAGCTTAGCCCTGATGTTTTGAACTATCTGCAAACTTAAGTGCTTCAAGTTTACCAGAGGGGACCTTGAGAAGCACCTTGGAGAAGAGTGAAGAGAAAGCAAACAGTTCCTGCTTTTGGACCACCGTGCCCTGCCTTCCTGCTGGAAGGACCTGCCTCTGCCACAGACTGCCACCATTCATGGGAACACACTGAGCAGCTCCAACACCACCACAAAGGAGCCAGGGACTAGCACTAAATTCCACTCCACCACCATGAGTAGAACAGACTTTCCCTGGGGCTCCAGGCTGACTATTTATAAGTGGGGTGGAGCCATTTCATGGCTAAACCTTTTCCAATCTTCTGATTCTCCTAAATTACTGAATTGCCCATAAGCATCCTGGTGAAGATTTTCCCAACCAAATTACAACCCAAATTTAACTAGTTTGTATTTGCTTTGTGGGTGGGGCTTTTTGGAAATAAAAATAACTACATATTTGCCTAATTCCTGCCTCCTTAACTGCCCCAACTCATTCAACACCTCCCGGAGTTGTTCAAGAAAAGCCTGGGTGAGTCACTTTGTGCTATGGTCTAGCTGACTGGATAGGGCTGGGTGATAGGTTGGACTGGATGATCTTGGAGGCCTCTTCCAACCTGGTTGATTCTATGATTCTATTCTATGATTCTAACAGAATAACAGAGATCATCCAGTCCAACTCCCCTGCCAAAGAAGAATCCTCTAAGGTAGTTCGCACAGAAATGTATCTCAGCAGGCTTTGAGTCTACAGAGAAGGAGACTCCACAACTTCTCTAGGCAGCCTGATCCAGTGCTCCTTTACCCTCACTGCAAAGAAGTTTCTCCTCATGTTGAGGTAAAACCTTCTGTGTTGAAATTTGCATTCATTGCTCCTTGTCTTACTGCTGTGAACCACTAAAACACAACAACCCCATGGAGAGATACAGGCTGGGGTCGGAGTGGCTGGAGAGCAGCCAGACAGAGAGGGATCTGGGGGTACTGATTGATACCTGCCTGAACATGAGCCAGCAGTGTGCCCAGGTGGCCAAGAGAGCCAGTGGCATCCTGGCCTGCATCAGGAATGGTGTGGTCAGCAGGAGCAGGGAGGTCATTCTGCCCCTGTACTCTGCACTGGTTAGACCACACCTTGAGTGCTGTGTTCAGTTCTGGGCCCCCCAGTTTAGGAGGGACATTGAGATGCTTGAGCGTGTGCAGAGAAGGGCAACGAGGCTGGGGAGAGGCCTTGAGCACAGCCCTACGAGGAGAGGCTGAGGGAGCTGGGATTGGTTAGCCTGGAGAAGAGGAGGCTCAGGGGTGACCTTATTGCTGTCTGCAACTACCTGAGGGGTGGTTGTGGCCAGGAGGAGGTTGCTCTCTTCTCTCAGGTGGCCAGCACCAGAACAAGAGGACACAGCCTCAGGCTGTGCCAGGGGAAATTTAGGCTGGAGGTGAGGAGAAAGTTCTTCCCTGAGAGAGTCATTGGACACTGGAATGGGCTGCCCGGGGAGGTGGTGGAGTCGCCGTCCCTGGAGCTGTTCAAGGCAGGACTGGTCGTGGCACTTGGTGCCATGGTCTGGCCTTGAGCTCTGTGGTAAAGGGTTGGACTTGATGATCTGTGAGGTCTCTTCCAACCCTGATGATACTGTGATACTGTGAAAAAGAGCTTGGCCCCATCCATTTGACACCCCTCCAATATTTGTATACATTGATCAGAACTCCTCTCAGTTTTGTCCAGACTAAAGAGCCCCAGGTCTGTGTCTCTCTCTGCAGGGGAGATGCTCAGTTCTCCCAGTCATCCTCGTGGCTCTACACTGGACATTCTCCAGAAGGTCCCTGTCTCATAGCTTAAAATAACTTCTTTCTTTGGTTAGTTGGTTGTGGATTTTTTTCTTCTCAGATTTATTAGTTTGTTTTATGATTTTGATTTTTTTTTTGTTATAATTGGTTGGGTTTTGATTTATTTTTTATCTTTTTTTTTTTTTTTTTTTTTTTAAGCTTTGTATTCATATCTCTCCATTCATCAGGAATACACTTTTTAATTATCATTTAATTTGCTCAAATAATGTAAAAATGAAACAAGCCCTTCTGAACGATAGCATAGTCACTGTGTGTTCAAATCTCCATTGTGGTGGAGATCTTATTCTTTGGACAGTCTCAAGTTGTGCCAGGGGAGGTCTAGGCTGGATGTTAGGAGGAAATTCTTCCCAGAGAGAGTGATTTGCCTTTGGAATGGGCTGCCCAAGGAGGTGGTGGAGTTGCTGTCCCTCGAGGTGTTCAAGAAAAGCCTGGATGAGACACTTAGTGCCATGGTCTGGTTGACTGGATAGGGCTGGATGCTAGGTTGCACTGGATGATCTTGGAGGTCTCTTCCAACCTGGTTGATTCTATGATTCTTAGCAGAGCTAATCATAAGCTCCACTTTGGATGAACCAGATTCGTGGGGCTAAGTGCTTATCAAGACAGCTGTGCTACAGTTGTACTTTCAACATCTGAAGAACAGAATTCATACAAGGAAGAACAGCAGCAGGATCCAAGTTGTGGTCTCTTCCAACCTGGCTGATTCTGTGATTTGTAAGGGCTTGTGCCCAGTGCTGATGTACAGCTGTGAGTGCTGATCCCATAACACAGCATATTGTTCTTCAGGTTCATTTTCTAAACAAATGAAGCAAAGGCATCAGCACTGCATTGGTTAGTTGTGGTTGGGCTAATATAGAAAATATTAAGCTGAGGTGAAGAAAACTGAGAGCATATGATTTCTGTCTCTGCAGGATCTGACTCTGATTCTATTCATGCTAGCATCATTGTCTAACAACAATATTTGCACTACTCATGTAGTGAGATATTTCTCACCATCTGGACTATCTGAAGAAAAAC
The DNA here is from genome assembly GCF_015220805.1 of Pogoniulus pusillus. NCBI lineage: Eukaryota > Metazoa > Chordata > Aves > Piciformes > Lybiidae > Pogoniulus > Pogoniulus pusillus. Next base: position 4,088,032 of record NC_087266.1, read on the forward strand.
TACACAATAAAAACCTTTCAGACTTTGCAATCACAATGTTGTTTAATAACAGGTGGGCTATACTATCACCTTTAATTATTTTAGCCTGATTATTGCCTCCTAGAGTCAGTCAGCTGGAAGTCAGTGTTAACATTTCAGAGATAATGAATGAACTGATGACAAAATATGGAAGTAAAGCAGGCTCCAGCTGGGTTGTACCTAAAAGCCTGACAGCCTGTCAGAAGCTGTCAGATTCATACTTCTAACAAATAAAGATCATTTCTAGATAGCTTTATAAGTGATTAGGTCATCTCAAAAGGGATGGTTACTATCATAACTCTGAGAATTTACCATGAATCCATGCGTATGAGAGCTTTCCAGATGAAAAGATCAACCTGCTTTGTAACAACATGTCCCTGGGTGGTGTTCAGGAGGAGACTGGTTAAGGCACTTGTTGCCATGGTCTAGTTGACTGGATAGGGCTGGGGGATAGGTTGGACTGGATGATCTTGGAGGTCTCTTCCAACCTGGTTGATTCTATTCTATTCTATTCTATTCTATTCTATTCTATTCTATTCTATTCTATTCTATTCTATTCTATTCTATTCTAATATAAATTACTCTCCACTTTGTTTACACCAGCACTATTTCAATGACTCAGTGAAAAGAGGAAATATTCATTTTAGTTAGGGCAGTAGGTAGTGAATCACTAAAGTCCTTTTATTTATTGTTGCTTAATAATGCTCTACAGCAAAATCTTAGTCCAAGACCTTGACATGACCCATGATGAACAATGAGGTGTGTGATTTTTTGGACTACCCTCAGGGCTAAGCTGGATGACTTTTAATTGGGTCAAGGCAGATTTATAATAGACTTTAATGTCTTCTCTATTTTGTTCTTATTGCCATGATAGTGGCTCCGTTTGATAAAGCAATTTCAGAGCATTATCATTTAAGTAATTTTCATATTGAATTAGCAAACTGTATAACAACAGAGGAAGAAAATTAATGCATGTGCTGGACATCTCTTACAATATGCTTCTGCATCTCTTAACCACAAAATGACATCTGGGACCTTTCTCTGTGACCTTGTTCTTTTCGGTGCAATCAGTCAGTACAAAAAGCTCTTTTCTGCTGTTAAAAATAGATCACCTCATCTATTAAATGTTGTTCAGCAGAACACATCATCCTTGAAGAAAAAAAGAGAGAGAAAGTAACAGCAGTCAACATTCTTGCATTTCTGTTTTCTTCCAAATATGTCCAACACAGAGCCACAAAGTTAATTGAGGGAATGGAACATCTCTCTTATGAGGAAAGACTGAAGGAGCTGAGGCTATTTAGCTTGGAGAAGAGGAGACTGAGAGGTGACCTCACCAATGTTTATAAATGTGTGAAGGATGAGTGGTAATATTATTTTCATAGAATCATAGAATCAGCCAGGTTGGAAGAGACCTCCAAGATCATCCAGTCCAACCTAGCACCCAGCCCTAGCCAGTCAACCAGACCATGGCACTAAGTGCCTCAGCCAGACTTTGCTTGAGCACCTTCAGGGACAGTGACTCCACCACCTCCCTGGGCAGCCCATTCCAATGCCAATCACTCTCTCTGCCAACAACTTCCTCCTAACATCCAGCCTAGACCTCCCCTGGCACAACTTGAGACTGTGTCCCCTTGTTCTGCTGCTGATTGCCTGGAAGAAGAGACCAACCCCCACCTGGCTACAGCCTCCCTTCAGGTAGTTGTAGACAGCAATGAGCTCTGCCCTGAGCCTCCTCTTCTCCAGGCTAAACACCCTCATCTCCCTCAGCCTCTCCTTATTGGGTTTGTGTTCCAGGCCTCTCACCAGCTTTGTCACCCTTCTCTGGACACTTTACAGTATCTCAACATATCTCTTGAGTTGAGTAGCCCAGAAATGGACACAGTCCTCAAGGTGTGGCCTCACCAATGTTGAGTACAAAGGAAGACTAATTGTGTCAGTCACTTTTAAAAATCAGTTAATAAATTCATTACTAATTCAATTCACTGAACACTTTTGACTAGTAGCTATCTTTCAAGGTTTGCCAACATGTTTAATTTCTGATTCAGTGTGATGCTTGCCATGTATGGCATATAGTTTGGCTAAAAGCTATTGACAGGCTGTGGGGGTACTGTGATTTGTCACAGCTCCAGTAGTGTGCATAGATTTGTTCTGCAGAGAATATAAGTGACACTGAGTTTGTGTGATAGGCTCACAGGTGTAAAAATGATGGCATTTCATTAGGAAAAAATGTGGATTCTTTGGTAATGGTCACACAATGTAGAGCAATGTCTTGGCTTTGCTAAAGCTTGTGGCAAATATACCACTTTCTTCCCAGGTGCCAGGCTTTCTTTTTTCCTCTGTGTTGAATCTGGCAAACAGTAAATGATCTTATTATAGTGTTGCTCATTAAAATATGGGTCAAACTGTACAAAAAAAATGGAAAAGCAGAACTGTCAGATATAGATAGAAGCCACATGACAAGGAGAGAAGGGGGAAAAAAAGACAAAGCTAATTATCTCCTAGAACAAAGAAAAAGACCAAAGTGGATCTTTTCACAAAGAACTTTTTAGCGTGTCACCCAGCATCACCAGTTTTGCTCTTCCTTCACCTTTAAGGTGTTAGGAGGAAGTTCTTCACAGAGAGAGTGATTTCTCATTGGAATGGGCTGCCCAGGGAGGTGGTGGAGTCACCATCCCTGGAGATGTTCAAGCAAAGCCTGGCTGAGGCACTTAGTGCCAAGGTCTAGTTGACTGGATAGGGCTGGGTGCTAGGTTGGACTGGATGATCTTGGAGGTCTCTTCCAACCTGGCTGATTCTATGATTTGTAAGGGCTTGTGCCCAGTGCTAATGTACAGCTGTGAGTGCTGATCCCACAACACAGCATATTGTTCTTCAGGTTCATTTTCTAAACAAATGAAGCAAAGGCATCAGCACTGCATTGGTTAGTTGTGATTGGGCTAATATAGAAAATATTAAGCTGAGGTGAAGAAAACTGAGAGCATATGATTTCTGTCTCTGCAGGATCTGACTCTGTTCCAAAGTATCTCTACTTTAATGCTATAATCTTCTTTTACAGCTGAAAAAATAAAATCAAGATCAATATCTTTCTGGGTTTATATTGTCAAGATACCACTGGAAGTTAATTTGCATATAGATAACCATTAAAAAGGATTGTACACAGGCCACTGAAACATGAGACTTCTGTGACAAAGGCACACTGAAATTCAGTGCCTTAATCACACATCTTTCCTATCTAAAAGTATAGGGCTCAACTTCAAACCATAGACACAACCACTAAACACCTAGCAACAGTCTCCATCATGGGCAGAGCTGAAGACCTTAAATGTCCTGAGTGATACAGAAAGCACGTGTTTAATCTTTGGAGAGCAAGGTTTGTCCATACAGGCAAAGTGATTTGCCATTGAAATGGGCTGCCCAGGGAGGTGGTGGAGTCACCATCCCTGGAGGTGTTTGAGAAAACCCTGGATGAGGCACTTAGTGCCATGGTCTGGTTGACTGGATGGGGCTGGGTGCTAGTTTGGGGTGGATGATCTTGGAGGTCTCTTCCAACCTGGTTGATTCTATGATTCTATGAAAGATGGGGAATGGAGTACTGCATCTCCCCACCTGGAGTACTGCAGCCCTATTATGGGAGGGATGTGGAGATGCTGCAGCATGTCCAGAGAAGTGCCACAAGGATGCTCAGAGGGCTGCAGCAGCTCTGCTTTGAGGACAGACTGAAAGAGTTGGGGCTGTTGAGTCGGGAGAGGAGGAGGCTCTGAGGTGACCTTCTTGTGGCCTTCCAGTATCTGAAGGGGGCCTACAATAAAGCTGGGGAGGGACTTTTTAAGCTCTCAGGGAGTGACAAGACTAGGGGGAATGGAGCAAAGGTGGAGGTGAGGAGATTCAGACTGGAGGTGAGGAGGGAGTTGTTGAGCATGAGTGGTGAGAGCCTGGAATGGGTTGCCCAGGGAGGTGGTTGAAGCCCCATCTTTGGAGATGTTTAAGGCCAGGCTGGCTGAGGCTGTGGGCACCCTGCTCTAGGGTAGGGTGTCCCTGCCCATGGCAGGGGCATTGGGACTAGATGATCCTTGTGATCCCTTCCAACTCTGACTGGTTCTATGATTCTAAGGAATTAACTTGAGGGATAAAGCATAGCTATACTTGCTGTCTTGATCACCAAAAAATATCTATATCCATAAGGAAACTAACTATAATGAGAGTCTACTTGTGATGTTGCTGAGACAGCCCAGATTTCTGAAGACATAAGCTGACAGTTACTTACTATCCTTGTTCTCTTTTAACTGAACTAAAAGCAGGCAAAATGCAGATCAGGAATGGGGTTTGTAGTAAGCCTTAACAATAGACTGACTTCTTTCCATTTCTTCCTTGGAGAAACTGGCAATCAAAGAATGGGATTATGAAATATTAAACTGATTTAAGCAGCCAAAGAGTAGAGCTCAGCCTTGTGAATCTGTTGTGCAGAGACAGTTGAGCTTAAGAGATTGAAGCGCCAGCTTGATGAATGAATCTGCCCCTTGGCAATGAGGTGAGTTTGCATTGAAGGCTGGAGCCTCTCTGAATGGCAGTGACCTGCCTTATCTGTACAATATGGAAAGCAAAGCTGTTATCTAAAAGCTAAGCAGGTGTAGGAGGCAAAAGGAAATCAAAATTATTAACAACACTGGGAGTGGTCATAGATTTTCCTTGTCACATCTTTCTTTCCCTTTCTGCATTTGAATATATGATGGATGCATTTAATGAGGGAGCTGGGGAGATGAGACACCAACAAATACAAACAAAAATCCAACCAACCAACAGAAAAAAAACCCCACACAACAAAACCAAAGGAAACCTACCCAACTAAAAACCCACAAACATGAAAAGTCAAAATCACAAAGCCCCTGAAAATAAACCAACCACCAAAACCCAACCAGCTGCACAAAAATCAACCAAAACAACTTGTAGAACACATTTTTTTTGAAGATACTCATGGGTTCTACTCAATTTTTGGGTTAGCCTGAAAAAAAAAGCAAACAAACAGGAGCTCAAAACTTCCTCATAGAGGTCATAAATAGATATATTTCTCTGGGGGGTTTATTACAGTAGCTACCCTTTTACTTCAGCCTCCACCTTTCCTCTGGGTTTTAGTCTGCCTTATTGCAAGTTGTGCCAGAGGAGGTCTAGACTGGATGTCAGGAGGAAGCTGTTGGCAGAGAGAGTGATTGGCATTGGAATGGGCTGCCAGGGAGGTGGTGGAGTCATCATCCCTGCAGGTGTTCAAGCAAAGCCTGGCTGAGGCACTTAGTGCCATGGTCTAGTTGATTGGCTAGGGCTGGGTGCTAGGTTGGGCTGGATGATCTTGGATGTCTCTTCTAACCTGGTTGATTCTATGATTCTACCACTCCCCAGTTTTGAAAGAACATTCTGCTTTCCAGAATTCTTCCTCCATCTTTACACTCACTCTAAGCAACAAAAGAGAGACTTTGCTCATAGATCACTTGTAGAATCATAGAATCAACATGTAGAATTATTGAGGGTTTTAAAGAGAGATAACAGAAATGAAACTCTCAAATGAAATGGGAGAAAAAATACAGAATTTATTTGGAGATAGACATTAAAAAGCCATTACCACATCCCTGGCAAATCCCCTTGAATTTTCCCCCAACCCAAAAATTAAATCTATACTCCCCAATGCTCCAATCTTCCCCCCCCCATCCCCAATGCCTCTGCCATCCAAGAGGCCTGAACAAGCCACCCCAAAACAGGCCTATTGCTTACATGTTCTTCCCAACAAGGTGGCTTCTGCCAGGCACAGGGCAGGAGGAGGAGGAAAGCAGAACAAGCTCATCTTGTTGTGAGTTTATAAAGAGATAGAAGAATTATGGGATTGAAGAACAATCTTCTAGTCCCCAGAAGATTTTTTTTAACCCTATAGTCTCAACCTGGGACAAGAATCAACACTTTAGTAATTAAAATGAAGAATTATATTAGAAGAGACATTATCAGCAATGCATGACAAAAATTTTTCCTCCTCATGCTTTCCTCAATAAGTGGCATCTGAAAGCACACAACTCATCCAGGATGAATCATAGAATCATAGAATCAACCAGGTTGGAAGAGACCTCCAAGATCAGCCAGTCCAACCTAGCACCCAGCCCTAGCTAATCAACTAGACCTTGGCACTAAGTGCCTCAGCCAGGCTTTGCTTGAACACCTGCAGGGATGATGACTCCACCACCTCCCTGGCAGCCCATTCCACTGGCAAATCATTCAACATGCAGCTGAATTGTACAGGGCTCATTGGTTTGTTTGGTTGTTTGCTTTTTTTTTTTTTAGGCTGCCTGACTTATGTAGGAAATATTCAAAAGAAATTTCTCTCTCAGGGCTCTTTGGGGACTTTGCTGAAAGGCAAGAAAATCAATTGTTTAAATAGCAGCATCACTTTGTCACAGGCATGTGCTGAGGCATACATTGTTTAGCAATAAATCTGCTTCTAAAGGAATCCAGGTGAACACAATAAAAATAAGCAATAAAATATTCAACACCTATACAACAAATTCTATATACTGCTTTCAAGCAGCTTTAGGGTGATGAATAAATGCTTTTTTATTTCTTCAGAACAATAAAGCTCAGAGATGGACAGAATGGAGAGCTGGGCACAGGGGAACCTGATGAAGTTCAATAAGGACAAGTGCAGAGTCCTGCATCTGGGGAGGAAAAATAAACTCTACCAGTACAGGCTGGGAGGTGACTGCTGGAGAGCAGCCCTGTGGAGAGGGACCTGGGTTCCTGGTGGATAACAAGTTACCCATGGCACAGCAATGTGCCCTGCTGGCCAAGAAGGCCAATGGGATCTTGGGGTGTATTAGGAAGAGTGTGTCCAGCAGATCAAGGGAAGTTTTCCTTCCCCTCTGCTCTGCCTTGCTGAGACCTCATCTTGAATACTGTGTTCAATTTTGGGCTCCCCAGTTGAAGAGGGACAGGGATCTGCTGGAGAGGGTCCAGCAGAGGGCTAGGAGGATGATGAGGGGACTGGAGGGCATGGCTGATGAGGAGAGGCTGAGGGCCCTGGGGCTGCTTAGTCTGGAGAAGAGAAGACTGAGAGGGGATTTGATAAATGTTTGTAAGTATCTGAAGGCTGCCAGGAGCAGGGGGGACAGGCTCTGCTCACTGCCCCCTGGGATAGGACAAGGAACAATGGGTGTCAATTGCAGCAAAAGATGTTCTGCCTCAACACGAGGGGGAACTTCTTTACTGTAAGGATCACAGAGCCCTGGAAGAGACTCGCCAGAGAGGTTGTGGAGTCTCCTTCTCTGGAGCCTTTCAAGGCCTGTCTGGTTGTGTTCCTCTCTGATCCATGTTAGAAACTATTGTCCTGCTTTGGCAGGGGGGTTGGACTCGATGATCTCCTTGGGTCCTTTCCAACCCCTAACCTCCTGTGAGCCTGTAATATGATTAATGAATTATCAGAAGCCCCACAGATAAAAGATCTAAACTGGGCTGAGCATTAGGTATGAATCCCTCTTTGTCACAGAATCTCCTGTAACCTGTGAGGATCAGAACTAGTCTAATTCCATTTAATATTCAATCTGGAAATAAGTTATTCCATAGCAACTTTTGTTGAATAATGTATTTGGATGAAGATTGCTCAACCAGCAATGTGAAAGTGGAATGTTTGAAACTTCCTGTGAATATGTATAGTAAGAAGCTCAAGCACTAGAAGCAGCTCATGGACCATTGACAGTGAGCAATCAGTTATCCAGCCACATGACATCCAGGTATATGAGCATAACAACATCAGTTCAATACAAAAAGTGGTTTCCTAAAGAAACCATGAAAGTTGATTTATGGATAACAATAAATGCTTTGGCTGTCAACTTTTAAATAATGAGCTCTAATACAAAAAATCTCCAAAAAGCTCTGGTGGGAAAAAGCATCTTGAGTGAATTATTTGCCTCTTAATATTTTTTGTATGAGTTTTAACAAGTTAACCCTTATAAGCTCAAGAGATTGCAGCATGTCCAACTAAAAGTTTAAAGGACACAGTGGAGTTTATCATCAAAGATAGAATTATGGCTGGATGTTAGGAGGAAGTTCTTCACAAAGAGAGTGATTGGCATTGGAATGGGCTGCCCAGGGAGGTGGTGGAGTCACCATCCCTGGGGATGTTCAAGAAAAGACTGGCTGAGACACTTAGTGCCATGGTACAGTTAATTGGACAGGGCTGAGTGCTAAGTTGGACTGGATGATCCTGGAGAAAAGGAGGCTCAGGGGTGACCTTATTGCTGTCTACAACTACCTGAGGGGTGGTTGTAGCCAGGAGGAGGTTGCTCTCTTCTCTCAGGTGGCCAGCACCAGAACGAGAGGACACAGCCTCAGGCTGTGCCAGGGGAGATTTAGGCTGGAGGTGAGGAGAAAGTTCTTCCCTGAGAGAGTCATTGGACACTGGAATGGGCTGCCCGGGGAGGTGGTGGAGTCGCCGTCCCTGGGGCTGTTCAAGGCAGGACAGGACGTGGCACTTGGTGCCATGGTCTGGCCTTGAGCTCTGTGGTAAAGGGTTGGACTTGGTGATCTGTGAGGTCTCTTCCAACCTTGGTGATACTGTGATACTGTGATCTTGGAGGTCTCTTCCAACCTGGTTGATTCTATGATTTTATGATTCTATGTTTAGTTAATAAGCAAGGGAAATATGCTGCATATGCACCAATTTAAAATTATTTGTACTTTGCATCAGCAATTTTCTCCTCAAAGTGTAAGAACATACTTCTTGCATAAGAACAAGATCAGTGCTACAGGCTGTGGACAGAATGGCTGGAAAGCAGCCAGGGAGAAAGGGACCTGGGGGTGCTGGTAGATAGTAGCTGAAGATGAGGCATCATTGTGCCCTGGTGGCCAAGAGAGCCAATGGCATCCTGGCCTGCATCAGGAGCAGTGTGGCCAGCAGGACAAGGGAGGTTCTTCTGCCCCTGTACTCAGCACTGGTCAGGCCACACCTTGAGTCCTGTGTCCAGTTCTGGGCACAGATATTGAGATATTGGAATGTGTCCAGAGAAGTGCAACAAAGCTGGTGAGGGGCCTGGAACACAAACCCTATGAGGAGAGGCTGAGGGAGCTGGGGGTGTATAGCTTGGAGAAGAGGAGGCTCAGGGGAGACCTCATTGCTGTTTACAACTACCAGAAGGGAGGCTGTAGCCAGGTGGGGGTTGGTCTCTTCTGCCAGGCAACCAGCAACAGAAGAAGGGGACACAGTCTCAAGTTGTGGTGTGCAAGGTCTAGGCTGGATGTTAGGAGGGAGTTCTTGCCAGAGAGAGTGATTGGCATTGGAATGGGCTGCCCAGGGAGGTGGTGGAGTTGCTGTCCCCAAAGATGTTCAAGAAAAGCCTGGATGAGGCACTTAGTGCCATGATCTGGTTGATTGGCTAGGGCTGGGTGCTAGGTTGGAGTGGATGATCTTGGAGATCTCTTCCAACCTGCTTGATTCAATGATTCTATAATTTCCTACTATTTGAGTTGGGACTATTTTGTACAATATTAGAATTCACCTCTGAAAGTGAGGAAGGCACTGGACAAGAATTTTCTGCACTCTGGCGACTTAAAGGAGTATATGCACCTCTGAATCAATGATTTGGCTGAGTATAGAGTTTTCAAATAGGAAGTGGTAGCCCCTGAAGATAATGCAGGTATTCTTGGAGATTTAGCTTCCCCAGTTAAACAAAAGCAGTGTGGGCTGAAAGAAAACAAAACTTAGGAACACAACAAAGAAAGAGGAAAAGGCATAAACTGGATAATATTTACATGCACATGGCCTGTAATTGCTGGAGTTGAACATTTTCTCTCTCCTGACAAATTTGATGACTGAGATAAATTACTGAGTGGACTACATCAAAACTTCATCAAGTGATGAAAAGGGAGCATATCCCAATGGTCTTCATTAAAATGATATGGAGAACTGAGAAACCTTTGTTTTCTTCTACCCTGAAGTCTATGAGAGGATTCATTTCTGAATCACAATAATAAAGGGTAAAATAAGCCAAAGTATAATGGAGCAAAAACTGAAGATGGGTAGGTTCAGGCTGGACATAAGGATGAAGTTGTTCAGCATGAGCGTGGTGAGAGCCTGGAATGAGATGCCCAGGGAGGTGTTTAGGTCCAGGCTGGATCAGGCTCTGGCCAGGCTGATCTAGGATAGGGTGTCCCTGCCCATGGCAGAGGGGTTGGAACTAGATGATCCTTGTGGTCCCTTCTGATCTGACTGGCCACAGCCTCATCCATCTTAACCTCACCTGAGTGCCTCAAGGCCAGAAAGGGTTTAATGTAAACCCTCCTCCTCAACAGGCAACTGAGGAAAGGTGATACCAAATAATTACTCCTTTTTAGCAGTTTTCCTCTGATTTTTCCTGTGAGAGTTAAAAAAAACCCTGATAGACAACGGGGCATGTGGGGAAAGGATCCCAGATTGGCACTATCTGCTTTGTGGAAGGATGCACCATTGTGCTGGAGTGTTTGCCTTCACTCTGGAAAGAGAGCAGCCAGTGTAGACAGCATGGATCTGTGTGACTTCTCGCTTCACTTCCTTCTCAAAACCCCTCATAAATCACCTACAACTGTTCTGTCTTCTGGTGATATAATATTATCTTTCTCTTTTGAGTTACAGAAAGGCTGAATACTAGAGAGGGAATTTGGCCTCTCAGGGAGAAGACAAGCAAAGTTTTGGGAATGAGACAAAATTCTCTGACCTAAGAAATGATTATGAGCACCAAGAACTCTGGCTTTAAAAGCACTCATGAACTTTTCCATCATATTTTGCCCAGAAATTGACATTTATTATCATTACTTTGACCAATGTAAAATTCTTTAGAGTCACTGTAAAAGCATGAGCATTGGGAAAGAGAAACATGATTTTGAATCGAAAAAGTGAAATTAATATGCAGTTAATTTACATTTTTAATATGCATGAATGATCAAGACCAATTGCACATACATTCAGAAACCAAACTTTCCTTTCCTTTCCTTTCCTTTCCTTTCCTTTCCTTTCCTTTCCTTTCCTTTCCTTTCCTTTCCTTTCCTTTCCTTTCCTTTCCTTTCCTTTCCTTTCCTTTCCTTTCCTTTCCTTTCCTTTCCTTTCCTTTCCTTTCCTTTCCTTTCCTTTCCTTTCCTTTCCTTTCCTTTCCTTTCCTTTCCTTTCCTTTCCTTTCCTTTCCTTTCCTTTCCTTTCCTTTCCTTTCCTTTCCTTTCCTTTCCTTTCCTTTCCTTTCCTTTCCTTTCCTTTCCTTTCCTTTCCTTTCCTTTCCTTTCCTTTCCTTTCCTTTCCTTTCCTTTCCTTTCCTTTCCTTTCCTTTCCTTTCCTTTCCTTTCCTTTCCTCCTTTTCCTTTTTTCTCTTTTCTTCTCTTTTTTCTTTTCTTTTCTTTTCTTTTCTTTTCTTTTCTTTTCTTTTCTTTTCTTTTCTTTTCTTTTCTTTTCTTTTCTTTTCTTTTCTTTTCTTTTCTTTCCTTTCCTTTCCTTTCCTTTCCTTTCCTTTCCTTTCCTTTCCTTTCCTTTCCTTTCCTTTCCTTTCCTTTCCTTTCCTTTCCTTTCCTTTCCTTTCCTTTCCTTTCCTTTCCTTTCCTTTCCTTTCCTTTCCTTTCCTTTCCTTTCCTTTCCTTTCCTTTCCTTTCCTTTCCTTTCCTTTCCTTTCCTTTCCTTTCCTTTCCTTTCCTTTCCTTTCCTTTCCTTTCCTTTCCTTTCCTTTCCTTTCCTTTCCTTTCCTTTCCTTTCCTTTCCTTTCCTTTCTTTTCTTTTCCTCCTTTTCCTTTTTTCTCTTTTCTTTTCTTTTCTTTTCTTTTCTTTTCTTTTCTTTTCTTTTCTTTTCTTTTCTTTTCTTTTCTTTTCATTTCATTTCTTTTCATTTCTTTTCTTCTCTTCTCTTTTCTCTTCTCCTTTCTTTTGTTTTCTTTTCTTTTGTTTTGTTTTCTTTTATTTTATTTTGTTTTCTTTTGTTTAGCTTTCTTTTCTTTTCCTTTCTTTCCTTTCCTTTCTCCTTTCCTCTCTCCTTTCCTCTCCTCTCCTTTCTCCTTTCCTTTCCTTTCTCCTTTCCTTTCCTTTCCTTTCCTTTCCTTTCCTTTCCTTTCCTTTCCTTTCCTTTCCTTTCCTTTCCTTTCCTTTCCTTTCCTTTCCTTTCCTTTCCTTTCCTTTCCTTTCCTTTCCTTCTTTTTCCTTTTTCTTTTCTTTTCTTTTCTTTTCTTTTCTTTTCTTTTCTTTTCTTTTCTTTTCTTTTCTTTTCTTTTCTTTTCTTTTCTTTTCTTTTCTTTTCTTTTCTTTTCTTTTCTTTTCTTTTCTTTTCTTTTCTTTTCTTTTCTTTTCTTTTCTTTTCTTTTCTTTTCTTTTCTTTTCTTTTCTTTTCTTTTCTTTTCTTTTCTTTTCTTTTCTTTTTACTGTTGAGACCCATGTTTCTACAAAGAGTTTGCTTGACAGATTCAAAACTAGCATTCTTTACACACCTAACTAAGCTCCAACGACCTCTCACACAGCTGTTCTCAAATGAGAAACAAACAGGCTAAGAAATATTGAGGTGAAGAGGGATTAGCTCTGTGAAGTGTTTTGTAACATTGAAGAAACTGTCCTTGTGATATTAATGAAATGAAGGCTGAGCATTATGATAAGGAAGACAATAAATAAATAGAGATAAAAGTAATCCCAGGTTATAATCCTATTATAAACTCTTTCAGAAGGTGAAACTTTTCTCCAGACCTTGCAGGAAGGTGGGAAGTCATATTTCAAGAAAAGATAGGTACAGTGTGGCATCTTCATTAACACTTATTTTACTTTTGAGATTAACCAAAATGAATCAGAATAAATTAGCACCATGATGCTGTCAGATGCAAAGAAGGTCAAAGGCTTCGTGATCACAGTTGGAAAAGCAGCAACAGAGAAAATGAGCACTTTAGTGACATTTATAAAGACATCTGTTCTGGGATCCCTGGAGCTGGCAGTGCTGTCTTGTGTATCTCTGCAGAGAGGTAATTAACACCATGGAGGACAGCAAAATATCATAAAGAAAAACAAATCACTCCATGGATAAGCAGAAAAGAGATGTTAATATTAGGAGTATCAGGGTGTAAATTCACCACACAACTGATAACCCAGACGAGAGCAAAGACATGACAAAGCAGACCAGCAGTTGAAAGTGCTGACCACTCAGTCAGCTTCACCTCTGAGCCTGATGAGATTATAAACAGATCCTCCTGGAAACTGTATTAAAGTGTAGAAGAATTGAAGAGATGGATTCACTAAGGGCAATTTTTGCCTGGCAAGTTTGGTGGTCTTTTACTATGGGGTTACGGAGTTGGTAGGCAGGAGAAGAGCAACTAGTGTCACCTGCATGGACCTTTGCAAAGCATTTGGCACTTTCACACACAACATCCTTTTCTCTAAACTGGGGAGAGGCATGAGTTTGACAGATGGACAGCTCAGTGGATAAGTGTCATGGCAGGCCAAAACAGGCCTGAACATGTCCTGGCTTGCCCAGACATGTTTTTCTACTCTCCCTCCCTTCAGGTAGTTGTAGACAGCAATGAGGTCACCCCTGAGCCTCCTCTTCTCCAGGCTAAACACTCCCAATTGTCTCAGCCTTTCCTCACAAGGCTGTGCTCCAGGCCCCTCACCAGCTTTGTTGCCCTTCTCTGGACACATTCCAGCACCTTAACATCTTTCTTGAATTGAGGAGCCCAGAACTGGACACAGCACTCAAGGTGTGGTCTGAGCAGTGCTGAGTACAGGGGCAGAATAACCTCCCTTGTCCTACTGGCCACACTGCTCCTGATGCAGCCCAGGATGCCATTGGCTCTGCTGCCCACCTGGGCACACTGCTGCCTCATCTTCAGCTATTGTCTACCAGTACCCCCAGGTCCCTTTCTTCCTGGCTGCTCTCAGCCACGCTGTCCCCAGCCTGTAGCACTGCTTTGGGGTAGTTGTGGCCAAAGTGCAGAACCCTGCACTTGGCCTTGTTAAACCTACAGAGAATACAGATAATGATTTTAGGAAGGGAAAGGTTGAAGTACAAAGAGCAGGGCAAGAAGAGAAATTAAATGGGAAACTGTGGAAGAAGACATGGAAGAAAATACTGAAGCTTGGGGAAAGGATGGGAAGTGAAAGGACAAAAGCAATAATTTATTTACCAAGTAAGTGATTTACAATTCTAATTTATGTACCCAGCCACCTCATTCTGTGCTGGGTATAACAAAGCTTTGATCAATACAACATAAAGACATCAAGTGCTTGAGCTTCGTCCTCTTCTCCCCTGGAAGCACTGAAGGATATTTTATTAATCATTGCTCTTGCAGTGGATATCTCACTCCTGGAGGTGAGGAGACCGTGAAAAAGCTGAGCAGGGGTCAGTATTGTCATATCTGGCTCTGATCCTTTTCCTTCAGACTGCCACCAGAAATACATTTGGAAATATCTAAAAAGAAACTCTTTGAGGAACTGAATTTTACCAGAGCTTCCTGATTAGGTTTAAAAAACCCAAACATTATCAACCTCTCCCCACCCAAAAAAAAAAAACCCAAACCACCACAACCTAACCCAACACCAGAGAACCCCTCAATTCTTGCAGAAGGATTCTTTTTTTCATAGAATCATAGAATGGTCTAGGTTGGAAGGGACCTCAAGCATCATCCAATTCCAACCCCCTGCCGTAGGCAGGGACACCTCCCACTAGAACAGGTTGCTCAGGGCCTCATCCAGCCTGGCCTTAAACACCTCCAGGGAGGAAGCAGCCACAGCCTCCCTGGGCAACCTGTGCCAGTGCTGCCAGTAGGAAAAAGGATCAAATGAAAGGTGAAAGGCCTGGAACACAAACCCTGTGAGGAGAGGCTGAGGGAGCTGGGGGTGTGCAGCCTGCAGAAGAGGAGGCTCAGGGCAGAGCTCATTGCTGTCTGCAACTACCTGAAGGGAGGCTGTAGCCAGGTGGGGTTGGTCTCTTCTGCCAGGCAACCAGCAGCAGAACAAGGGGACACAGTCTCAAGTTGTGTCAGGGCAGGTCTAGGCTGGATGTTAGGAGGAAGTTGTTGTCAGAGAGAGTGATTGGCATTGGAATGGGCTGCCCAGGGAGGTGGTGGAGTTGCCATCCCTGGAGGTGTTGAAGCAAAGCCTGGCTGAGGCACTTAGTGCCATGGTCTGGTTGACTAGCCAGGGCTGGGTGCTAGGTTGGACTGGATGATGTTGGAGGTCTCTTCCAACCTGGTTGATTCTATGATTCTATGAGCTATCACAGGGTGACTCTTCTGATCCTGGTCCATATTGGCAGGGCATGCAGCTGTAGAACAAGGTGGTGCTTTGGGATGAGAATGGGGGTTCCCATCAGCCTCTCTGCAGAACTGCATGGCCAGGGCTTTAGAGGGATTTCTGAGCATGCTAGTTTGAAGCTAGCTAGAATGTTTTGGTGAGAAGGATTAGATGACAGGCTGTGAAAGAGAATCAAAGGGTGATGTCTACTTCACTCATAGGCTTGCTGAGATGCATAAGAACAAGAATATAAACATAGGTAAGGTATTGGCACTCGGGGCACTGCCTGATCTATGGGCATTTCTCTTTCTAACCTCAGCTGCCATCTCTCTGATTAATCCACTTGCTTCCTAATCCCCCCTGGCTGACCCCTCCATTCTTCCTTGGGGCACAAGGCAATGTCTGGGGTAAGATTGAGGGGTGGGAGAAGGTGAAAGGTGGTTGGGAGCCCCTCCTGGGGACTCAGGTTTCTGGGAAGGCTGTTGTGTTTCTGTTTTTCCTTTTACCTTGCATATTTCTGTCTATAACTGTATATACTGTAAATATCTGCTTGTATACTGTGCTAAGCTGTAAATATAAGCTTCATTCAATTTCCAGAGCCACTGAGTCTAGTCTGGGTGATTTCTGAAGTGTGTGTGTGTGGGGGGGGGTAACACCCAGACCACCACACTGACTCTCTCTTGATGCAGCACACAGAGCAGTGGATGCTACAGTAGTCTCTGCTTTAGAGGACCCTGCATTGCTTCCCCAAATGCTGTGCACATGTGTTCAGTCATCCCCTGCTCCTGCTATGTGGTCTGACCCAGCTGTTCACACAAGTTAATAATCACATCACTTCATATTACATGGTGCATTCATTTATGCCTCCTATTAGCATATCTTTCATTGGGAAAAAATGTTTTAAGGTACCAGTTTAAAGCATATTCACTCCTCAACGAATCCTGTTAAGTAGTGGTTTCAAAGCATTTATAAAGGCTTTACTCCAGCATTTCAAACACTGAGGTCAATAAACTCCAAAACTACATGAGTCACCCTATTCATTAGTTTTATAGATGGGACTGAAACTCTCACCACAGTGATTTATAACCTAGCATTAGCTAAATTCCTGCAGAGAGGATATATAGCATAAAAATACTTGAGCTGAGCAAACAACTTCAAAACAGAATCACCTGACACATTATGTGATAAAACACAACAGGATTTGTTGAACATATTTCATCAACCTCATGTGAAACTTCATAGCAGCATGAAATATTAAAAGACACCAGCCACAGAAATGACTCATAGCTGCTAAAAACACCCCAATAAATCACAACAAATTTTGTGAACAGAATCATAGAATCAAGCAGGTTGGAAGAGACCTCCAAGCTCATCCAGTCCAACCTAGCACCCAGCCCTAGCCAGTCAACTAGACCATGGCACTAAGTGCCTCAGCCAGGCTTTTCTTCAACACCTCCAGGGATGGTGACTCCACCACCTCCCTGGGCAGCCCATTCCAATGCCAATCACTCTCTCTGCCAGGAACTTCCTCCTAACATCCAGCCTTGACCTCTCCTGCCAAAACATGAGACTGTGTCCCCTTCTTCTGTTGCTGGTTGCCTGGCAGAAGAGACCAACCCCACCTGACTACAGCCTCCCTTCAGTTAGCTGTAGGCAGCAATGAGGTCTGCCCTGAGCCTCCTCTGCTGCAGGCTGCACAGCCCCAGCTCCCTCAGCCTCTCCTCATAGGTCTTGTGTTCAGAATGGTCATTTCAACAAGATTTTCTAGCCTGGACAGGTGCATATATGTACCTAGATCTATTTGCACTGTAATCACCACCTTAGTAATCCTCTTTCAAGAAAATCAAATGAAGGCATATAAATATATTTCAAACAAGTGATTCTGCTTTAAGTAGATATTTAATCACTGAAATATCAGGTGCATCCTGGAATCCTAACACCAATTAATCTACTTGTGAGTGTGATTCCATTATATTCATTGGCTGTACATTTCAACATCTTAATATTTCCTTCAGATTATCATTCAAGTAGTTCTTCATGCTTAAGAGAATGTTTTGTTTGTGTGTCACACCAGCTGGAACTTGTATGACATATTAAACAATCAAGTTTTCAGGTTGTCATATGAAGGATCCTTTAGCAGAGAACTGATATCTGTGATCTGTGTAATTTTTGCCTCTGTTTTAGCTCCATGTTTTGTTGTTCATTTTTTTCTTTCAATTCCAACATATCTTAAAACTGCCTTAAATTGAGAATCTGAAATCACAAAGCAGCCTGTGCTCGATTTGTTATTTAAATGCATTAGAGAATCATAAAATCAACCAGGTTGGAAGAGACCTCCAAGATCATCCAGTCCAACCTATGTTTCCTTTTGGTGTATTCTTATTCTTGCTCTTAATCACATAAGACTGAGGGGGGAAAAATAGTGCAGAGGATAAAAAAAAAGGCAAACCTAAATGTCTCTTCAGATACTCTGAAATGTTCTAATCACAGAAATCTCTGAAAGATGAAAGTTATTGACTAAGAGAAAAGGCAGCAAAACAGTGCATGCTTAACAGTCTTGATTCCAGGTTTGTTACTGGTGAATGTTTCTCTCAAGCTATACTGTGGGCCTCTTCCATAGGCACTTAAGATGCTGGCAAAGGATCCTAAATGCCAGTCTCAGCTTTGAGTTGACCACGATCAGTATAACAGAGTGTATGGAAGGATATGCCCCAGCTACAATTAAGGCTACTGCAACTTTTGCAGCATCTTTTCTTTGAGATGTGGACAGGATCAGCAGAACTTGAGCTACCACACTAGAAATATATAAGACCAAGAATGAAATGATGGATTTGATGACAGTTAGATGAACATCTATCAAAGGATCCCTGAAAGTATTTGCATAAGATTGCATAGTCTTTCTGTGTTTCCACAGAGAAGCAATTAATGAAGCTGAGGTTACCACAGATAGCACTAGAGGGAAGAAACAACCTATGAAGTAGAGAAGCAGCAGGTACAGATGTGAGCTATCCCAGTAAGTGCTCTGTGCTGTGCTGTTTTCTCTACAGTTTCCTGTTGAGCTGCAGAGGTAAGTGCTGGATGTAATCCACAGAAAAGGAAGGGAAGTCATAGAAGAGATCACCAATGATCCTAGGAGCAGCCACGGGACCATCCCAGCTATCCTGAGCTTGATTTGCAGCAGCAGCCATTGGGTGACATTGATAATCCTTACACAGTAAAGTACATAGAGCCAGGTACTGAACCACAAACTGGAATGGTTCACAAACATCCACACAGCACCAAAAGCTTTGTACACAGCAGCCAACTTAAACGCATCTGTAAAATAGAGACTATGGATGTGCATCAGTACAGTCACCTGCAAGATCCATCTTGATGTGCTCAGAAAGATGAGGATCATGTCAGCAGAGGAAATTTTTTTGGTTTTGAACCAGTTAGTGGCATTAACAGCTGTAATAAATCCATTTCCAATAAATCCAACAGCAGCTTCCACAGCTACAATACTTATTGAAATAATAATCACCGGGGGCAACATCTTGCTGCTTTGGTCACCTCTGCCTGGTCAGCTTGTGGAGCTGTACCTGAAGTGAAGCAGACCTGATGGTGTCTGGCTAGCCCCAGCTTCAGCCTAGTCACCCTTATATCTAGGAACAAAAAGACATTTGGAAATGATAGTGGAAAGTGATTATTGATGTCCTTCCTGAGTGTGCAAATCAGAGAAGGCTTTAATAATGAATTATAGCCTTTTACTTGCATAAGATTTGCCTATGCTTTTCCTTAGGGATATAAATAGTTAGCAACATTAATCTTCTCATCTTTTTGTTGAATTGTTTGCATTCCTACCTAGAATTACAGAAAGCTCTGTGGTTTTCAGTTTACAACATGCCTGACAACATGTATCATGCAAACCAAGACAGGCAGCAGCATGTGCTGGGACATGACAAAAGGTCTTTTGTTGTAACTAGTGACTCTCACAGGGCTTTGAAGGTTTAGCTGTTATAATGAGATCAACTAGTAGCAGCAAGAGGAAATTATGTAGCCTTCAGCCCTGTTCCAAGGAAGCACTTCAGACAAAACAGCTGGATTATTAATCCACGTATTTGACCAGATCTTCTATGTTAGATCTTGTGTTGGGTCAATGTAGATCTATGTTAGAACTCATGTGTTGGTCACATATATGAGATCAAAAGATGACAGTGACCAGTTTGTATGATGAGCAGTGGATCAAAGTTCATCTAGTAGAAGCATGTTAAAAGCCTCACTTTGTCCAGCTGCTTTCACTGTCCCAACCTCCATCCCACCTGTATGGCACAGAGAATTTGCTTCATGTAGCTGTTGGATCTAGACCTGTTCTTCTTTAAGGAGTGAAAATCTGTTCAACCATCTACATCCATAGCCCTGACTGCAGTGATGAGCATTGAAATCTAGAGCAGTGGGTGGAGGCTATTAATCTGCACCCTGCAGTAGTGTATATTTATAAAGCAATCATAGAATCATAGAATCAACCAGATTGGAAGAGACCTCCAAGATCATCCAGTCCAACCCATCCCCCAGCCCTATCCAGTCAACTAGACCATGGCACTAAGTGCCTCAACCAGGCTTTGCTTGAACACCGCCAGAGGTATCAATTCCACCACCTCCCTGGGCAGCCCATTCCAATGCCAATCACTCTCTCTGACAACAACTTCCTCCTAACATCCAACCTATACTTCCCCCAGCACAACTCGAGGCTGTGTCTCCTTGTTCTGTTGCTGGTTGTCTGGGAGAAGAGACCAACCCCACCTGGCTACAGCTTCCCTTCAGGTAGTTGTAGATAGCAACGAGGTCACCCCTGAGCCTCCTCTTCTCTAGGCTAAACACCCTCAGCTCCCTCAGCCTCTCCTCATAGGGTTTGTGTTCCAGGCCCTTCACCAGCCTTGTTGCCCTTCTCTGGACACGTTCCACAGTAGTAGAAATTACTCTTTCACTGTTGAACCTTGTTTTCTCCATGTGTTCTCACCTTCTCAATTCCTGACTCAAAAAGCAAATCTATGAATACAATATTGGCACATTAATATTGTCAATATATTATTTCTTGAATGAGAGAAATGTGAAACAAAAAACTGAGCCTTTGACAATGGTGCAAAGAACAGCTGAGATCATTTGGCCATTAAAAGTTGTCATTGTCCCTGAGGCAGTAAAAAAAAGCCTGGATGAAGCACTTAGTCTGCTTGATTGGACAGGGTTGGGTGCTAGGTTGGACTGGATGATCTTGGAGGTCTCTTCCTACCTGGTTGATTGTATGATTCTGTGAAATCTCTTGAGCACTAAGAGAGAAAAGTACTACCACTAAGATTCTTATATTAAATTCAAACAAGCAAACCAACAAAAAGTAGGGGAATATTGCTCATGTAAGATGCAGAAAGAAGCCTTGTGCTAGTTTGAGCCTAGCTAGAACGTTTGGGTGAGAAGAACTAAATTATAGGCTGTGAAAAGGAAACAATGGTGATGTCTACTTCACTCATAGGCTTGCTGAGATGGATAAGAACAAGAACATAGGTAACAGAGAACAAGAATATAGATAACAGAGTTGCTCTCTGGGCTTTGTGGGCTGCACCTCTGTCTCTAACCTAACCTGACGTCTGTGAGACTAATCCATCTGCTTCCTAACCCCCTGGCCAACCCCTCAATCTTCCTTGCACATAAGGCAACATCTTGGGTAAGGTAGAGGGGGAGGAGGAAGGTGGTTGGGAGCCCCTCTTGGAGACTCAGGTGTCTGGGAGGGCTGTTGTGTTTCTGTATTACTTTTTACCTTGTATATTTCCATCTATAGCTGCATAGATTGTAAATACCTGCTTGTATCTTGTGCTAAGCTGTAAATAGAAAGCTCCATTCAATTTCCAGAGCTGCTGAGTCTAGTCTGGGTGATTTTCACAAGTGTGGGGTGGCAGGGAACACTCAAACCATCCCAAAGCCTACAGAAGAAAACTTGCAAAGAAAATTGTGTAGGAGAGCTCTTGAAACCTCTGTTTAAGGTACGTACCCAGATGCAACATTCTTGGCTCTCCTACCAGCTGTTTGCACCTGTGACAGTTCCCCAAATGTTTTATTAAGTGTTCCTCACATATTTGACAAGATGTAGAAGGCTTGTGAACCTCAATAACATATCCTATATCTGGTAAACAACAAGAAATTATGCTGCCATTTAACACATTCCTATTTTATACTGTATAAAGAAATAATGGCACAAAATAACTCCAAAATGCATGTGAAAGGGCGATAATCTATTTCATCATTCATTTGCAAGTTGTCATGTTGCTGTCCTTATTGTACTGGAGCTAATGTGCTGTTAATTTCAGTACAACACACTTCTTCTGTTTTTTCTTCTTCTTCTTCTAGAAAGATGTTATCCAAATGGAAGATTCATCAGATGTCAGGCAAAGAAAGAGCCCTTTGAAGTAGTGGCAAGAGGTCTAGAAGATCGAACAGCGCAATGCAGAAGAAAAGGAATGTGCAATTGCAATTCATGAGAATGGTGAGAGCCTGGAATGGGTTGCCCAGAGAGGTAGTTGGGACCCCATCTTTGGACATATTTAAGGCTAGGCTGAATGAGGCTGTGGGCAGCCTGATAGGGTAGGGTGTCCCTGGGCATGGCAGAGGGGTTGGAACTGACTGATCCTTGTGGTCCCTTTCAACCCTAACTGATTCTGTGCTTCTGTGAAGATGCTGGATTCCCTTGTGTTTGTATAACCAGTGTGCCATTTCGACAGCTGACTGCAATTCAAATCCCTTTGTCAATACTGAGCACCACCTGTGATGTAAATTTAAATGAATCCTGATTTTCATTGCTTGCTTACTCTTTTTGAGTAATGTAAGTGGCACATGTCACAGCAAATCCTTCTCATGGTGGAAGTCAGCAATATTTCTGGCACTGCCTCTAGGAGAGGGAAAATGTTATCTGTTCAGAAAGATTTATATTGAAATCTCTCCTTTTACCACTGCAGTACCAGCATGAAGAAAGCAAAAGCCTGTATTCTGGTAATCTCTTTCTGGATGAACATCATTTGAGTTACAGCTTTTGCACAGTGCTGGGGTTGGGTTGTCTTGGCTTATTTAGCTCTAAAGAGAATTAACAAAGAATCTTCAGTTCAATCTCTTGTTTATTTTCCAATAAGCAGTTGCTATGTTGATGTGAGCATTGCTTGGGGTAGCACAATACAATCACAAGATCATAGAATCAACCAGGTTGGAAGAGACCTCCAAGGTCATCCAGGCCAACCTAGCACCCAGCCCTAGCCAATCAACCAGACCATGGCACCAAGTGCCTCATCCAGGCTCTTCCTGAGCACCTCCAGGGATGGTGACTCCATCACCTCCCTGGGCAGCCCATTCCAATGCCAAGTCACTCTCTCTAGTCTCAATCTGGGACAGGGAAAGAATATCCTCCCTTGTACTGCTGGCTTGCCTGGCTCCAGACATTATTCCTCAGTATCTTACCAGCTTTTTAACTTTGCATTAATGAAATAATAGTTTGTGTGATTGCTACAGCATGAAATAAAAAGCTGTCAAATCCTTGAGAAAGTACTCAGCACAATGATACAGGTCTGCTTACTGCATTGAAAGTGTTCAAATAATATTCTTCTCAAATGAGAAGCTCTGAAAAGAAATGACAGTCTTGGGTCATGTTCCAAATCTTGGAGATCTTGTGCATTTTTTCCCTGTGTTTTAGGCTAAAATGAAAGAAACAGAAGGTGATTTTATCCTGTCCTTAATCGATTTCTGCCCATGGATTTTTCCTGGGACAGATGTAGTCAGATTTCCATAAAATGAAGTGACTTACTAAGCTCTTCAGGGTGGGAAAACAAACCTCCAGAATATGGCTTGTTAAGTGCATGCAAATCTCTTAGATGTGGAAAGTGAATAGAATCACAGAGCCTTATATGTTAGAAGGGACCCCCAGAGAGCATCAAGTCCAACCTCTTTGCCAAGGTAGTATCACCTAAGATAGTTCACACAGGAACACATTCAGATGGGTTTTGAAAGTCTCCAGAGAAGGAGACTCCACAGCCTCTCTGGCCAGCCTGTTCCAATAAGTTGATGTTTTACTGTCTTTTGCATACAGGAAAGAGAAGATATCAAATGAGAGAGCAGTTAAAGAAAACAAAAGAAAATGGCTTTTCACATGGCAAGTTGTGCCAGAGGAGGTACAGGCTGGATGTTAGGAGGAAGTTCTTCACAGAGAGAGTGATTGGCATTGGAATGGGCTGCCCAGGGAGGTGGTGGAGTCACTGTCCCTGGAGGTGTTGAAGAAAAGCCTGGCTGAGGCACTTAGTGCCATGGTCTGGTTGATTGGCCAGGGCTGGGTGCTAGGTTGCACTGGATGATCTTGGAGGTCTCTTCTGACCTGGTTGATGCTATGATAACATCTATGAAAGAGATGAGACTCTGTCATAAGATACTGTCGGTGTTGAAAGGCTGCATAGATTCAAAGGGTGAGCAAACGAGCCTGAAGAAATGAAATCATTTGGGTGCTGCTTAAATCCATAAATAACATTTCTGGTTCACATAATCTCTGTAGAAGTTCCAGGCTTGGGAGAGTAACAGGAGAGAGCAGAATTCATATTTGCCCAGTTTGCACTATCCTTTCTAGGAACTCTGCTGCCATCAAAGGGAGGTCACTGAACCATAGAATCATAGAATCATAGAATCAACCAGGTTGGAAGAGACCTCCAAGATCATCCAGTCCAACCTAGCACCCAGCCCTAGCCAGTCAACTAGACCATGGCACTGAGTGCCTCATCCAGTCTTTTCTTGAAGACCCCCAGGGACGGTGCCTCCACCACCTCCCTGGGCAGCCCATTCCAATGCCAATCACTCTCTCTGTGAAGAACTTCTTCCTAACATCCAGCCTATACCTACCCTGGCACAACTTGAGACTGTGTCCCCTTGTTCTATTGCTGGTTACCTGGGAGAAGAGGCCAACCCCCACCTGGCTACAATGCCCCTTCAGGTAGTTGTAGACAGTAATAAGATCACCCCTGAGCCTCCTCTTCTCCAGGCTAAACAGGCCCAGTTCCCTCAACCTCTCCTCATAGGATTTGTGTTCCAGGCCCCTCACCAGCTTTGTTGCCCTTCTCTGGACATGTTCCAGCACCTCAACATCTTTCTTGAATTGAGGGGCCCAAAACTGGACACAGCACTCAAGGTGTGGCCTGACCAGTGCTGAGTACAGGGGCAGAATAACCTCCCTTGTCCTACTGGCCACACTGTTCCTGATGCAGGAGCCAATGCACCTTTGGTCCCAACGAGTACAACTGAATTAATGTTGCTGTGTGATGCTGCCTCGTGATGTCTTTTTGCTGCTCATGTTCTGAATTATTACAGTTCTTCCATGGTTTTGATTATGTCCAACTGTAAAACATAACCCACAAGCCACAGCTATGATAAGTGGTATTCATGAAGTACTGTGGTCCCAGAAAAGATTTGAATCCCATCATGCCAAAGGCTGTAAACACATGCATAGCAATAAGAGCAATTCTAGCCCATTTAATATAAGGAGAAAATTAGGTTCAACCACAGTTTTATTGGATCCAGAATGATCTCCCAAATGAAACAATTTTATCTGCTCAGAAGGATTCACAGTGCTGTTTCAACTCATAACTCTTCATATCTAGTAATAAAGCAGAAGGACAAATTCTGGTTCAGTTTTATCCCATTCACATGACTAACAGGAAAATAGAGTGGAATTACTCTTGGTTTACAGTGTAGTAAACAAGAGAATAAAGCTCATTTCAGAAATGGCACTTAGTTACTCATTTCACTCTCAGAAATAACTGCTCTAAGTGCTTTTATTGAAGATTATCTCATTCTTCTTTTAGGTCCTGACTATTATTTCAAT
The DNA here is from genome assembly GCF_015220805.1 of Pogoniulus pusillus. NCBI lineage: Eukaryota > Metazoa > Chordata > Aves > Piciformes > Lybiidae > Pogoniulus > Pogoniulus pusillus. The sequence continues at coordinate 4,113,168 of NC_087266.1, forward strand.
CGTGTTCAACTAGTTTGCATTTAGCTTTATCATACAGATCTGACTAAAGCCAAGCAGCTGAAGTTTGACTTTCCCTGAGAAAAGCAGAACACTAAAAATATCTCTGCAATGATCTTTCCTACAGATTTCTTTTACCCAGCTTCACCTTTTAAAGTTATTATTGTTTAAGATGAGGACAAAGAGGAAACACCTCAAAAAGTTGCTGTCTACAACTGCCTGAAGGGAAGTTGTGGCCAGGTGGGGGTTGATCTCTTCTCCCAGACAACCAGCAACAGAACAAGGGGACACAGTCTCAAGTTGTGCCAGGGGAGGTCTAGGCTGGATGTTAGGAGGAAGTTGTTGGCAGAGAGAGTCTTTTGAACACCTCCAGGGATGGTGACTCCACCACCTCCCTGGGCAGCCCATTCCAATGCCAATCACTCTCTCTGTGAAGAACTTTCTCCTAACATCCAGCCTAGACTTACCCCAGCACAACTTGAGTCTGTGTCCTCTTTTTCTATTGCTGGTTACCTGGGAGAAGAGGCCAACCCCCACCTGGCTACAGCCTCCCTTCAGGTAGTTGTAGATCACGCAGGAAAGCATCCAGATGGGTTTTGAATATCTCCAGAGAGAGAGACATTTTCTCTGTGTTGTGTGCCAAGATGTGAATCAACTCCAAATGTATGGAGTAAGAGGCTCCAGACTTGTTTTGTGAGAGGCCAGCAACATTTCTGATCTAACACCACAAATTCAGGGGATCTGTTTGCAAATCAGACAGACAGCAGGTTATGTTTTATTGTGTTCCTCCTTTCTGCATCTTAATCGTGAATATGATTCTCTAACACCTCCTTCACTCAGGAAAACTCTGTCTGATTGTTCTGGTTGACAGTGCTGATCAACTCACAGTAGCCACATTCTCCTGCCTCCCACTCCCCTCTTTGGCTGAGCCACAGAGTCTGTATGATGACTAAGGGCAGTGAAACTCAATTTCTCGTTCTGCTGTGCTTCCCCAGGCTTCTTTGTTGCTTTTAAGTCCCTCTATGTGTTGGTGTGCTCTTGTCCCCACAGTTCAGGCTCCGAGGGCAGCGTCCAGCCACTTAGCCGATCCCACGGTGCCCCCTAGTGGCCATTCCTTCACTTCTCACTTCACCACTCCGCTCCTGCAGCGCTGACTTCAGGTCCTGCAGCACTCTCACTTAGGGTGTTCCAGAGTTCGGTTTGGTTTGGTTTAGCTTGTGCCTGCAACATGCCCCCCGTTCAAGAAGGACTGGGAGTCCCCATTACAAGAGGGGTGTGGAGATGCTGGAGTGTATCCAGAGCAGGGCCAGGAGGATGCTCAGAGGGCTGCAGCAGCTCTGCTGTGAGCACAGCCTGAAAGAGTTGGGGCTGTGCAGGCTGGAGAAGAGAAGGTGACCTTCTTATAGCCTTCCAGTATCTGAAGGGGACCTACAAAAAAGCTGGGGAGAGACTTTTTAGGCTCTCAGGGAGTGACAGGACTAGGGGGGAATGGAGCAAAGCTGGAGATGAGTAGGTTCAGATCAGAGGTGAGGAGGAAGTTGTTGAGCAGGAGAGTGGTGAGAGGCTGGAATGGATTGCCCAGGGAGGTGGTTGAGGCCCCACCCCTGTAAGTGTTTACGGCCAGGCTGGCTGAGGCTGTGGGCAGCCTCCTCCAGGGTAGGGTGTCCCTGGGCATGGCAGGGGGTTGGAAGTGGATCATCCTTGTGGTCCCTTCCAAGCCTGACTGATTCTATAATTCTATGACAGGGAGCTGCTTGAGGGAGTCCAGCGCAGAGCCACAAAAATGATCACTGAAGTTGTACATCTTCCTTATGAGGATAGGCTGAGGGAGCTGGGGCTTTCCAGCTGGGAGAGGAGGAGACTGAGGAGTGACCTGATTGATGTCTATAAATATGTAAGGGGTGAGTGCCAGGAGGACGGAGCCAGCCTCTTCTTGGTGATGTCCAGAGGCAGGACAAGGGGCAAGGGGTGGAAGTTGAGGCATAGGAGATTCCATGTGAACCTGAGGAAGAATTTTTTCACTGTGAGGGTGACAGAGCACTGGAACAGGCTGCCCAGGGAGGTTGTGGAGTCTCTGTCTCTGGAGACATTCAAGAAGCATCTGGATGCATTCCAGTGTGAGCTGTTCTAGATGATCCTGCTCTGGCAGGGGGGCTGGACCAGATGATCTTTCGAGATCCCTTCCAGTCCCTGACATTCTGTGATCCTGTCATTCTGTGCTCTTTTTCTAAACTCAAAAAAGATTTTGTTAAGAGTTTCTTAACCCTATCCCCATGGGATATTACTTGAGTCAAGCTTATGTTCGCTCTGTTCTGCAGGTAAATGCCCAAGTTCCTGCACTGCTCTCAGTCACAGCAGTTTGGGCTGAGCTTCAGCTGATGCTTTGAGCTGCAGCTGATGGTCTGAGTTCAGCAAGGCAGGATTTCTGCAATAGGGCTAGTTATTGCAGAAATCAGCAGTGATTTTTGACTCCATCAGCATGTCAAGTGGAAATAATACCTTCTGTGTAGAAGATTCATTGTGAAATGGAAGGCAAAACAGGGGCTTGGGGAAAAGATGCTAAACACATCCATATACTGTGTTCTCCTAATATTGGTGCTGCAGAGATTATTGGAATGACATTGAGAGAAAGGGTTGGGTATATGAATCAAGCCAGTCTTCTGAGGGCTTGACAAAAGAGGCTCTCATCCCAAGAGTTTGTTGGTGTCTCATGCTGCAAACCTCAAACACCTCTTGAGCAGAATAAAAGGAAGAGGGTGAATGAGTAATTGCAGTTATGTAAGCAAGAGCATTTTTATCTGTGAAGGTACTTAGAGCACTCGACCTAAGGAAAGGGAGGCAGATGCAAACTCCTCAACTCTTCTCTTACAACTGAAGATGTACCATGCCCCATCTGCTTCTTAGGGTCCTCAGTATTATCTTACTTTCAGTATCATGCTCACTTAGCCTATGAAGGGAAGAGAGAAGGCCCCAGCATACCATGGCACCTAAAACTTAGTTCAGTAGCAGCTATAGATTAGTCAGTACTGGAGGCAGAGAGGAGAGTATCACCTGTAGCTCCTGACAAACTGACTGGTGTGGATTAGGCTCTGACTTTGGCTTTGCTTTAACTGAGTCCACCTTTGTGTCACCAGCACACTTGCTGCCAGTGCACTCTGTTCCCTCATTCAGGTTATTGGTGACTATATCAGGCTGCTAATAGCATGCTTGATAAAGAGGGGCAACTGAAAACACTGTAAACTTTTGCTAGTTCCCAAATCTCTCTACTTGTTTTCTGCACACCATTATTCTCTGTGCCATGACACACATTGGTGCTCCTGAAGGAGATGCTGCATGGGATTGCCAAAGAAGCTATCAAAGGACAGCACCACTAATGACTTCATGTGGATGTGACCAGAGAATTCAGTGTTTTACAGGCACCATACTGTAAATCTTGGAAGAAAACTGGGTGATGGCAACAGCAAAGAAAGAAAGAAACAAACAAATCCCAGCCTTTTTCCTGGAAGGGAAACAATTTTCACAAACACAGGAATTAATATGGAAGTTTTGCAGAACTGGGGCTTAGGCAGATTTGTTTTCCCAAACAGATTCATCCATCCTTAATCAGCAGCCCCAGCTGTCCCTGCTGGGAAAGTCTGCATCTCTTTTTCTGCTTGTCTCTGGCTGTGCTGAACTGGCATTTCCAAAAGTAATTACCTCATGAAGTGTAGCTGAACACCCAGAAATGCTAAGAATTGCTAATTCAGTGCCAGCTACAGTGATTCACCCAGCTGAAAGTGCTGGTTCAGCTCAGCAAGAGTTGCAGGGTGACAAGGGAAGCCAGGACTTCACCAACAGGGACAGGCTATTTGGCAGTTGGATTGGGAAGGGCTGGATGGCTGCTTATGAAATGTAGACTTAAGACACTATTTCAAGCTACACATTAGTGAAGTGCAAGATAAAAGAAATGAATCTTTTTGTATGTGTGTGTGTCTGTGCTTGTCTTTGCATGCACACAGACAGTGATCATCACATGTGTCCATAGCCAGCGATCATCAGATGTGTCCACAGCAAAGTTGCAGATGATACCAAGCTGAGTGGTAGTGTCAATATGCCAGAGGGATAGAATGTCATCCAGAGGGATTTGGACAGGCTGGAGAGGTGGGTTTGGATGAACCTCCTCAAGTTCAACAAGAGCAAGTGCAGGGTTCTGCACCTGGGATAGAACAAACCTTGTCAGCACAGGCAACAGAAAACAGCCCTGTGGAAAAGGACTTGGGGGTGCTGACGGATAGGTGAGAAGCTAGACATGAGCAGACAGTGTGAGCTTGCAGCACAGAAGGTCTGGGCTGCATCAAAAGATGCATTGCCAGAAGATCCAGAGAGGTGATTCTGCCACTTTGCTTTGGTGAGACCTCACCTGGGGTACTGGAGCACTGGGGTCTGGAGCACTCATTATAGGAAAGGCAAGGACTTGATGGAGCAGGTCCAGAGTAGGGCTATGAAAATGATCAGGGGGTTGGAGCACCTCTGCTATGAGGACAGGCTGAGGGACCTTGGGTTGTTCACCTTGGAGAAGATCAAGCTCCAGGGAGACATATTAGTGACCTTCCGGTACCTGAAGGGGGCCTGCAAGAAGGATGGAGACAAACTATTCACAAAGGCCTGTGTTGACAGGACAAGGGGCAGTGGCTCCACACCAGAGAAGAGTAGATTTAGATTGGACATTAGGAACAAGTTCTTTACTGTGAGGGTGATGGAATACTGGCCCTGGAGATATTCAAGGTGAGGCTGAACAGGGTTCTGGGCACCCTGGTCTAGTTGAGGATGTCCATACTGACTACATGGGGGGAGAGGTTGAACTAGATGACTTGATGAGATCCAATCCAGACCACCTCATTCCATGATTCTAGGAGCTGGGGTTGTTTAGCCTGGAGAAAAGGAGGCTCAGGGGTGACTTCATGGCTGTCTACAACTACCCGAAGGGAGGCTGTAGCCAGATGGAGGTTGGTCTCTTCTGCCACACAACCAGCAACAGAAGAAGAGGACACAGTCTCAAGCTGTGCTGGGAGAGGTCTAGGCTGGATGTTAGGAGGAAGTTGGCAGAGAGAGTGATTGGCATTGGAATGGGCTGCCCAGGGAGGTGGTGGAGTCACCGTCCTTGGAGATGTTTGAGACTGGCTGAGGCACTTAGTGCCATGGTCTACTTGATTGGCTAGGGCTGGGTGCTAGGTTGGACTGGATGATCTTGGAGGTCTCTTCCTACCTGGTTGAGTCTATGATTCTGTGGTTTCTATATGCATCTTGCGTCTCATTGTGCTTCCGTATGTATTAGTGCATGCACACAATAATTATTTAGTTGACTGGCTAGGGCTGGGTGCTAGGTTGGACTGGATGAGCTTGGAGGTCTCTTCCAACCTGGTTGCTTCTATGATTCTATACTATTAGTCTACATAATGCAGAGTGAAGCTGCTGATCAGTGAAGACTTTTATTTACTGAAAATTATTCTTTGTGTCCATACTCCACTACTTCATCAAGTAGTGAGTTGTTTTGCTATCACCATCCTTGATTGAATTATTCCTGTAGTTCAGAAGCAGTGATACATCAGACTAAGAAAGTAGTTAACTATTCTAAAATCAAATTGCTTTGCAACCCAGTGGTCTGTAATCAAGAAACTGAAATATGGTCTCCTTTCCATAGTCCTTTGTCGTTACAAGAAGTCAGCTCTACCCTCTGCAATAACATCTTAATTTGCAATACCCTATCTTCTTTTAAGATGCTCCATTGGATGTGGTAAATACACAAGCTCACTCACAGTGACTTCACATCTGTTCTTCCAATGTTGCTTCCTGTATATTCAGATCAAAACAATCCAGTGATGAAGTACCATTGATGTCTATACTTTGCCTAACATTATGCACAGCACTGAGATATATTATCTTTCATCCTGAAGGATCTCAAAGTGCAGAACTGTCTGCTATTGAAACTGCTTATTCTCCACAGAAACTCAGCTGTCACTGAGAGAAAAACAACACCAGCAGTCATTAATTCATTCTGCTCTGTGTGAGCTACAGGGAGGTTCTCTGATTTTGAACTCTTATCAGTGTGGTTATGTATTATTATGTTAGGAGGAAGTTGTTGGCAGAGAGAGTGATTGGCATTGGAATGAGCTGCCCAGGGAGGTGGTGGAGTCACCATCTCTGGAGGTGTTGAAGAAAAGCCTGGCTGAGGCACTTAGTGCCATGGTCTGGTTGACTGGACAGGACTGGGTGCTAGGTTGTACTGGATGATCTCAGAGGTCTCTTCCAGCCTGTTTGCTTCCATGATTCTATGATTCTAAGTATTGCTTTCATCTACATCCACTGAGTATCACTAACCTCCAGGGGAACTGGGCAGCAGGGACTGTGAGATTTCTCTGGCCACAGTAGGCAAACACTTCAAATTAAATTGCAGCTCAGAAACATGATGGTGTCATCTGCTCTTATTTCTATTGTTTAAGCGTGATCTGCACAGTTATTATCACCTCACAGAGACTCACACTCCACATTGTGGGATTTGCATGAAAACAACAGCTGTCAAACACCAGTAATTGCAAGAAAGTACCAGGGTGGGAAAAAAAAAGGCATCCATAAATTCTCCTTGGCAAACTTAACAATTTCATCAGAATTAGCTTCTGCATGACCAAGTGAGATAGAATCCCATATACAAGCATGTGGGTCCTCCAAGTACATAAAAGTTAGCATTAATTAAAATGTTTATTTTCCATCTGTACTTTACAATCCATTTCCATCCAGTCTGCTCTCTGTGTGCACTCCAGCAGAAACTTTGCAATCCAGGCTTTCCATTAAGATCTTTTGCAATAACAAGATGTGACACACAAAGAGCAGTTGCAGCTGGGAGCGGGAGAGAGCATCACTCTGGGTGCAAGCAGCCATTTGCATGCCTCCAAGCCAGCTGTGTGGAGATTCAGCTAAAGTATCTCCATCAACCACTGAACTCTTGGCAGTGGACAATGGGGATGTCACAGAGGAATCCCTGTAGAAAAGCAGAGATTGTGACAGAGCAAACAAAGCATCTAGAAATAAATCCTTGCAGTTAAAAAGCTGATAAGATACTGAGGAATAATATCTGGAGCCAGGCAAGCCAGCAGTACAAGGGAGGATATTCTTCCCCTGTCCCAGGTTGAGACTAGAGAGAGTGATTTGCCTTTGGAATGGGCTGCCCAGGGAGGTGGTGGAGTCACCATCCCTGAAGGTGTTGAAGCAAAGCCTGGATGAGGCATTTAGTGCCATGACCTAGTTGACTGGATAGGGCTGGGTTGGACTGGATGATCTTGGAGGTCTCTTCCAACCTGCTTGATTCTATGATTCTATGACTCCCTGACATTCTGAGCTTGTGACAGGGATTTAAATGCGACAACAGATGTGGCCAGATGGGCATGAATTTATTTCATCACACCTTTAGCACATATTTATTTACTTATTCACAGTTTAGGTATCTCCATTACAATTCATCAGTGAGACCAGGCCTCAGTGGATATCATCAAGCTGGCTTTGTTTTCAGTTTGCATGGCTTATAATATTCATGCTCTTATAATATCTGTGGTTTACAGCGGATTGGGATTTAAACACATCATTAAATAAAGAACAGTAGGATGCTGCAGGAGGTAAAAGGCAACAACTTAAAATAGAACTCTAATAGCAGCTAAAAAAAAATTGGATTATCTCTGATAATACATGTACATAAAATTCTCTATCTGCTGTTGTTTCATTGTGCTTATTGAGGATCTTATTATTCCTACTTTTTTTTTCTCTTCATAATTCTAATTTATTGTATGTATTACATTTAGTATCTTCTAATACTATAGAATCATATTTTTGGCTGCTTCAATAGCCCAGGCTACTGAGGAGAAGCACTTGAAGTCCCTACTTACACCTAAATCAAGGTTGCCCTTTTCTTCTCTGTCTAGAAAAAGTTGAGTCCTCCAAGGAAAGTCAATGGACAATTACATCTTTCTGGCCTGACTGACACAAAGAGAGATGTATCTGGAGGCTGCTCTTGAGAAGAAGGTGCCAATCCAGACCTGCAACAGTTGTGCCTCAGACCCAGCTACAGATACTGCTTGCAGTATGAACAGCGCCGTCCCTGGAGCTGTTCAAGGCAGGATTGGACGTGGCACTTGGTGCCATGGTCTAGCCTTGAGCTCTGTGGTAAAGGGTTGGACTTGATGATCTGTGAGGTCTCTTCCAACCCTGATAATACTGTGATACTGTGATAAGGCCCCAAGAAAATTCTGGATAAACCATGAACAGTAATTGAGATATAGCAATAATTCTGGATACTGTAGAAGCATCACACAAAATCAGCCCCTTCACTGACTCTATTTGCAGAACAAGACTAAACTGCAGCATATTAATTACCCAAACCATGGTGGTTGACCTTGGGAGTGCTACTAGACTTCCATTTTGCAGGGTCATTGCTGCCTACAACTATCTGAAGGGAGGATGTAGCCAGGTGGGGGTTGGTCTCTTCTGCCAGGCAAGCAGCAATAGAACAAGGGGACACAGTGTCAAGTTGTGCCAGGGGAGGTCTAGGCTGGATGTTAGGAGGAAGTTGTTGGCAGAAAGAGTGATTGGCATTGGAATGGGCTGCCCAGGGAGGTGGTGAAGTTGCCATCCCTGGAGGTCTTGAAGAAAAGCCTGGCTGAGGCACTTAGTGCCATGGTCTAGTTGATTGGCCAGGGCTGGGTGCTAGGTTGGACTGGGTGATCTTGGAGGTCTCTTCCAACGTGGTTGATTCTATGATTGTATGATTAGTTCAATCCTCAGCCAAGGGCACTGCAGTATTGTGTGACCAGGGTAAACTCAGAGGACATAGTCAGGTCATTTCTGCTGCTCATCTAGCACCCAGTAACCCACCAAGCTTCCCCAACTGGGCCACATCTGATCCATATGCCAATTCACATCTGGTCCATATGTCAATTCACATCTGATCCATATGCCAATTCACATCTGATCCATCTGTCAATTCACATCTGGTTCATATGTCAATTCACATCTGATCCATATGTCAATTCACATCTGATCCATCTGCCAATTCACATCTGATCCATATGCCAATTCACATCTGGTCCATATGCCAATTCACATCTGATCCATCTGTCAATTCACATCTGGTTCATATGCCAATTCACATCTGATCCATCTGTCAATTCACATCTGGTTCATATGTCAATTCACATCTGATCCATATGTCAATTCACATCTGGTCCATATGCCAATTCACATCTGATCCATCTGTCAATTCACATATGATCCATATGCCAATTCACATCTGATCCATCTGTCAATTCACATCTGGTCCATATGCCAATTCACATCTGATCCATCTGTCAATTCACATATGATCCATATGCCAATTCACATCTGATCCATCTGTCATTTCACATCTGGTTCATATGCCAATTCACATCTGATCCATATGCCAATTCACATCTGATCCATGTGTCAATTCACAAGCCAGTGTTCTTCTTCTAGACAAGGTCTTTATCTCAATGTAGAGTCTATGTGGCATCTTCATTGGCTGATAAGCACTTCTGTGAATCTCTCAACATTACATGTCCCTTGCTCCACATGCAAATATAGCTACCCTTCTCAGGGCATAAACCTAGTGCATCCTTATTCTTGTTCCATGACATTTAGACACTGCTGCTCTGCCTCTCAGTTTTTCTACCAACTGGATTTAACTCCATAGGTTATTTAAGCTTACCAAAGTTTGGTTTTGCCAGGAAAACTGGTTTCAAACATAGAATTTTATCAGGACTTCACTGAGAGAGTCATTGGACACTGGAATGGGCTGCCCGGGGAGGTGGTGGAGTCGCTGTCCCTGGGGCTGTTCAAGGCAAGGTTGGACGTGGCACTTGGTGCCATGGTCTAGCCTTGAGCTCTGTGGTAAAGGGTTGGACTTCATGATCTATGAGGTCTCTTCCAACCCTGATGATACTGTGATACTGTGATACTGTGACTTGGAAATAACTGTCATGGAAGACCAAAATAAGCCTAAGATATGTCCTGGCTTGTTCAGGCATGATCTCCCACTCTGGGGAGCAAGGTGGGAAAAAGGACAAAAGGCTTGGAGCCAGAGTCTGCTCTTGTGATAAATGAGGTACATGCACTTGCCTTGTGCAGGCCCATGTTTTCCCAAATATGTGTAAAGCAAGCCCCTGGCTTCACCTAATATGGTTAGTTGTGGCAAAGTGTCCTCTTGATTGGTTAATATCCGTGGCCAAGTGGAGCCATCAGGACTCAGGCAATTGATAAATATGAGTGAAGTTGTAAACAACTTCACTGTGCCTTGATTTGCCTTGCTGTGCTGTCATGCTTCACTCTGCTTATGTGATGATTGTGTTAGCTGCTCCCCACACACACTTTGGGAAATCACCCAGACTAGACTCAGATGGCTCTGGAAATTGAATGAATCTTTACACCACAAAGAGAGTGATTTGCCATTGGAATGGGCTGCCCAGGGAGGTGGTGGAGTCACCATCCCTGGAGGTGTTCAAGAAAAGCCTGGCTGAGGCATTCAGTGCCATGGTCTAGTTGATTGGCTAGGGCTGGGTGCTAGGTTGGACTGGATGATCTTGGAGGTCTCTTTCAACCTGCTTGATTCTATGATTCTATGATTTACAGCTTAGCACAATATACAAGCAGATGTTTACAATATACAGCTACAGATAGAGCTATACAAGTTAAAAAGGTAATACTGGAACACAACAGCACTCCCAGAAACCAAAGTCCCCAGGAGGAGCTCCCAGCCACCCTTCCACCTTCCTCCCACCCCTCTACCTTACCCAAGACTTTGCCTTATGCTCAAGGTAGTTTGGAGGGTCAGCCAGGGGGGTTAGGAAGCAGATGGATTAGTCACACAGATAGCAGGTTACATTAGAGAGAGAGGTGCAGCCTACAAAGCCCAGGCAGTGACTCTGTTATCTGTATTTATGTTCTCATTCTTATCCATCTCAGCAAGCCTATGAATGAAGTAGCCATCACCCTTGTTTCCTTTTTACAGCCTGTATTCTAATTCTTCTCACCAAAACATTCTAGCTAGGCTCAAACTAGCACAGCTTAATACCAAACCTTGCCTTGGGTACCAGGAAGCCTTGTTGCCTCAAAGCAGCTTTGCTGTGTAACAACAAGCTTTGATGCTTCAAGCTTGTCTACCTGGAAACTTTGCTGTGCCTCAGTTTACCAGGGAGAGGCATTATGTGTCTTCACACCTCTGCCTGCCCACCCATCCAGCCTGGCAAGGTCCCTCTGCAGGGCTCTTCTACCCTCCAATAGATCCACACCTGCTCCTAACATGGTGTCACCTGCAAACTTACTGATGCTGGACACAATCTCCTGGTCCAGATCATGACTAAAGATATTGAACAGGATGGGGCCCAGCACTGATCCTTGGGGGACACTGCTAGTGACAGTTACCAACTGGATGTGGCATCATTCACCACCACTCTCTGGGCCCATCCCTCCTCACTCCTAGGGCTCAAATAAACTTCTCTTTCACTCAGCACCAAGAGGAAAACCCCAAATCCTCCTCTCAGACCTATCCAGTCCCAAGAAAACTCATTAACTCATTTTATCTTTATGGCTGTTTATTCCAGACAGCAAGCACTTGAACCAAAGCTATGATCCTCGATGCCAAAGGCTGACACACAGTTCTAGCAAGGCACCAAGTTGTGAATGATCCATATAGGAGGAGTGAGGTTCTTCTGTGAGCAGTGTTAAAGTGGGTTTTGATCATCTGATCAAAGAATGCTGTGAATCAAGGTAGGCTTTAATGTAGCGAGTATGAAGGTTTTGTTCTTTCACAAATTGAAGTGACTGGCTGTAAGTAGGGCAGGGCTGCTTACAACATGAAGTGTACTCTTTGAATTATCAGCACTCTGCTCTGGGATGCCTTAAAAAGAGTGAAAAAGCATTTGCAAAGAAATCTCAGAATATTCTTTCACCTGCCAGTGGTTGCCTAGTTTAGATACTCAGGTAGAAATGGAGAGGCTGAAACAAATGAGGTTCAACAAGGACAAGTGCAGAGTCCTGCACATGGGGAGGAATAATAAACTGCACCAGTACAGGCTGGGAGGTGACTGCTGGAGAGCAGCCCTGTGGAGAGGGAGCTGGGAGTGCTGGTGGAGAACATCCATGGCAATGTGCCCTGCTGGCCAAGAAGGCCAATGGGATCCTGGGCTGTATTAGGAGGAGTGTGTCCAGCAGATCAAGGGAGCTTCTCCTCCCCCTCTAATCTGCCTTGGTGAGACCTCATCTTGAATATTGTGTTCAGTTTTGGGCTCCCCAGTTGAAGAGGGACAGGGATCTGCTGGAGAGGGTCCAGCAGAGGGCTAGGAGGATGATGAGAGGACTGGAGGGCATGGCTGATGAGGAGAAGCTGAGGGACCTGGGGCTGCTTAGTTTGGAGAAGAGAAGACTGAGAGGGGATTTAATAATTATTTATAAGTATCTGAGGGCTGCCAGGAGGAGGGGGACAGGCTCTGCTCACTGCTCCCTGGGATAGGACAAGGAGCAATGGATGTAAGTTGCAGCAAAAGAGGTTCCACCTCGACACAAGGGGGAATATCTTTCCTATAAGGGTCCCAGAGCACTGGAACAGGCTCCCCAGAGAGGTTGTGGGATCTAATTCACTGGAGTCTCTCTAAGTCCATGCATGGATTATGCAGAGCAGTTTATCTTCCCTACTTATGATAGGCTTAGCTTAGTTTACCTTACTTACTATACTTCTACCAATGCTAATGCCTGCAGGAGCAATTGTTTGGAAAAGGAGAGCATTGAAAACTTCTTTTGCTTTTAATGTAGCAAAATATAGGTTTAGAAGGTAGATGACACAAACTCCCAGAATAGAAAGTTAGACTATCCAGCAAAAGGAACAGAAAAGTTATTTGGACACTAAGATTCAAACAAAATCATTGAGTCCCTATACTGAACATCAGCTGTTTTATTGCAGCAGATATTAAATTGTCTTCAGGTCATGCATGTGTGAATGAAATGAAACAGAAAATAAATACCCAAAGCCCAAACACAACTTAATATCTGTCCTTGGAATTAATTTCTTGAATCTCTGTGTGCAGTTTCCACTTCTAAAGAACATGAATCACTTTAGAAAGCTCTGCAGATAATCAAATGAAAACAAAGAAGTTGAAGGCACCATACAAAAATGAAGTTTCTACATTGCAGTTTGTGTTACTGTGGACTAATTTTACAGTTGTAATTTTGATGGTCATAGGATCATAGACACTCAGAATGGTGTAGGGGATGGAAGAGAAGTCCAGGAATCACAGAGACCAATTCCCTGCCAAAGTAGTACCACCCAGGTCAGGTCACAAAGTAACATGACATAGAATAAAATCATAGAATCAACCAGGTTGGAAGAGACCTCCAAGATCATCCACTCCAACCTAGCACCCAGCCCTATCTAATCATAGAATCATAGAATCAGCCAGGTTGGAAGAGACCTCTAAGATCATCCAGTCCAACCTAGCACCCAGCCCTAGACAATCAACCAGACCATGGCACTGAATGCCTCAGCCAGGCTTTGCTTCAACACCTCCAGGGATGGTGACTCCACCACCTCCCTGGGCAGCCCATTCCAATGCCAATCACTCTCTCTGCCAACAACTTCCTCCTAACATCCAGCCTAGACCTGCCCTGGCACATCTTGAGACTGTGTCCCCTTGTTCTGTTGCTGGTTGCCTGAGGGAAGAGACCAACCCCACCTGGCTACAACCTCCCTCCAGGTAGTTGTAGACTACTTCAGGTAGTTGTAGGATGTGCACACGACTGGAGTTGCTCAGAATCCAAAGTCCACTGAAGGTCCAGTCATATTCACTAGTGCTCAAATAAACCAAATCTTGATGGTCTATTACTGACTGTGTACTTAGCCTGGATCAGCTCCAGAAGCTGTTTATCTAATTATTGTAGCCAAAAGAAAGTGTGAATACAAGCATTGCAATAATTCATTGTGCAGCCATTCCAGCTCCTCCTGAAGTGAGTTACTCTCTTTTCAACTGAATTTCAACTAATCCTAAATCAATGTGTAGGACAAACACAGTAAGAACAAAACAGCAATAAAAACTTGCTTACACTTCTGGGTTTGTAAATGCTTTTGGTGAGTTGTGATTATTTGGGGGAAAACTTGGTACTCCTGACCATCCCTCTTGATGTGACAAGAGATGTGAGAGACTGAAGCTGTAAATTGCATTTAAGGATGAAATTTGAGTTTGTCCTCCAGTTATAATTGTGATGCAACTGTGTATGGGGTCTCTGCCTGCACATAAATCATACAATCACAGAATGCTTTGAGTTCAAAGGGACATTGAAAGGTCATTTAGTCCAACATTCCTGCTGTGAGCAGCAACACCTTTAACTAAATCAGGTTGCTCAGAGGCCTGTATCCAGTTAGTTATCTCACTGAAGGCACAGTGAGCAATTTAAACACTAGACCAGTCTGATACAAGGGAATGGACATGAGGAAGAACTTTACTGTAAGGGTCACAGAGCACTGGAACAGGCTGCCCAGAGAGGTTGTGGAGTTTCCTTCTCTGGAGACTTTCAAGACCCATCTGGATGCACTCCTGTGTGACCTGAAGTAGATTTTATGCTCCTGCTCTGGCAATGGGGTTGGACTTTATGACCAATACAGGTCCCCTAATATCCTGTGAGCCTGTGATCCTCTGACTGGCCTGAAGCTCCAGTCACAGTCTTTATTAAACATGTCACTAACTATTAGAAGAGCTCTCCTAGTGACAATGCTGCACAGTCATAACAAATACCCTTGTCAGCTCAGGTGTGCTTGTTAATTCGTTTCTATTCAGTGTGTTGGTTCATACCCCAGGTGAAGGATTCCTCATCCCAGAGACTCCCCAGGGTATTCCTACTCCAGAGCTAATCAACAGTACACTTGTAAACACTCAGCAGGAACTTCTAAACATGCAGCAAACATCATGCAGGGTAGCCTCTTCTGCAGAGTTAAGATCATTAGGGGCTGATTGGTAGATAGTTTAGGATAGTCAATAGTCATGGATTGGACCTGTGATGAAATGATGACACAGGGCCTCAGGCCACTTTGATATAGGAATTCAGCAGAACAAGTGTTGAAGAGTCTTGTCCAACCATGCTAGAGATGCCTTAGTAAAGACACTTCCAACAGATACTCTCATCACCACCAAGAGAGTGGTTGAATGTCCTATTCAAGAGATTTTATTCCTCATGCAAACAGACCCCACTGCATTAGGGGGGTTTAGAGCAGCATTCCCTAAAAACATCTAAATGCAGTTACTTTTGTCCTGAAGTGCTCACCCTCAATATTTTTCTTGTACAGACACACCAGCCTGTGTTCAGTCACAGGAGAAGCTACATTTTTCTTGCTCAATAGTGTTTCTTTTACAGAAATCCATACAAAAGTTCAGGTGAAGTGCAACAATCTCTCTTAGCCAGCCTTGCTGTGAAATCAAAAGCAAAGGCACAGAAGAGCTTGCAAGCAACTACCTGAAGGGGCATTGTAGCCAGGTGGGGGGTGGCCTCTTCTCCCAGGCAACCAGCAATAGAACAAGGGGACACAGTCTCAAGTTGTGCCAGGGTAGGTATAGGCTGGATATTAGGAAGAAGTTCTTCCCAGAGAGAGTGATTGGCATTGGAATGGGCTTCCCAGGGAGGTGGTGGAGGCACCGTCCCTGGGGGTCTTCAAGAAAAGACTGGCTGAGGCACTTAGTGCCATGGTCTAGTTGATTGGTTAGGGCTGGGTGATAGGTTGGACTGGCTGATCTTGGAGGTCTCTTCCAACCTGGTTGATTCTATGATTCTATTTCCTTGTTTTTTCTCATCATCTTTACTTCCAGAAGAGTTTACTCCAGTAATGCTGTAGAGTATTAGAATAAACAGCATTTTCCCCCCTGTTTTAGAGTTTCCCATATGGATACAATAAGAAATACTATAGTCAGGGTGGGATAATTTGCTTGAGTAATCTGCCTTTTTCAGATGGACTTAATTAACTTCCAGACCTGCAAATCATAGAATCATAGAAAGGTTTGGGTTGGAAGAGACCTCAAAGAATCATAGAATCAACCAGATTGGAAGAGACTTCCAAGATCATCCAGTCCAACCTATTGCCCAGCCCTGTCCAATCAACCAGACCATGGCACTAAGTGCCCCATCCAGGCTTTTCTTGAACACCTCCAGAGATGGTGTCTCCACCACCTCCCTGGGCAGCCCATTCCAATGCCAATCACTCTCTGCATGTGCAGAGCTTTGAACTGAAGAACTCTTCACCAGTGCTGAGCTTATAAACTCAACCTGAAGCCAAGTGTTCTGCTCATTCATGCTCGTGCATCACTGAGTAAAAGGAGTTTTCTGTCTCTGAATACCTCCTGTTAAAGCAAGACTGCAGTTCAGTTGCTGTCACTGGATGTGTCATTAGCCACAGCTGTTGTAGGAAGGGTAGCAAAGAATGCAGCGGATGCCAACTCCTACATTTTTAAGTGCACAGCCCATGTATGAAGCTGGTGAGTGGCCTGGAACACAGGCCTGTGAGCAGAGGCTGAGGGAGCTGGGGGTTGGGGTTGTATTATTTGCTTGATTGGTTTTTTTTTTTCCCCTATTTTATAGCTAATTGGTCAGGGACTCATTAACAAATCCTTTTTTTTTTTTCTGTGGAGCCTATTTACTGTTCAGTATTATGTGTTTTATAGAATCATCTAAACCATGTCAAAGTTATGCTATAAGGGAAATGGACACCATCACAGAATCATCTAAACCATGTGAAAGTTATGCTATAAGGGAGATGGACATCATCACAGAATCATCTAGACCATGTGAAAGTTATGCTATAAGGGAGATGGACATCATCATGGAATCATCTAAACCATGTGAAAGTTGTCCTATAAGGGAAATGGACATCATCATAGAATCATCTAAACCATGTCAAAGTTATCCTATAAGGGAGATGGACATCATCACAGAATCATCTAAACCATGTGAAAGTTGTTCTATAAAGGAAATGGACATCATCATAGAATCACCTAAACCATGTGAAAGTTATCCTATAAGGGAGATGGACATCATCATAGAATCATCTAAACCATGTCAAAGTTATCCTATAAGGGAGATGGACATCATCACAGAATCATCTAAACCATGTCAAAGTTATCCTATAAGGGAGATGGACATCATCACAGAATCATCTAAACCATGTGAAAGCTGTCCTATAAGGGAAATGGACATCATCATAGAATCATCTAAACCATGTCAAAATTATCCTATAAGGGAAATGGACATCATCATAGAATCATCTAAACCATGTCAAAGATATCCTATAAGGAAATTGGACATCATCATAGAATCATCTAAACCATGTCAAAGCTATCCTATAAGGAAATTTGATATCATCATAGAATCATCTAAACCATGTCAAAGATATCCTATAAGGAAATTTGATATCATCATAGAATCATCTAAACCATGTCAAAGTTATCCCGTAAGGAAACTGGACATCATCATAGAATCATCTAAACCATGTCAAAGCTATCCTATAAGGGAGATGGACATCATCATAGAATCATCTAAACCATGTCAAAGATATCCTATAAGGAAATTGGACATCATCATAGAATCACCTAAACCATGTGAAAGTTATCCTATGAGGGAGATGGACATCATCACAGAATCATCTAAACCATGTCAAAGCTATCCTGTAAGGAAATTGGTCATCATCGTAGAATCAGCTAAACCATGTCAAAGTTATCCTATAAGGGAAATGGACATCATCATAGAATCATCTAAACCATGTCAAAGTTATGCTATAAGGGAAATGGACATCATCACAGAATCATCTAAACCATGTCAAAGCTATCCTGTAAGGAAATTTGACATCACCATAGAATCAGCTAAACCATGTCAAAGTTATCCTATAAGGGAGATGGACATCATTAATACCACAGACATGCACAGAATATTGTACACAGAAGACATGCAAATGAAATGCCATAAATGTTAGCTAATTAAGAGCAAGGGAAAAGAATGGCCTCTTTTTTTTCCTCAGCCCTCTATCAGATGCTTGTAAGAGGCAGGCAATGAATTCAAAGAATAAAAGACCCATTTAGCAAATGTCCTGGTATCTGCTGTCTTGAGATTATTACAGGGAAAATCAATGCAGAGGTACACAAACAGACAATTAGAAAATGGCCAAGGAACAGGGTTTTTCCCTGCAAATACAGAAAATTAGCATATAGAATCATAGAGTCAACCAGGGTGGGAGAGACCTCCAAGATCATCCAGTCCAACCTAGCACCCAGCCCTAGCCTGTCAACTAGACCATGGCACTAAGTGCATTGCAACATGCATTTGGAAACTGGTGTAGAGGGTTTCCTACATTTCATGACTCAGACCATTGCAGGTGATGGGAAGCTGTGTACATGGAGATTTTTCTACATCTGCATTTATTTGATCCCTATCTATTCCCTCACAAGATGGACATACCTGTATCTATTTTCCCTCTATAGCCCCAGGTATGAATTCATGAGGCATCCTCCACTGCACAGATTGTCTGTTCAAATTGTTCTCTTAGGACAGGATTTAGACTCAGCTGAACTTTCTGTGCAGTGTACAATTTAGGAAAGAGAATTGGCTTTCAAAATAAATTACAACTCTTATGTTAGAAAAATAGGAACATGGATAGCTCCATATCTGGTCAGACTATATATTGGCATGGTATTTCTCCTGCATTAATTTGCCCTATGTGTGAAAAATGCAGGAATAGATATTAGGAGTGAGAGGTACATTATATATATCCTGCACCTGGGCCAAGGCAATCCCAAGAACAAATGCAGTGTGGGCAGTGAGTGGCTGGAGAGCAGCCCTGAGGAGAGGAACTTGGGGGTGCTGGTGGATGAGAAGCTCAACATGAGCCAGCAGTGTGCACTTGCAGCCTGGAGGGCCAACCAAATCCTGGGCTGCATCAGAAGTGTGGCCAGCAGGTGGAGGGAGGTGATTCTTCCCCTCTACTCTGCTCTGGTGAGACCCCACCTGGAGTACTGCATCCAGTTCTGGAGCTCCTGTTACAAGAGAGATGTGGAGATGCTGGAGTGTGTTCAGAGAAGCACCACAAGGATGCTCAGAGGGTTGCAGCAGCTCTGCTATGAGGACAGACTGAAAGAGTTGGGGCTGTTGAGTCTGGAGAAGAGGAGGCTCCCAGGTGACCTTATTGTGACCATCTAGTATCTGAAGGGGGCTACAAAAAAGCTGGGGAGGGACTTTTTAGGCTCTCAGGTAGGGACAGGACTAGGAGGAATGGAGCGAAGCTGGAGGTGGGGAGATACAGCCTGGATGTGAGGAGGAAGTTGTTGAGCATGAGAATGGTGAGAGGCTGGAATGAGCTGCCAAGGGGAGTGATTGCTGCCCCATCCCTGGAGGTGTTTAAGTCCAGGCTGGATGAGGCTGTGGCCAGTCTGATGTAGGGGGATTGAAACTAGATGATCCTTGCATTCCATTTCAACCCTGACTAATCACCCCAGTGGCCCTTAGTGGATGAAGATTCCACAGGCTCTCTTTGCCACAGTTCAAGTGTTGAACATTGTTAAGGAAGAATCCCCCAAAACCTTTATGTAGTTTAATGCATCTTTCTGGAACACATATTGCTAGGATCATACTCTGCACTTAAGAATTCGTCTCTTAGAGTCTTGTCAAATTAGTCTTGCACAATCTGTGTTAAAAATAATTTACATGTCCTAGAAGCATGTTTGACCTTTTAATAACTGGATCATATTGAAAGGTAATAGTCTTTCATTGATGAGCTCCTATGCCCAAGGCCCTTCTCTTCCAGCTCTAACTGATGTATTTCTAGACAAGAGTGGACAGGTTTGAAACTAAGCTTCCAAGTTTATTTTATGCAATCCCCTTGCACTTTATGAATTTAATCCTGTTCTTATTACTCTGCTCTCAAGGTCATTTAGTTCTTTCACTATGATGAATCAATACTTTTCTGTCCTCCAAATGAAGCTGCCCAATTTTTGTTTCTATGCCAAGATCATAAATAAGAACACTAAACATGATTGTCTCCATACTTGAGTGCTGAGAAATTTCAGCAGCAGCTTCCTTCTAGGCAAAAGCTTCCCCTTCAGGTGAGCTTCTTTGCACCTCAACCACTTTTAGTGTTTCAGCTCTAATCATTATCACCTTGATCTTAAATAGTTCTAAATGTACCTCCATGCCACATTCTTTTCTGCATGTGGTAGTATAGTTGATTGGCCAGGGCTGGGTGCTAGGTTGGACTGGATGATCTTGGAGGTCTCTTCCAGCCTGGTTGATTCTATGATTCGATTGTTTGTTTTAATTAATTAATAGTAAATTAACATTGTGATGCAATCCAGCCTCAATATGCTCATCTCTCTCTTCTGGGCTCCTCAACTGAAGAGAGATGTTGAGATACTAGAATGTGTCCAGAGAAGGGAGACGAAGCTGGTGAGGGGCCTGGACCTCATTGCTGTCTACAACTACCTGGAGGGAGGCTGTAGCCAGGTGAGGGTTGGTCTCTTCTGGCAGATAACTAACAACAGCACAAGGGGACACAGACTCAAGTTGTGCTGGGGGAAGTATAGGCTGGATGTTAGGAGGAAGTTGTTGTCAGAGAGAGTGATTGGCATTGGAATGGGCTGCCCAGGGAGGTGGTGGAGTCACCATCCCTGGAGGTGTTGAAGCAAAGCCTGGCTGGGGCACTTAGTGCCATGATGTAGTTGACTGACTAGGGCTGGGTGCTAGGTTGATCTTGAAGGTCTCTTCCAACCTGATTGATTCTATGATTCTATGAACTCTAAATGCAGATATTTGTCATATGAAAAGCAAAACTACTGATTCAAGCCTAAACTCTGTGGAAGCATGAAGTGACAGCCAAGAAAAAAAAATGGAAAGATGATAAAGACATGGTCAAGCCTTCTTATTCAAGACTAAGTGGAAAAAAAACTTCTGTACCTCCTGGAAACTTTATTCTCAGATTAGTTGGTGCTGGTATCTGTGTACATTTTAAAGACAAGGAAAAGCTAGAGAAAAGTTAAAGAAAAGACTGAGTTTCTTTCTCAAATGATTGGTCTTAGTTTTCACTGTGTGCTAGTTTGAAGCTAGCTAGAATATTTTGGTGAGAAGAATTAGATTACAGGCTGTGAAAAGGAAACAATGGTGATGTCTGCTTCACTCATAGGCTTGCTGAGATGGATTAAAAACAAGAGCATAAATATAGATAACAGAGCTGCTCATGGGCTCTGGCTGCCTGCATGTTTCTTCCTAACCTGCTGTCTGTGTAACTAATCCTTCTGCTTCCTAACCTCCCTGGCCAATTCTCCAAACTCACCTTGAATGTAAGGCAAAGTCTGGGATAAGGTAGAGTAGTGGAAAGGAGGTGTAAATGTGTTTGGGAGCCCCTCCTGGGGACTCTGCTTTCTGGGAGGACTGTTGTGTTTCTGTATTACTTTTTAACTTGCATATTTCTGTCTATAGCTGTGGGTATTGCAAACATCTGCTTGTATATCATGCTAAGCTGTAAATATAAAGCTTCATTCTTCAATTTTCAGCTGGGCTGAGTCTAGTCTGGGTGATTTTCTTAAGTATGGGGGGGTGGGTAACACCCAAACCATCACACTGACCTTGAGTGTTTGCAGGGGATGAGGCTTCTACCATCTCTCTGGCAAGCTGTGCCAATGTTTCACCACTTTCACTACAAAGAATTTCTTTCTTATATTTAGTCTGAATCTGTCCTCTTTAATTTCAAACTATTAGTACTGTTGCCATGGGCTCTGCTAAAAGTCTGTCTCCATCTTTCTAATAGGCCCCCTTTAAGTGTTGAAAGGCTGCAGTAAGGTCTCTCACAGTATCACAGTATCACCAAGGTTGGAGGAGACCTCATGGATCATCAAGTCCAACCCTTTACCACAGAGCTCAAGGCTAGACCATGGCACCAAGTGCCACACAACCCCAAGAAGAGGAAAGTACTGCCAGCCTCACACTGATGTGCTGGTACAGACTCTGCCTGAGAGACTGTGAATACAGAAATTGGAAGTTGCTATTTGAACATTCAGCTATCATATGCTCTTCTCACATATCCCACTATTGAACTCCCACACCTTAGAACGCTCCTAGAAAGCAACTGAGATTGCCTTTTGAATTTGAAAAGATGCTCCCTCTCCACATTATCCCTAAACTACACCCTCATCTCCATCCCTTGTTTTCCACTCAACCCTAATTATCCCTTTCCTTCCACCAAAGTGAGGGCAGGAGGTGCTTCTCACCTCCCTTTCCTCTCAAGCAGCATGTTTTGCTTCGTTTCCCACTGAAGGAAGGAAGGAGAAAGGGAGACAATTTCAAGGAGGTAATGCATTTGACCTCTCTGTTAATATTCAAACTGCTGGTCAGGAAGGTTAGGAGCAAACATCAGCTTCTTTTCACACCTCTTAGCTCATTCCACAAATTAATAACATCATCCTGGGAGCAGCCTAGACCCTGAGTAGTAAATGTTAGCTGTAGTTCCTGCTGGCTGCTTCCGAGGCTGCATTTATTTTCCTCATTATCTTACACACAATCTCCCAGCTATTGTCTGCTACCCCTGCTCACTCAGGAAACCTCAGAAAGTGCTAAAGATGTCAAGAAGCAATAAGCCTCATTTATTTTTATGGCCTTCATCAGCACTTTCTTTTTTTGCTTAAAGGCCTATAATAGAATCCACTGATTAGAATCAGCACCATATCAGAATATAGATATGATAGCCCTTTTCTGAAGGTGAATGGGCTACAGGAGGACACTTTCTCCATCTGATACTTCTAAAGGATACTCAAGCTAAACAAAGTTAATTGTGCTGTTCTTTTCTCCTCTTCTTCCTCCTTCTTGCTGCTTTCCCAGACGCTTGGCAATTGATTAACAGAAAGGAAGATGGCCATGAAAGGTCCAATTAATTATGATTATTCATCTGAAACAACACCACAAGGTAAGCAGTGGGGTCTGATAGCTGTTAATAAAAGGATGCAAATTAACAGGGATACAAATTAAGAGAGGTATTCCCATTTCTAAATGCTATATTTAGCATCACATTAAACCAAGAAGCAAATAATTGACTTCTGCTAGACTTTTTTTTCCACTTTAACTTCAGCCACATAATAGCTATAGGCTAATGTATAATAAACAGGTTCTCAGTTCCCTTTCCTGCACAGGTCTGACCTGGAAAATGTTCTGTGTTCAAGCCCCAGGTATATACATTCTATTTAAACATTAAAAAACTCCAAGAAGTTTCTCCTTACTTCACACCTATTATTCTCTATAGGCAATCATAACAAGTTTAGGAGACCTCTGGCCTGGGTCTAGCCAACAATTGCAGCTTGTTACAGTCTTGACAGCAACTTTTGCGTCAGAATTCTTAGCACATGAGAAAGGACAGAGGTAAGGCTGCACAAAGAAGGATCACACAGTCACAGGTGTCTCTGTGTGTGTGTGCTTAAAGTGCAACCATTATTCTTTACAAAATTACTTCATTCTTACATCTGTGTTCTGAGGAATTGCTTAGAAGCATAGAATGCATTGGGCTGTATGAGACCTCTAGAGGTCATCTAGTCCAACCCTTCTTCAGTAAGCAGAGATATCCCCAATGGGATCAAGTTGCTTAGAGCCTCATCAATCCTGACCTTGAACAGCTCCAGGGATGGACTTTCCATCACCTTCCTGGACAACCTGTTCCAGTGTTCCACTACCCTCTTAGTAAAGAATTTCCTCCTTATGTCTAACCTAAATCTATGCTTTTCCAGTTTAAAACCATCACTCCTTATCTTGTTGCTTTGTTTTCTGTTCCTCAAAGACAGGAGTCATAGAATCACAGAATTGGTCAGGGTTGGAAGGAACCACAGGGATCATCTAGTTCAAACCTCCCTGCCATGGGCAGGGACACCCTACCCTAGATCATATTCTAGAGTCACAGAATCCCAGGCTCACAGGATGTTAGGGGTTGGAAGAGACCCAAGGAGATCATTGAGTCCAACCCCCCTGCCAGAGCAGGACAATCCTATCTAACACAGATCACAGAGGAACACATCCAGACAGGCATTGAAAGTCTCCAGAGAAAGAGACCCCACAACCTCTCTGGGGAGCCTGTTCCAGTGCTCTGTGACCCTCACAGTGAAGAAGTTCCCCCTTGTGTTGGGATGAAACTTCTTTTAATGCAATTTACACCCATTGCTCCTTGTCCTATCCCAGGCAGCAGTGAGCAGAGCCTGTGCCCCCGTCCTGGCAGCCTTCAGATACTTACAAACATTTATCAAGTCCTCTCTCAGTCTTCTCTTCTCCAAACTAAAAAGTCCCAAGTCTCACAGCCTCTCCTCATCAGCCATGTCCTCCTGTCCCCTCATCATCTTCCTAGCCCTCTGCTGGACCCTCTCCAGCAGATCCCTGTCCCTCCTCAACTGGGAAGCCCAAAACTGAACACAATATTCAAGATGAGGTCTCACCAAGGCAGATTAGAGGGGGAGAAGAACCTCCCTTGATCTGCTGGACACACTCTTCCTGATACACCCCAGGATGCCGTTGGCCTTGTTGGCCAACAGGGCACATTGCTGTGCCATGGGGAACTTGTTCTCCACCAGCACTCCCAGCTCCCTCTCCACAGGGCTGCTCTCCAGCAGTCACCTCCCAGCCTGTACTGGTGCAGTTTATTATTCCTCCCCAGGTGCAGGACTCTGCACTTGTCCTTGTTGAACCTCACTTGGTTCCTCTGTGCCCAGCTCTCAGTCTGTCCAGGTCTCTCTGGATGGCTGCACAGCCTGCAGCTGTATCAGCCAAGCCTCCCAGCTTGGTGTCCTCAGCAAACTTGCTGGGCAGACTCTGTCCCCTCATCAATGTCATTCTGAATACCAAAGAGAAAAAAAAAAAAAAAAAAAAAGAAAGGAAGAATTCTTCCATGTTATGGCTGTGGACAAAACCTTCTCTCACTTAAACTGAAAATGTGTTAGGTTCTTTAAGTATGCCACTGGCCTCTCACATATACAACACTGCATGGTGTATGTCCACAGCCATGAAGTCTTATTTTGTCTGATTAGGGGAAAAGTTGTTGCAGGAGAGTAATGAAAGAGTAATCTTCTGTGGCATAAATGGACATATTATACTTGCATAGAGATTGCTTCACATTAGAGCAAGGTTCAGAAATGACACAGAAATCACAAAAGAGCAAACTCACATCCAGACAGCACAGTGTGAAAAACAGACAAAAAAGAAGTGTTACTTTACTTGGGTCACTTGATGTAAGCTTTCATTCAAACAGTGTGAATCTTCTAGGAAAAAAATAAAAAGGAACATTTAAAAAAGAAAGGAAAGGAAGGGGAAAGGAAAGGAAAGGAAAGGAAAGGAAAGGAAAGGAAAGGAAAGGAAAGGAAAGGAAAGGAAAGGAAAGGAAAGGAAAGGAAAGGAAAGGAAAGGAAAGGAAAGGAAAGGAAAGGAAAGGAAAGGAAAGGAAAGGAAAGGAAAGGAAAGGAAAGGAAAGGAAGGACAGGAAAGGAAGGGGAAAGGAAGGGGAAAGGAAAGGAAAGGAAGGGGAAATGAAGGGGAAAGAAAAGGAAAGGAGAGGAGAGGAGAGGAGAGGAGAGGAGAGGAGAGGAGAGGAGAGGAGAGGAGAGGAGAGGATAAGAGAAAGACGAGAAAAGAAAAGAAAAGAAAAGAAAAGAAAAGAAAAGAAAAGAAAAGAAAAGAAAAGAAAAGAAAAGAAAAGAAAAGAAAAGAAAAGAAAAGAAAAGAAAAGAAAAGAAAAGAAAAGAAAAGAAAAGAAAAGAAAAGAAAAGAAAAGAAAAGAAAAGAAAAGAAGAGAAGAGAAAAGAGAAGAGAAAAGAAAAGAAAAGAAAAGAAAAGAAAAGAAAAGAAAAGAAAAGAAAAGAAAAGAAAAGAAAACAAAGAAAAGAAAAGAAAAGAAAAGAGAAGAAAAGAAAAGAGAAAAGAAAAGAAAAGAGAAGACAAGGAAAGGAAAGGAAAGGAAAGGAAAGGAAAGGAAAGGAAAGGAAAGGAAAGGAAAGGAAAGGAAAGGAAAGGAAAGGAAAGGAAAGAAAAGAAAAGAAAAGAAAAGAAAAGAAAAGAAAAGAAAAGAAAAGAAAAGAAAAGAAAAGAAAAGAAAAGAAAAGAAAAGAAAAGAAAAGAAAAGAAAAGAAAAGAAAAGAAAAGAAAAGAGAAAAGAGAAGAGAAGAAAAGAGAAGACAAGGAAAGGAAAGGAAAGGAAAGGAAAGGAAAGGAAAGGAAAGGAAAGGAAAGGAAAGGAAAGGAAAGGAAAGGAAAGGAAAGGAAAGGAAAGAAAGAAAAGAAAAGAAAAGAAAAGAAAAGAAAAGAAAAGAAAAGAAAAGAAAAGAAAAGAAAAGAAAAGAAAAGAAAAGAAAAGAAAAGAAAAGAAAAGAAAAGAAAAGAAAAGAAAAGAAAAGAAAAGAAAAGAAAAGAAAAGAAAAGAAAAGAAAAGGAGAAGAAAAATGCTGGGTTTGTAAAAAAATATCTTCTCCCAAGCAAGATGCAACAGAAGAAGGGGACACAGTCTCAAGTTGTGCTGGGGGAGGTCTAGGCTGGATGTGAGGAGGAAGTTGCTGGCAGAGAGAGTGATTGGCATTGGAATGGGCTGCCCAGGGAGGTGGTGGAGTCACTGTCCCTGGAGGTGCTGAAGAAAAGCCTGGCTGAGGCACTTAGTGCCATCATCTGGTTGATTGGCTAGGGCTGGGTGCTAGGTTGGACTGGATGATCTTGGAGTTCTCTTCCAGCCTGGTTGATTCTGTGATTCTTTGATTCTTTGATTCTATAATTCTCTGATTCTATTAAAGTCATCTGTAATGGTATGCTAAAATAATGCTGAGCCGAAACAGAGCAAAACACAAACTCATTAAATGCAATCACTCTTCATGAAGGATGTAAGAGGAAGCTGTACTCAGCAGCAGGGCACAAGGGGACCATTTCTCTCAAAGCCTTGCTCATCCACTGTGTCGGCTTACACAAAGGGGTACAGCACAGTTACTGCCAGCTAATGGAAACGGTCAAGCATAAACAATTCCCTGCTTCCAGGGAAGCAGGCCCATAAAGAAATCTGCCCACATCCCTGTCATGGGAATAAGCAGAGCAGATAAAAGACTCCAAACATCATGTTTGGACTTCTGAGCTGTCAGATACACGTGTTGAAATGCAAACCTACGTGCATGCACTCGTACTGACAGCGGTGTGGTGCAGAAACACATCCTGATGCTACAGCAGGACAGGTTTTCAGGGCTTATTATCTGTGACAAACCTGATCTTTGTAGCAGGGCCCAAAATCTGCCTTGCCACAGCTCCAAGCCTTGCTTATAAAAAAGCTCATGTTTCCATATTCCTGTGATCTGTGTCACTCTGGTCTATTGAGTCTGCTGAACTCTGGCACTCAGATGGTTGTTTTTTTCAGGCCTTTGATTCTGCATTTTGGTAGAGTTTATATCAGCATTCTCCAGCATGAGGATTTTGAAGATGCAGACAAAGCTGATCATAGAATCATAGAATCAGCCAGGTGGGAAGAGACCTCCAGGATCACCCAGTCCAACCTAGCACGCAGCCCTGGCCAGTCAACCAGACCATGGCACTAAGTGCCTCAGCCAGGCTTTTCTTCAACACCTCCAGGGATATTGACTCCTCCACCTCCCTGGGCAGCCCATTCCAATGCCAATCACTCTCTCTGCCAACAACTTCCTCCTAACATCCAGCTTGTACTTCCCCTAACACAACTTGAGACTGTGTCCTACCCAGCAAATGCTTTTCTAGGCAGACAGATTGACAGAGAGGTAAAAAAAGGCAACTTTTCTGGTTCATTTATTCAAGCAATAAATTAATCAGGTATTTACTAGTTTAAAACCTAAATGCAGGGGAAATAGAACTGGTTTAAATACTGTATATTACAATTTCCTTAGAAAGTATTCTGATGGTTTGGGTGTTACCTGCCCCCCCCCACCACACACACTTAAGAAAATCACCCAGACTAGACTCAGCCCAGCTGGAAATTGAAGAATGAAGCTTTATATTTACAGCTTAGCACAGGATACAAGCAGGTATTTACAATCTATACAGCTACAGATGGAAATAGGCAAGTTAAAAAGTAATACAGAAACACAGCAGCCCTCCCAGAAAGCAGAGTCCCCAGGAGGGGCTCCCAACCACCCTTCCACCTTCTTCCCACCCCTCTACCTTACCCCAAGCTTTGACTTACGTTCAAGGTGAGTTTGGGGGGTTGGCCAGGGCAGTTAGAAAGCAGATGGATTAGGTAGGAAGTCAGGGAAAGAGAGAAGTGCATGCAGCTCATAGCCCAAGAGCAACTCTGTTATCTGTATTTATGTTCTTGTTTTTATCCATCTCAGCAAGCCTATGAGTGAAGCAGCCATCACCATTGTTTCCTTTTCACAGCCTATAATCTATCACAGTATCACAGTATCATCAGGGTTGGAAGAGACCTCACAGATCATCAAGTCCAACCCTTTACCACAGAGCTCAAGGCTAGACCATGGCACCAAGTGCCACATCCAGTTCTGCCTTGAACAGCTCCAGGGACGGCGACTCCACCACCTCCCCGGGCAGCCCATTCCAGTGTCCAATGACTCTCTCAGGGAAGAACTTTCTCCTCACCTCCAGCCTAAATCTCCCCTGGTGCAGCCTGAGGCTGTGTCCTCTCGTTCTGGTGCTGGCCACCTGAGAGAAGAGAGCAACCTCCTCCTGGCCACAACCACCCCTCAGGTAGTTGTAGACAGCAATAAGGTCACCTCTGAGCCTCCTCTTCTCCAGGCTAACCAATCCCAGCTCCCTCAGCCTCTCCTCCTAGGGCTGTGCTCAAGGCCTCTCCCCAGCCTCGTCGCCCTTCTCTGGACACACTCAAGCATCTCAATGTCCCTCCTAAACTGGGGGGCCCAGAACTGAACACAGCACTCAAGGTGTGGTCTAACCAGTGCAGAGTACAGGGGCAGAATGACCTCCCTGCTCCTGCTGGCCACACCATT
Organism: Pogoniulus pusillus; assembly: GCF_015220805.1. Taxonomy (NCBI): domain Eukaryota; kingdom Metazoa; phylum Chordata; class Aves; order Piciformes; family Lybiidae; genus Pogoniulus; species Pogoniulus pusillus. Next base: position 4,142,198 of record NC_087266.1, read on the forward strand.
CCTGATGCAGGCCAGGATGCTACTGGCTCTCTTGGCCACCTGGGCACACTGCTGGCTCATGTTCAGGCGGGTATCAATCAGCACCCCCAGCTCCCTCTCTGTCTGGCTGCTCTCCAGCCACTCCGACCCCAGCCTGTATCTCTCCATGGGGTTGTTGTAGCCAAAGTGCAGCACCCTGCTAATTCCTCTCACCAAAATATCCCAGCTAGACTCCAACTAGCCCAAGTACAAGCAGGATATTTTCAACCTGTAGAATAGGCCCTGTGGGGGCCACACTCTTGAAGGAAAATTAATAAATGAAGATGTGAGATTGAGGAGCAGTGATTTGTAAAGCCTGCACAAAGGACTCAGATTGCATGTAAATCACCTGAGAGCACAGAGAACTACAACTGATGTCGACCATCTCCTTTGCATCCAGAATCATTTATCTCTTGGACATGACAAATCTTTTTAGCAGAAGAGAAGAAATTTGAGATAATAAGTTTCAAAGTAATGAATAACTCTTGTCTAGGAAGGGCTTTAATGGCTCTCCTTGTCAGAATTCAGATTTCATTATTAACTCTCCAGAATGGCATCAGCCTGAAGAGATACAGTTACAAATCAATTTCACTGCTTTTTCATAACGAGTCACTAATTGACCTCAATTTCTGATGGAGTCATTTATTTCCTCCCAGACTGTATTTTAATGGTGTGTATATCAAGGATTTAGCAACTGGTCATAACTGAATTTATTGTAACTCTGTGTTGCTTTGCATAGATTTTTTTAATGGTAGAAGCATGCATAATTTTGAAAGCATTAATTTTAATGGTTGGGATGTAAATGTTGAAGCCCTTTTGTAATTAAGATGATCTCTGTGTTAAAATGTGTGGTTGATTTATCTGCTTTCAAACTGGGAAGAATTATAGTCAAGAAAGAATCAGAATCAAGCAGTTTGGAAGAGAGAAACCTCCAAGATCATCCAGTCCAACCTAGCACCCAGCCCTGTCCAGCCAACTAGACCATGGCACCAAGTGCCTCATCCAGTCTTTGCTTGAACACCTCCAGGGATGGCAACTCCATCACCTCCCTGGGCAGCCCATATTCTCTGTATAACATGAATGATCATAGGCTACAAAATATTTGACTTAGCTTTCATGGGTCCTTAAAAAGAAGTGACATTAGAATTAACAAATGGCCTCAGTAGAACACTGATTGCAACACCCTGTGTTCCCATGAAGCATATCCTCTCACAGAGTTTCAAGATATTCAGAATCATAGAATCAGTCAGGCTTGGAAGGGACCACGAGGATCATCTAGTTCCAACCCCTTCTGCCATGGGAAGGGACACCCTAGCCTAGATCAGCCTGGCCAGAGCCTCATCCAGCCTGGCCTGAAACACCTCCAGGAATGGGACTTCAATCACTTCCCTGGGGAACCCCAGATGCTCATCACTCTCATGGTGAAGAATTTCCTCCTCACCCCCAGGCTGAACCTGCAGCTTAGCTCCATTCCCCCCAGTCCTGTCTTTCTCTGATAGTCTGAATAGTCCCTCCCCAGCTTTTTTGTAGGCCCCCTTCAGATGCTGCAAGGCCACAAGAAGGTCACCTGGGAGCCTCCTCTTCTCCAGACTGCACAGCCCCAACTCTTTCAGTCTGTGCTCATAGCAGAGCTGCTGCAGCCCTCTCAGCATCCTCCTGGCCCTGCTCTGGACACACTCCAACATCTCCACATCCCTCTTGTAACAGGGGCTCCAGAAATGGATGCAGTACTCCACGTGGGGTCTCACCAGAGTGGAGTAAATGCTCTTCATGTTACTTTTCTTCCCTAGAAGCAAACTTTGTTTTCCTTTCTTATTCTTTACCACCTTGTCAATGTGAAGGAAATCATGACCAGGATGTCTAAGCAGCACTGTTTCACGCACACATTGCTTACATAAACACTTGTGCTTGTCTGTCTGTGCAAGTGGCTGAAAGGATTAAATGAAGCACACCTTGTCTGAAACATTCTTGGGTGATTCATGTTTAGCAGGAATACAAGCTCTATTATGCAAAATGCAGTAGTTTGCTTTTGCTCCATGCTCCACACTCCACTTTTCTCCTTCATGTATTAAGAAGCTTAAATTGCAAACAAAAATCATAATAGAATCATAGAATCACCCAGCCCTAACCAGTCAACCAGACCATGGCACTAAGTGCCTCAGCCAGGCTTTTCTTGAAGACCCCCAGGGACGGTGCCTCCACCACCTCCCTGGGCAGCCCATTCCAATGCCAATCACTCTCTCTGTGAAGAACTTCTTCCTAATATCCAGCCTATACCTACCCTGGCACAACTTGAGACTGTGTCCCCTTGTTCTGTTGCTGGTTGCCTGGGAGAAGAGGCCAACCCCCACCTGGCTACAATGCCCCTTCAGGTAGTTGTAGACAGTAATAAGATCACCCCTGAGCCTTCTCTTCTCCAGGCTAAACAGGCCCAGCTCCCTCAACCTCTCCTCATAGGATTTGTGCTCCAGGCCCCTCACCAGCTTGGTTGCCCTTCTCTGGACATGTTCCAGCACCTCAACATCTTTCTTGAATTGAAGAGCCCAGAACTGGACACAGGACTCAAGGTTTGGCCTGAGCAGTGCTGAGCACAGGGGCAGAATAACCTCCCTTATCCTACTGGCCACACTGTTCCTGATGCAGGCCAGGATGCCATTGGCTCTTTTGGCCACCTGGGCACACTGCTGCCTCATCTTCAGCTTACTATCTATCAGTACCCCCAGGTCCCTTTCCTCCTGGCTGCTCTCCAACCACTCAGTCCCCAGCCTGTAGTGCTGCTTGGGGTTGTTGTGGCCAAAGTGCAGAACCCTGCACTTGGCCATGTTCAATCTCATCCCCTTGGCCTCTGCCCACCCATCCAGCCTGTCCAGGTCCCTCTGCAGGGCTCTCCTACCCTCCAACAGATCAACACCTGCTCCTAGCTTGGTGTCATCTGCAAACTTCCTGATGCTGGACTCAACCCCCTTGTCCATGTCATCAATAAAGATATTGAACAGGACTGGGCCCAGCACTGATCCTTGGAAAATGTATATAATAATATACATTTCATTCAGATTCCATACATGTGTGATTTTGAATGATCTCAACTTACATGTTCGGAGATTGATTACTCATAGGACTTTTCCTCACTTAAATAGCAGCCTGTTATTTCTGTTTTCACTGTGTATCTCATTTGGTGTATGTGCCAGACATTATTTAACACAAACATTTTCAGTCTTTCAACAGTTCAGCATCATTAGTTTCTTAATGAGTGCACGGATGCATGACAGACAACAAGAGAATGAAATGGTATAGACAGGGTGATGGTAGCAGGGCCAAAAGCACTGGCTGCAATCACAGAATCATAGAATCAACCAAGTTTGCTCTTTTCCCACCCCACATTTCCCCCTTTTATCCCCAAACCCACAGCACCTGGGTGCTGCTGCAGTCTCCTCCCACCCCAGGTGTGACCACTTTGCCCTCCCTGCTTGCTCCCCTTTATAATCAGCCCCAGAAGAGGCAGCAGCCCTAAGCTTGCCCAACTGGGCAGAGGATCCTCCTCCAGTTGCCACTGGTGAGTCTCCTACCTTGGTGGGTGCACACTGGGTGAATGGTGGAGGAAATTAAAGGCCGGGGGGCCTGCTGGCCCCCCGGCTATGTAGGGCTAGGCTCGATGATTGCTCTAACATTACCCACGGGTGCTGGCTGAGCTCCTCTGTGTTTAGCTGCTGCCTTCTGCTCACTTGTCACACTGCAGAAAGGGCAGGACTGAATCTGTGAAGCATTTTGTGAAGCACTGAATGAGCATGGAGGGAATGGCTGAGAGTCCCTGACAAGGTGAGTGGAACAGAACTCCAATCTCACTGGCACTGCTTTGTGTCAGAGTAGCTAAAATTCTGTCCTGTTTTGTAATGACGCTAGAACCAGCTTTATTCACAGACTCACAGGATCAGCCAGGTTGGAAGAGACCACCAAGCTTATTCAGCCCAATCTAGCACCCAGCCCTGTCCAATCAACCAGACCATGGCACTAAGTGCCTCAGCCAGGCTTTGCTTGGACACCTCCAGGGATGGTGACTCCACCATCTCCCTGGGCAGCCCATTCCAATGCCAATCACTCTCTCTGCCAACAACTTCCTCCTAACATCCAGCCCAGACCTCTCCCACCACAACTTGAGACTGTGTCCCCTTGTTCTGTTGCTGCTTGCCTGGCAGAAGAGACCAACCCCACCTGGCTGCAGCCTCCTTTCAGGTAGTTGCAGGCAGCAATGAGGTCACCTGGAGCCTACTCTTCTCCAGCCTAAGTGGACCCCAAGAGTGGTGGTCAGTAGATTTACATTCATCTGGCAGTGAGTCCCACTGGTGTCCCCCAGTGGTGAGATCACTTCTGTTTAGCATCTTTAATGATGACCTTGAAGAAGACATAGAGTGTGTCAGCAGTAAGTTCACAGATGACACCAAGTTAGGTGGCAGTGTTGATCATCATGAGGGTAGGGAGTTCTACAGAGGGACTTAGACTGGATCCATAGGCCAATGGTAATGGGAAGAGCTTCAACAAGATCAAATGCCAGGTCCTGCACAAAAAAGCCATGCACTGCTACAGGTGTGGGGAATTGTGGCTGGAAAGACATCTAGTGGAAAGGGACCAGGGGGTTCTAATCAACAAGCAACTGAATATGAGCAAGCAGCGTGCCCAGGTGGCCAAGAAAGACAATGGCATCTTGGCTTCCATTAGACTTGCTGAATCCAGCAGTAGTAAGGTGGTGATTGTCCCCCTCAATTCAGCTCTGGTGAAGCCACACCTCAAGTATTGTGTTCAGTTTTGGGCACCTCAATACAAGAGGGAGGTTGAGGTACTGGAGTGAGTGCAGAGAAGGGCAACAAAGCTGGGGAAGGGCCTGGAGAATAAATCTTATGAATAGAAACTGAAGGAGCTGAGGCTATTCGGTTTGACAAAGGGGAGTCTGAGGGGGGACCTCATCTCTATCTAGAATTTCCTGAAAGGACATTGTGTAGAGGTTGGTGTTGGACTCTTTTCAGCAGGTCTCTGTCTCTCTTGAACTGGGGAGCTCAAAACTGGACACAGTTAAACAGCCCCAGGTTTCTCAGTCTCTCTTTGTAGGGAAGATGCTCAGTCATCCTCAGTGCTCTCTGCTGGACTCTTTTCAGCACATCTCAGTCTCTCTCGAACTGGGGAGCCCAAAACTGGATACAGTATTCCAGATGTGGCCTCAGCAGAGTAGAGGAGGAAAAACCTCCCTCAACCTGCTGGACACACATTTCCTGATGCACCCCAGCATGCAAATCAGCTTGCATGACAAATTGACATCAGCAGTTTCTTGAGCAGTGGAAGTGGCCAGAATCAGAGTACCCAATCCAAAAGTCTCATGTTCACTGAAAGAGTTCTGTTCTTAAATATTTAAGCCACATTAATGCCAACCAAAATAGTTATGTCAAGCACAGCTGCACATATTTAAATTGAGTAAAATGTGAATTTCTACCTATAAATTTTAATCTTAAGTAGAATACTTTCTACTAAGAACTTTTAAATATTTTATAACTTAATTATATAAAGGAATTAAATTATCTTTTTCCTCTCTCTTTTCCCCTCTCCACTTCTTTTTTTTTTCCCTCCAAACAAATCATATATTCCAAAATATAAATCCTACACTTCCTTTGGAACTGCTACATGAAGCTCAACAAGAAGACTCAACTTTGGAACCCTAGGCTCTTCCACAGCTACAGCAACTACAGCAGCTCCTTCAGGGGGCTTTGGGAGTGGACTTCTTGGATCAAAATCAACAACTGGCTTCACACTAGGAAACAAATACAGGAACAACAATTGCTACAGGACTGACACTAGACACATCTGGCACTACATCAGCTGCTACCATAGGCCTTAGTTTAGGTTTCAACAAACCTGCAGGTTCAGCAACACCATTTGCTTTACCTGTCACTTCTGAGGACAGAGTGGCTGAGAGCAGCCAGGAAGAAAGGGACCTGGAGGTGCTGGTAGATAGTAGCTGAAGATGAGCCAGCAGTGTGCCCAGGCGGGCAGGAGAGCCAATGGCATCCTGGCCGGGCTCAGTAACAGTGTGGCCAGGAGGACAAGGGAGGTTATTCTGCCCCTGTACTCAGCACTGGTGTGCTAGTTTGAAGCAGGGTAGAATGTTTTGGTGAGAAAAAGTAGATAATTGGCTGTGAAAAGGAAAACAATGGTTATGTCTACTCCCCTCACAGTCTGGCTGAGATGTATGGGAACAAGAAGGGTAAACATTAGATAACACTTTTTGCCATTTTGTCTTCACTTTGTGGCTGGGCTTGGACTGAGCTGCATCTTCCTAACCTCACTGCCACTAACTTTGCTTCTTAACCTCTTGGCTGAACCTCTTTTCTTCCTTAGGACTGGAGTAAGGTTGAGAGGGGCAGGGGGAAGGTGCAGGGGTGGTTGGGAGCCCCTCCTGGGGACTCAGGTTTCTGGGAGGGGAGTTGTGTATCTGTATTACCTTTTACCTTGTCTATTTCTGTCTATAACTGTATATACTGTAAATATCTGCTTGTATATTGTGCTAGCTGTAAATAAATAGCTTCATTTATATTCCCAGAGTCCGACTGAGTTATCTGGGTGTTTCCTAAAGTGTGGGGGGGTGGGTAACAGCCAAATCACCACAACTGGTTCAGGGCCACACCTTGAGTGCTGTGTCCAGTCCTGGGCTCCTCAATTCAAGAGAGATGTTGAGATACTGGAACTTGTCCAGAGAAGGGCAACAAAGCTGGTGAGGTGCCTGGAGCACAGCCCTGTGAGGAGAGGCTGAGGGAGCTGGGGGTGTGCAGCCTGGAGAAGAGGAGGCTCAGGGATGACCTCATTGCTGTCTACAACTACCTGAAGGGAGGCTGTAGCCAGGTGGGGGTTGGTCTCTTCTCCCAGTCAACCAGCAACAGAAAAAGGGGACACAGCCTCAAGTTGTGCCAAGGGAGGTCTAGACTGGATGTTAGGAGGCAGTTCCTGGCAGAGGGAGTGATTGGCATTGGAATGGGCTGCCCAGGGAGGTGGTAGAGTGTTCAAGAAAAGCCTGGCTGAGGCACTTGGTGCCAGGGCTGGGTGCTAGGTTGGACTGGATGATCTTGGAGGTCTCTTCCAACCTGCTTGATTCTATGATTCTCTGTCAAGCAAGGTATGAAGGCAGCTCCTACTCCCACAAACACTTCAAGAAGACATCCTGCGTAAGCAAACTCCAGAGGTCTTTAACCACTCCTAGATAGGTGAAGAAATTAAAATCTTTGCAGAAAATATCCCCAAACATGATGACACATTTCCATTAGATCTTTTTCTGGTTTATGAACTGCCAGATATTTTCATTTTCTAGTATGTCAAACACCCAATGACACAGGGAAAGGTGTTTGAGCTTTCTGATTAAAATTATTGCCCAAATCATTGCCCCAGCTGCATCCAGTTCTGGAGCCCCCATTACAAGAAGGATGTGGATGGGCTGGAGCGTGTCCAGAGAAGGGCCAGGAGGATGTTCAGAGGGCTGCAGCAGCCCTGCTGTGAGGACAGACAGGAAGAGTTGGGGCTGTTCAGTCTGAAGAAGAGCAGGCTGAGAGGTGGCCTTCCAGTATCTGAAGGGGGCCTACAAAAAAAGCTGGGGAGGGACTTTTGAGGCTATCAGGTAGTGACAAGACTAGGGGGAATGGAGCAAATGTGGAGGTGGGTAGATTCAGGCTGGATGTGAGGATGAAGTTGTTGAGCATGAGAGTGGTGAGAGGCTGGAATGGGTTGCCCAGGGAGGTGATTGAAGCCCCATGGCTGGAGGTGTTTAAGGCCAGGCTGGCTGAGGCTGTGTGCAGCCTGCTCTAGGGTAGGGTGTCCCTGCCTGTGGCAGGGGTTTGGAACTAGAGGATCCTTGTGGTCCCTTCCAACCCTGACTGATTCTATGCTAGGATGAAAAATAAATCCAACTCATCTCTAAAGATATTCTTTAGTTGTGCATCACTAAAGAAAATCAGATGCACCATAGATGTTTAGAGGTTTGTTGCCAAATGTTGGTGTGAGACAATATTCTTACTTTAATCAAAAAGGTCACAAGGAAAGGATGGTCTCACATGTCAAGGTTACTAAAGACTATTTGATTCGAGCTACCAAAACAATCCATGGGCCCCTTTTATATCCACTTTTTCAAGTATAGCACCACTGAGGCTGCTATACTGAGTCCAGATTTTACTGTGCTAATAAATTCTCAGCCTGCAGACAGGGTGTCTGCATGGAAAGTGCTTCCTGAGTGAGGTCCTTGGCAGGATTGTGCTTCCAAACTGAGCTCAAGAGCTATTTAAGGGAGCACGAGCAAGCAAGGACAAAAAGCCTGCGAGAACTTGCTTGAGCAATTTCACAGCCTGTGCAGTCACAGCCTAGCAATGTTCTTCAGCTCTGTTTAATTTACTGTTCTAGATATAGCCAGACCATCTTTCATCCTAAAAGACGAATCAATCTTCCATCATTGGGATGGTCCTGTCATATAAATGGAGGTGGGTAGAAGCTGTCTGCTCTGTAAAGTGTAATATCTAAGAGAAGCCTTTACCAGGACTTTCTGTAATGGAAGGTGATAGCCAGCGTGGTCTTGATGTTAATTACTCAGTCTGATGTGGGAAAAAAGGAGGGTATCTTGGAGACACATGCATAGCTGAAAATGTTATCCAGACTGTACTCAATCTTTGTAAGCATTTCTTCAATGCTAAACACAAAGCTCAACTCTGTGATGCTCTGACAGATTTTAATGGCATATCACACCCAGCATATTTTGTAAGCATCATCCTCATACCAGAGGCCTAAAATGTCACTTCAGTATAACAATTGCTGTATTCTCATCTTCATCAATCACACTTATGCTTATCACAGAGAAGGAAAAGAAAATAGCTTTTTTTATAGCTCTTCTGAGGGTTAAAGTGTTGGTGATTTATAAACCGGAGAAGAGGGAGTTTCAAAGTTACAGGACAACAAAGGAGAAACAGCACAAGGGGACACAGTCTCAAGCTGCACCAGGGGAGGTCTAGGCTGGATGTTAGGAGGAAGTTGTTGGCAGAGAGAGTGATTGGCATTGGAATGGGCTGCCCAGGGAGGTGGTGGAGTTGCCATGCCTGGAGGTGTTCAAGCAAAGCCTGGCTGAGGCACTTGGTGCCATGGTCTGGTTGATTGGTTAGGGCTGGGTGCTAGGTTGGACTGGATGATGTTGGAGGTCTCTTCCAACCTGGTTGATTCTATGATTCTCTGATTCTAAGATAGAATGTAGATTTCCTTTTCTGGAAGAAATTTGAACAGAACAGCCATTGCTCTCTCATTTCTGCAGTAATCAATCTTAGAATGCTTTCTTCACCATATGTCTTCGTTTATACCAAATATTGGAGTCACCAGCCCTGAAGGTGTTGAAGAAAAGCCTGGATGAGCCACTTATTGCCATGACCTAGTTGATTGGACAGGGTTGGGTGCTAGGTTGGACTGGATGAGCTTGGAGGTCTCTTCCAATCTGGTTGATTCTAGGATTCTATTATCCGTTGTGTTAAGGTCTAATCCTTCCAAGACAAAGATATATATTTACAGGAAGCTGAAATCAAAAAGGGCTGTGGAGATGCTGGAGTGTGTCCAGAGAAGGGCCAGGAGGATGCTCAGAGGGCTGCAGCAGCTCTGCTGTGAGCACAGACTGAAAGAGTTGGGGCTGTTGAGTCTGGAGAAGAGGAGGCTCCCAGGTGACCTTCTTGTGGCCTTGCAGCATCTGAAGGGGGCCTACATAAAAGCTGAGGAGGGATTTTTTGGGCTCTCAGGGAGTGACAGGACTGGGGGGAATGGAGCAAAGCTGGAGGTGGGGAGATTAAGACTGGCTGTGAGGAGGAAGTTGTTGAGCATGAGAGCGGTGAGAGGCTGGACTGGGTTGCCCAGGGGGGTGGTTGAAGCCCCATGCCTGGAGGTGTTTAAGGCCAGGCTGGATGAGGATCTGACCAGCCTGATCTAGGCTAGAGTGTCCCTGCCCATGGCATGGGAGTTGGAACTGACTGATCCTTGTGGTCCCTTCCAACCCTGACTGATTCTATGATTTCCATCTTGTTAGACAGCAGCTACCATAAAGTAAAATCCAGTAACTGTTACATTGCCTGTGCAAGAAATTGAAAGATTAAAAGAAAACCCAAACCATAATGAAACTTAGAAACAAAACAAAACCAAAGCCAAACAATGGCAATGATGTACAACATCATCTACTCCATTTTCCTGTCTGGAAATAATGATGATAGCAATTTTGTGCAGAGTAGCTTCTGAAATACCAGTCTCAACCATTTCCCCTCCTTTCCCTTCCTTTTAAAATGTAGTTACTGAATTAAATATTGTAATTGTAGGAAGAACTACACCAACTGACCAAAAGCAATTGGTTGATAAATGTTTGACAGTCTCAACTAAATGAAGGTTCAATAGGAGACTGGAGTATATCCAGGTGTGTTGTGTTCTTGCCAAGCAGCACTGGTTTGTATCAGTGCAGGTAATAAAATATCACTGATTCTTTTCCTGCACTACAGGACTGACCTACCACAAAAGGAATTTTAACCCAATTGAATTTGTTCAGCTGAGGCAGAAGACTTCATTGTGAGTCAGAGCAGGAAAACAGAAACATAAAAGGTCTTAGTGGGAACTGTGAGGCCCAGAAGCACTTCTTACCTCCCAGGATTGCAAGCAAACTTCCAACTTCTATGGTGAATCCATGGAGGATTCAGGCCAACCTGTCCTCTGTACACCTCTGTCCCTTCAGCTTTCCATCAGAATGTAGCCTGGGCACACGTGATGTGCAGGAGTCAAGAGTGCACCAAAGCAGTCTGTGGCTGTGCAGCTCAAGCCAGCACCACAGAGCACATCTGCCCTATGATGCCTTGTGGTACTGAAAGTCTTTTCTCCTCAACACCACATGACTACTCTGTTCATTTCATTCTGAACATAGCACTCTCTGTGACAGCCTTACTCCATGAACACTGCAATGAGAGTCCAATAACAACATTTAAATAGTCCTATGAGGAGAGGCTGAGGGAGCTGGGGGTGTGCAGCCTGCAGAAGAGGAGGCTCAGGGCAGAGCTCATTGCTGTCTACAACTACCTGAAGGGAGACTGGAGCCAGCTGGGGTTGGTCTCTTCTGCCAAGCAACCAGCAACAGAAAAAGGGGACACAGTCTCAAGTTGTGCTGGGGGAGGTCTAGACTGGATGTTAGGAGGAAGTTGTTGGCAGAGAGAGTGATTGGCATTGGAATGGGCTGCCCAGGGAGGTGGTGGAGTCACCATCCCTGGAGGTGTTAAAGCAAAGCCTGGCTGAGGCACTTAGTGCCATAGTCTAATAGACTGGACAGGGCTGGGTGCTAGGTTGGACTGGATGATCTTGGAGGTCTCTTCCATTCTGGTTAATTCAATGATTCTATGCCACACAACAGGCAGAGAGTTCTGATACATTCCAGTGTATAAATTATAAGGAACAGTAAAGAATGTGTGTCACCTTTTTCTTTAATAGATAAGAGTAACTTATCTAGATAATAATTTCTACACTTTTAATAATTTCTCCTCAATTCAAGACAGATGTTGAGGACTGGAACATGTCCAGAGAAAGGCATCAAAGCTGGTAAGGGGCCTGGAACACAGCCCTGTGAGGAGAGGCTGAGGGAGCTGGGGGTGTGCAGCCTGTAGAAGAAGAGGCTCAGGGATGACCTCATTGCTGTCTACAACTACCTGAAGGGAGGTTGTAGCCAGGTAAGGGTTGGTCTCTTTCTTCCTGGCTGCTCTCTCACCACTCTGTCCCCAGTCTGTAGCACTGCTTGGGGTTGTCGTGGCCAAAGCACAGAACCCTGCAGAACCCAACTTCTTTGGACCACTGATGACTGAGCAGAGTGCTCAGATTCACAGTTACCATCCCAATTTTCAGCCCACTTTAAAGAAGGAGAACTGGCCAGCTCTGAAGATGAGATGTTCAGAGTTGTGCAGCAGACTCACTGCAAGCAGCTTGGCAGAAGCTGCCTGCTGCCACCTCCCTGCTGCTCTACAGATCATTTTCAGGGCTGTCACTGGGCATGCTCATCTGCATCCCTCACAGATGTCCCTGAAAAGCAATCTACCCTGGGACTGCTTTTATGGTACAGGATGTGAAATGAATGTTCTGTGATTTTAAACCAAGCATCTGCAGATTTTCTTAGTTACCTAGATTTCTAGAAATCCTCCTTCCATTTACAAGTTAATTCAGTATAGTTCATTCAAATTCTCCTTGAGTAATGATGATCTTTATATCTTGCAGGAACATAAACCACCATAAATTGAGTGGAACATGCAACTCGTGTCTCTTGCCACTTTGAATAAGATCAGGGCTAGCAGGGGAGAAATAAGAGTTACTTTCATAAATACTTTGGTAAAATTAGAAACAGAACTGTCCTAGGGTTTTGTACACAGCATCACAGAATCAACCAGGTTGGAAGAGACCTCCAAGATCATCCAGTCCAACCTAGCACCCAGTCCTAGACAATCAACTACACCATGGCTCTAAGTGCCTCAATGTGAGTATTCAATTTCATTACTCACTTTTTATTACTGTCTGTTTATTAGACTTACATTTTTGCTGTCCTTAAAAGATGTTTGGATGAGGCCAGTAGGTCAAGGGAGGTGATTCTTCTCCTCTACTCTGCTCTGCTGAGACTCCACTTGGAATACTGCATCCAGTTCTGGAGCCCCCATTACAAGAGGGATGTGGAGATGCTGGAGCATGTCCAGAGAGTGGCCATGAGGATGCTCAGAGGGCTGCAGCAGCTCTGCTGTTAGGACAGATGGAAAGAATTTGGGCTATTGAGTCTGGAGAAGAGGAGGCTCCCAGGTAACCTTCTTGTGGCCTTCCAGTATCTGAAGGGGGCTACAAAAAATCTGGAGAGGGACTTTTTAGAGTATTAGATAGGGATAGGACTAGGGGGAATGAAGCAAAGCTGGAGGTTGGGAGATTCAGAGTGGGCATGAGGAGGAAGTTCTCGAGCATGAGTGGTGAGAGCCTGGAATGGGTTGCCCAGGGAGGTCTCTTCTCCCAGACAACCAGCAACAGAACAAGGGGACCATGGTGCCGTGGCCTAGTTGGTTGGACAGGGCTGGGTGCTAGGTTGGACTGGATGATCTTGGAGGTCTCTTCCACCCTGGTTGGTTCTATGATTCTATGAATTAATGTTGCTATATTCATGTCAGTCACTCTCTGGTGAAGAAAATCTCCCCAGGGCCCATGTACCTTGCCTAAAACTATATATTTTAAAATCAACTCCTCCCCATTTTCATTCCAAATCCCTTGCTTATATTTATGCATTCAGATTATGCCCAAATTATTTTTTATAGTTCAATAAACTTCCAATATTCACAGATCTGTTGCAATGGGCCTTAGAGATTGTATTATTCTCTTTTTTTTGTTGTTGTAGTTATGCATGACACTTACCAAACTGAAACTAGAGGCACATCAATGTTGTATTATGCCAAAAAAAAAAAGCTCTGGTGACTGCCTTAATTTGACTATAGGTGTAAGAACCACTCATTAAAATCCAACATCAGACTCAAAGCTTTCATTATGCAAACATGAAATTGACTGGAAGGGCTAATGAGGGTAGAAAGATACCCCAGATGTCAATAGAGAACAATCTACTTCTAACACAGCCCTTCTTCTGGGAATTTTCCCCATCTGCAATAAAGATTTTGTTTACTGATATCCTAGCACTTGTTAGGCTGAAGAACTGTGAAAGCACAGCAGAAGAATAGAGTAAATCTCAGATGTAACTCGCTCCTTAATTTACTGGTACACATAATGATTGCATTGCTCTTTATTCTGGTCTTGAACACTCAGGTTTAGGCAGCATTTTAGAGTCATTGTGTGCTAAGAACTGAGAGAGCAAAGGAAACTTGATAGATGCATTTACTGTTCCTTTCCTATGAGTTCTTTTCCTATGATTTAAATTCCACAAAACTAATTCTTCTGCTCCCTTTAAACTAGATTGCCACAAAACTAACATTTCTGCTCCCTTTAAATCTAAACTAGGTTCCCCCAAAACTAACTCTTTTGCTCCCTTTAAATCTAAACTAGGTTCCCTCAAAACTAACTCTTCTGCTCCCTTTAAATCTAAACTAGGTTCCCCCAAAACTAACTCTTCTGCTCCCTTTAAATCTAAACTAGGTTCCCCCAAAACTAACTCTTCTGCTCCCTTTAAATCTAAACTAGGTTCCCTCAAAACTAACTCTTCTGCTCCCTTTAAATCTAAACTAGGTTCCCCCAAAACTAACTCTTCTGCTCCCTTTAAATCTAAACTAGGTTCCCCCAAAACTAACTCTTCTGCTCCCTTTAAATCTAAACTAGGTTCCCTCAAAACTAACTCTTCTGCTCCCTTTAAATCTAAACTAGGTTCCCACAAATCTAACTCTTCTGCTCCCTTTAAATCTAAACTAGGTTCCCTCAAAACTAACTCTTCTGCTCCCTTTAAAACTAAACTAGGTTCCCCCAAAACTAACTCTTCTGCTCCCTTTAAATCTAAACTAGGTTCCCCCAAAACTAACTCTTCTGCTCCCTTTAAATCTAAACTAGGTTCCCCCAAAACTAACTCTTCTCCTCCCTTTAAATCTAAACTAGGTTCCCCCAAAACTAACTCTTCTGCTCCCTTTAAATCTAAACTAGGTTCCCTCAAAACTAACTCTTCTGCTCCCTTTAAATCTAAACTAGGTTCCCCCAAAACTGACTCTTCTGCTCCCTTTAAATCTAAACTAGGTTCCCCCAAAACTAACTCTTCTGCTCCCTTTAAATCTAAACTAGGTTCCCTCAAAACTAACTCTTCTGCTCCCTTTAAATCTAAACTAGGTTCCCCCAAAACTAACTCTTCTGCTCCCTTTAAATCTAAACTAGGTTCCCCCAAAACTGACTCTTCTGCTCCCTTTAAATCTAAACTAGGTTCCCCCAAAACTAACTCTTCTGCTCCCTTTAAATCTAAACTAGGTTCCCTCAAAACTAACTCTTCTGCTCCCTTTAAATCTAAACTAGGTTCCCCCAAAACTAACTCTTCTGCTCCCTTTAAATCTAAACTAGGTTCCCCCAAAACTGACTCTTCTGCTCCCTTTAAATCTAAACTAGGTTCCCCCAAAACTAACTCTTCTGCTCCCTTTAAATCTAAACTAGGTTCCCCCAAAACTAACTCTTTTGCTCCCTTTAAATCTAAACTAGGTTCCCCCAAAACTGACTCTTCTGCTCCCTTTAAATCTAAACTAGGTTCCCCCAAAACTAACTCTTCTGCTCCCTTTAAATCTAAACTAGGTTCCCCCAAAACTAACTCTTCTGCTCCCTTTAAATCTAAACTAGGTTCCCACAAATCTAACTCTTCTGCTCCCTTTAAATCTAAACTAGGTTCCCCCAAAACTAACTCTTCTGCTCCCTTTAAATCTAAACTAGGTTCCCACAAATCTAACTCTTCTGCTCCCTTTAAATCTAAACTAGGTTCCCCCAAAACTAACTCTTCTGCTCCCTTTAAATCTAAACTAGGTTCCCACAAATCTAACTCTTCTGCTCCCTTTAAATCTAAACTAGATACATTCATAGTTTAAACAGGCATCCATAGAAACATAGGCAATAAAGGCATAAACACCCAGATCTGTATTTTCACCTGATCATGATCATAAACCCATAGTCTCACCTCTAGCTTATGGTTTTTCCATCAGCAAAATGGAAATATAGCCAAATAAGCACACCAGTGTCATCAACAGATCACTTTGATCATTTTCCCATTTGAGAAAGTTTTAAGCATACTTGAAAAGTCTGCAGGAACTGTTCTTTATAGAATACAATCATAGAGTCAAGCAGGTTGGAAGAGACCTCCAAGATCATCCAGTCCAACCTAGCACCCAGCCCTATCCAATCAACTAGACCATGGCACTAAGTGCCTCAGCCAGGCTTTGCTTCAACACCTCCAGGCAGGGCAACTCCACCACCTTCCTGGGCAACCCATTCCAATGCCAATCACTCTCTCTGCCAACAACTTCTCCTGACATCCAGCCTAGACCTGCCCTGACACAGCTTGACACTGTGTCCCTATTGTTCTGTTGCTGGTTACCTGGGAGAAGAGACCAACCCCACCTGGCTACAGCCTCCCTTCAGGTAGCTGTAGACAGCAATGAGGCCACCCCTGAGCCTCCTCTTCTCCAGGCTGCACACCCCCAGCTCCCTCAGCCTCTGCTCACAGGGCTGTGCTCCAGGCCCCTCCCCAGCTTTGTTGCCTTCCTCTCAACTTGTTCCAGTATCTCAACATCCCTCTTCAACTGAGGAGCCCAGAACTGGCTGCTTGTTCATTTTTCCATTTTGAGAAAGCTTTAATTATACCTGAAAAATCTGCAAGCACTCTGCTTTATCCTACAGGGTTCAAAGTTGCCAAAACATATTTTGATAATATGATGATGGTGATGATGATGAAACTTAATGTCCATTGACAAAAGCTGTTTGAAAGTTACAATAATTCTATAACCTTAAGGTAAAATAATTCTCTAATCATAGATTGAAGTAATTCTATAATATGAAATGAAAATGATTCTATGATCTTAGGTGTGATAATAAAGTTTACATTCTAAAGTTAGTATTATAAAATATATATTATAATCTGCATGATGCAGCTGCTAATTATTGGATGTTAGAAAGATGAAACTCTTTGAAACATAGAATAATAGAATCAATCAGGGTTGGAAAGGACTACAAAGATCATCTAGTCTCAACCCCCTCTGCCATGGGCAGGGACACCCTACCCTAGATCAGGCTGCCCACAGCCTCATCCAGACTGGCTTTAAACACTTCCAGGGATGGGACTTTAACCACCTCCCTGGGCAGATCATTCCAGGCTCTCACTACTCTCATGGTGAAGAACTTTCTCCTCACATCCGCTCTGAACCTACCCACCTCCAGCTTTGCTCCATTCCTCCTAGTCCTGTTCCTACCTGATATCCTAAAAATCCCCTTCCAAGCTTTTCTGTAGGTCCACTTCAGATACTGGAAGGCCACAAGAAGGTCACCTCAGAGCCTCCTCTACTCCATACTGAACAGTCCCAACTCTTTCAGTCTGTCCTCACAGGAGAAGTTCTCCAGCCCTCTGATCTTCCTTGTGGCCCTTCTATGGACACACTCCAGCATCTCCACATTCTTCTTGAATAGGGGCTCCAGGTGGGGTCTCACATGATTTAACATGATCCCAAAGTATTCATGACAAGCTGAAGATCTTATTATCTTATTTTTATTCTTCCTCAGTTGCTGGAAAAAACAGAGGAAAATAAATTAAAGGACATGTTGAGTTTCAGAGCAACATTGATTTATTCAACTACAGATTGTGGTCTTGGCAATAAGGCATCACTAATCCACATCTGTTCAGGATAGGAATATAATGATGATGGAAATGCTTTGCTGGTGTCTGTGTTTGATATTTGCCTTGGGAATCTGAGAATACATTTGAATATTCTAGGAGGACCATGACAGGAATAAAGAATAACTTTCCACTAAGCAGAGTTGTACAATAAAACTGGATGGGGGGAAGGCATTTCCTAGCTGTGATACCTACCAGCATGCTAACAAGTTAGTCTGTTAAAGCAAGGTGTACAACATGTGATTGTGCTACCAAGCTATCACATGTTTAATCCCAAACTTCATTACAAACCTGCTGCAAATTGCCTTCCTGATGAGATATGGCATGACCTCCATCTCCTGAGAGCCCCAGATGAATTCATGGACAGCCCCATACCTTCCAATTATTGCTGCAAGTGGTAGTAATTTAGGGAGCATTACACTTTGTGATAGGAAGCATGAAAAAAATCATCTGAGCTTTTAAACAATATTTAAGACAAATCAGTGTCAAATTAAAATACCAAACATTTCCAGCACTTCTTTGTTCATAGAATCAACCAGGTTGGAAGAGACCTCCAAGCTCATTTATGGGATCAATGGAGCTAGTCTTGCTTACAGTTATGCACAGAATGCAATCATAGAATTAACCAGATTGGAAGAGACCTCTAAGCTTATGTATGGAATCAATGGAGCTAGTCTTGCTTTAAGTTATGCACAGAATAGAATCATAGAATCAACCAGATTGGAAGAGACTTCTAAGCTTATGTATGGAATCAATGGAGCTAGTCTTGCTTAAAGTTATGCACAGAATAGAATCATAGAAGCAGCCAGGTTGGAAGAGACCTCCAAGCTCATGTATGGAAATCAGTGGAGCTAGTCTTGCTTAACGTTATGCACAGAATAGAATCATAGAATCAACCAGATTGGAAGAGACTTCTAAGCTTATGTATGGAATCAATGGAGCTAGTCTTGCTTAAAGTTATGCACAGAATAGAATCATAGAAGCAACCAGGTTGGAAGAGACCTCCAAGCTCATCCAGTCCAACCTAGCAGCCAGCCCTAGCCAGTCAACTAGACCACAGCACTAAGTCACTCATCCAGGCTTTGCTTGAACATCTACAGCGACTCCACCACCTCCCTGGGCAGCCCATTCCAATGCCAATCACTAGCTGAAGAATTTCCTCCCAAATGTAAATATAAATTCTCAAAGCCTGTGTAGCAAAATTCTGTAATGGAGTCTAACTGAATCTTAGCCTTATGCCAAAAGCAGAAAGAAGCTCCTTGAGTCCATCCAGTGGACAAGCAGTATAGTGACCATAAGAACCTTCTCTTCCAGTTCCATTGAGTTGATGTATACATTATTGCTAGTTATTTCTTAAATGTTCTAGGTCCTATATTATTTCTCTCTATAATGTTTCTATGACTGTTGCAAGACAACGTGATTGTCATTAATATTAGGGGAGGGCAAGATTCCTAAATACCAACATTAATAAACAATATCAATCTTGAAGAATTAACAATCAGTTAATTACCTCCTTCATTACAGTGTGAAAGCTGAGACAGCTCTGACTGCAGTGACTCTAACATCAAATCTGCTTGTTACTAGGCAGAAGATGCTTCAGGTAAAAAGTCAGTGCAAATATGGCTATAGAAAGTGTGCAAACACTCCCCTTCTCCCTCATGTATACTGCAGCACAGTTCATTGCCCATCCAAAAAGGATAAAGAAAACAAAGACCCAAGCAAGCAAACCTAAACACAACCATAAAAATTCAGTCCTCAGGTAGAGAAACTCTATTAGCACTACATTACTATGCCTTTGTAGTCATGATTCAAGTGTGAAATGCCTTTAAATGTAATTTAATTAACCATGGTACAACTTAAGGTTGCTTGGGACATAACAAAGTCAGGCAGCTTCAGAATATCTGAATCCCCAAGTATTGCCTCCACCAAGCCTGAAACAATTCACTTGTCACAGAAAGTCACAGCCCATAGCAAAAGCTAAATAGGTATTCAGAGGGATTGTCACACCACAGTTTCACAGTATCATCAGGGCTGGAAGAGACCACACAGATCACCAAGTCCAACCCTTTAGCACAGAGCTCAAGGCCAGACCATGGCACCAAGTGCCACGTCCAGTCCTGCCTTGAACAGCTCCAGGGACGGCGACTCCACCACCTCCCCGGGCAGCCCATTCCAGTGTCCAATGACTCTCTCAGTGAAGAACTTTCTCCTCACCTCCAGCCTAAATCTCCCCTGGTGCAGCCTGAGGCTGTGTCCTCTCGTTCTGGTGCTGGCCACCTGAGAGAAGAGAGCAACCTCCTCCTGGCCACAACCACCCCTCAGGTAGTTGTAGACAGAGCAATAAGGTCTCCCCTGAGCCTCCTCTTCTCCAGGCTAACCAATCCCAGCTCCCTCAGCCTCTCCTCGTAGGGCTGTGCTCAAGGCCTCTCCCCAGCCTCGTCGCCCTTCTCTGGACATGCTCAAGCATCTCAATGTCCCTCCTAAACTGGGGGGCCCAGACCTGAACACAGCACTCAAGGTGTGGTCTAACCAGTGCAGAGCACAGGGGCAGAATGACTTCCCTGCTCCTGCTGACCACACCATTCCTGATGCAGGCCAGGATGCCACTGGCTCTCTTGGCCACCTGGGCACACTGCTGGCTCATGTTCAGGCGGGTATCAATCAGCACCCCCAGATTCCTCTCTGTCTGTCTGCTCTCCAGCTGCTCCAACCCCAACCAGATAGCATAAAGACAAGAAACTAAACAATAACCAGAGAGACAAAGGAGGAACTCACACCAGGGAATGAGATCAGTCATGTTCTTTGCAGAATGCTTTCAGTTACTCAGAGAAGTTAGCATCTGGCCTGCTGTTTTGTGCATCTCACCTAGCGTGAATCCTGCTAACCGAGTTTTGTTATGCAGCCTTTTATGCTGCCTCAGAATTGTCCCAAACAAAACAAAGACAGGCTGCTTTGGGAAGCAAACAAGATGGCAAGCAACTTCTTAGAAGTTGACTCTTTGGTTCTCATTAATGCTTTTTATATTACATATAAATGCACTTTTTTGTTTGTTTTAAGGTTATTTCCTGATGCATTTAGCGATAATTTCTCACAATAAAAGTCCCCTTTAATCATTTTTAAAGCTTCATTGATACATAGAATCATAGACTGGTTTAGTTGGAAAGGACCTCAAAGATCATCTAGTTCCAACCCCCTGACATAGGCAGGGACACCTCCCACCAGAACAGGTTGCTCAAGGCATCATCCATCCTAGCCTTGAACACCTCCAGGGAGGGAGCAGCCACAACCTTCCTGGGCAACCTGTGCCAGTGTCTCACCACCCTTACTGTAGAGAACCCTTTCCTAACATCTGGCTTGAATCTCCCCTCTGCCAGTTTAAACCCATTACTCCTCCTTCTGTCATTACAAGAGAAGGCTCAAGCGTGACCTCATTGCTGTCTACAATCCTGAAGGGAGGATGTAGCCAGGTGGGGTTGATATCTTCTCCCAGGCAACCAGCAACAGAACAAGGGGACACAGTCTCAAGTTGCACCAGGGGAGGTCTAGGCTGGATGTTAGAAGTTGTTGTCAGAGAGAGTGATTGGCATTGGAATGGGCTGCCCAGGGAGGTGGTGGAGTTGCTGTCCCTGGGGGTTTTCAAGTAAAGCTTAGCTGAGGCACTTAGTGCCATGGTCTAGATGACTGTACAGGGCTGGGTGCTAGGTTGAACTGGCTGATCTTGGAGGTCTCTTCCAACCTGGCTGATTCTATGATTCTGTGAAGTCCCAGAATTGTGCTGAATCACAAAGAATAAAAGATGGATACTTATACCACAAGGAGTTTTGTGTAAAAGATTTCTAGGGATCAAGCTGGACTTTGAGTTTCAAATCCAGCCCTTGCACATTTTGTGTGTATGTGTTTGCACATTTTGCCAGTGTTTCTTTACATGTGATATAAATTTTATGGACAACAGGCTCCCAATAGAGGTTGTGGAGTCTCCTTCCCTGGAGACCTTCAAGGCCTGTCTGGATGTGTTCCTCTGTGATCTGTGTTAGATTGTGTGATCTGACAGTGGGGTTGGACTCCATGATCTCCTTGGGTACCTCCCAACCCCTAACATCCTGTGATCCTGTGAACATGGTACCAGAGTGCCATGGTGAGTGTTTTTAGGGCACCTACTATTGCCCTGCTATATAATGTCTAATACACCAAACTCTCCTAATAAGAGACAAAAAAATGTTGTTCCCAGCTTCCAGCTGAAGATTTGAAGTTCAAAAAAAAAGAACCTCAAGCAAAATAGTCAGTAAATGGAATTTTTTTTCTTTAAGTCTTCTGTTCCTGGAAATCATCTCTAGATCATAAGTTACTCAAACTCCCTAAACTATGTATTAGAGTAGTGAAACCAGCCCCAATAGAGCTCACAGTCCCCAGAACTCTCAAGACAGTAAAAATGCTAGCCTAAAACCAACTTACTCATCAAGCAGCTAAAATCTACAGCTACAAGGACAAGCTGGAAAAATGAACATGTTCTAAATGCCATTTTTTTTCCCCTGGAACTATAATCTGATCAAGTTGTCATACTTCACAAAAGAAATACTGGATGAAGTAGTACAATCTGTTTTACTGAGGAACTGGAAACTAGATCACCTTAATAGCTGCTTCTGGCTTTTATAGTCCATAAATCTATTATATGAGAACAAAACTGTTTTAGCACACATCACCTGATAAAACACTGAAGTCTTTCTACTAACTCAGAGACTTTGGACCAGGATTGGTTGGTTTGGGTTTTTTTTCCATGAAGGAGATGAAAGAGGCATGGATTTTTACTGAGGTGGTGACAAGGCTTAAAAGTAAGGAAATATTTATTTGACATTGGTAATGTGAATCAGGGTTTAGCCTTAAAAGTGTAGCACTCAAAGTTCTGTGTGTAAGGGATGCAGAGTTTTCAGTCTACTGGGAATAGAACTCAAAGTTCTGTGTATAAAGGATATAGTTTTCATTCTGCTGAGAGTAGCACTCAAAGTTCTGTGTATAAAGTTTTCACTCTACTGAGGGTAGTACTTGAAGTTCTATGTATAAAGGATACAGTTTTCGCTCTACTGAGAGTAGAACTCAAAGTTCTGTGTATAAAGGGTACAGTTCTCATTCTACTGAGAGTAGAACTCAAAGTTCTGTGTATAAAGGGTACAGTTCTCATTCTACTGAGAGTACAAATCAGTGTTCTGTGTATAAAGGATACAGTTCTCATTCTACTGAGAATAGAACTCAAAGTTCTGTATATAAAGAGTACAGTTCTCATTCTACTGAGAGTAGAACTCAGTGTTCTGTGTATAAAGGATACAGAGTTTTCACTCTACTGAGGATAGCACTCAAAGTTCTGTGTATAAAGGATAAAGTTTTCACTCTACTGAGGGTAGTACTTGAAGTTCTATGTATAAAGGATACAGTTTTCACTCTACTGAGAGTAGAACTCAAAGTTCTGTGTATAAAGGATACAGTTTTCACTCTACTGAGAGTAGAACTCAAAGTTCTGTGTATAAAGGATACAGAGTTTTAACTCTACTGAGGCTAGCACTCAAAGTTCTGTGTATAAAGGGTACAATTTTCACTCTACTGAGAGTAGAACTCAAAGTTCTGTATATAAAGGATACAGTTTTCACTCTACTGAGAGTAGAACTCAAAGTTCTGTGTATAAAGGATACAGTTTTCACTCTACTGAGAGTAGAACTCAAAGTTCTGTGTATAAAGGATACAGAGTTTTAACTCTACTGAGATTAGAACTCAAAGTTCTGTGTATAAAGGATACAGTTTTCACTCTACTGAGATTAGAACTCGAAGTTCTGTATATAGAGGATACAGTTTTCACTCTACTGAGAGTAGAACTCAAAGTTCTGTGTATAAAGAGTACAGTTCTCATTCTACTGAGAGTAGAACACAAAGTTCTGTGTATAAAGGGTACAGAGTTTTCCCTCTGTTGAGGCTAGAACTCAAAGTTCTGTGTATAAAGGATACCATTTTCACTCTACAAAGGATACTGTTTTCCCTCTACTGAGGGTAGCACTCAAAGTTCTCTGCATAAAGGGTACAGAGTTTTCTCTCTACTGAGGTTAATGATGTTGAGACTAGGGTTGAGTGTTTATAAGTAAGATTTTGGATGAAGGCCAAGGCAGATATCCTGATGAGAGGCCAATATAGGCCACCAAACCAAGATGAAGAGGCAGGTGAAATATTCTCTAAGTATCTGGTACTTGTTCTCATGGAAGACTCCAATTTCCCTAATGTCTGCTGGAAATACAGCACAATAGAGAGGGAAGAGTCATGGAATCATGGAATCATAGAATCATAGCCTCATCCAGTCTTTTCTTGAACACCTCCAGGGACAGTGACTCCACCTGGAGGCTCCTAGAGTTTCTGGAGGGTAATTCCTGATGCAGCTGGTCAGCTAGGGAAGGTGACCTGCCAGATCTACATAAAGGCCAGAAAGAGGACCTAGGGAACTACAGTCCTGTCAATTTGACCTCAGTGCCAGGGAAGGGCATGGAGCACATCATCCTGAGTGCCATTATGCACCATATACAGGAAAACAAAGTGGTCAGTCCCAGCCAACATGAGGTCATAAACAGCAGGTCCTGCTTGATGAACTTGATCTCTTTCCATGACAAGATTACCTACTTAGAGGATGAGGGAAAGGCTCTGGGTGTTGTTTACCTGGATGAAAGTAGTTACACTCTCATTTGGCTATCTATGAAGGAGTCTGAGCAGCCCTTTCTTGCCAAAATGGCTTGGATAACTATAGATAATATGATAAGACTGTGAGTGTGCACAGCATATATGAAAGTAATATCTGCAACTGCCTGAGAAGTGTTTTCATCAAAACTGATAACACTGAGAGGAAATTAAAATGACAAAGTTTGCATAAATCAATCACCAACCATATTAAACCAAGGGACTCTCCAAGCAAAGAAAGACCTCACTTGCAAAGTAGTGTAGAAGCATGAAAACTTGTAATTGTGGGAAGATACATTGAAGTATGGCCAGAGTGGCAGTCAAGACAAGATTGGCACTTCCATAAGTTATCCCATAGGTATCAAGACCTCCACTCAAGGCCTGATGGAGCATTCACTCTGTCAGAGGTCATGAAAAGCCTGCACTTTGCTGAGCTCCTGACAGTGTCAGGACAACAAGATCTGGGCAATGAGGGTGTCAGTGCACAAGGGTGGCTTTCTTACCAGCTGGTGGATTAGCAGACTGTTGAAGCAGCACAGCTGCACCTGAAACTGGCTACAGAGGACTCCTACAGAAGAAGTGAGCAAGTAGAAAGCATATTCCCAATGTGTGCTTGCAACCTTCACTTTTGGTGGGGTAATGACATGTAAGTGCTTATTAACATTTTGTGAGTGTCTGGTGGTGATTTACCTGTTGCATTGCTGATATTGATCCTGAATGCATAGGTCACCAGTTGCCAGTTAATTACACAGAATCACTCTGGTTGGAAGAGATCTTTAACATCATCACAGAATGACAGAATCAGTCTGGTTGGAAGAGACCTCGAAGATCATCCAGTCTAACCTTCAACTCAATGCTGAAGGGCCAGTAGTAAACCTAAGAGCCAGGTCAACATGCTGCTTGAACACTCCCAGGGATGGTGACTCCACCACTGCCCTGGGCAGACTATCCCACTCTTTGATAAACCTTTTAGTGAAGAATCATTTCCTGATACACAGCCTAAGCTCCCCTGGTGCAACTCATAACCATTTCCTCTAGTCCTGACACTTGTTATCAAGAAGAGGTTGGTCCCCTCCTTGTTCCAACTTCCCTTCAGTTAGGTGTAGAAAGTGATAAGGTCTCCCCTTAACTTCCTTTTCTCTGTACTGAATGACTACAGCTCCTTCAGATTCATTGTAGGTCATGTACTCCAAGCATCAACTCCAACCACAATCTAACTTGAATGGGTCCACTAGAATAGAATCATAGAATCAACCAGGTTGGAAGAGACCTCCAAGATCATCCAGTCCAACCTAGCACACAACCCTAGCTAGTCAAGTAGACCATGGCACTAAGTGCCTCAGCCAGGCTTTTCTTGAACACCTCCAGGGATGGTGACTCCACCACCTCCCTGGGCAGCCCATTCCAATGCCAATCACTCTCTCTGACAGGAACTTCCTCCTAACATCCAGCCTAGACCTCTCCTGGCACAACTTCAGACTGTGTCCCCTTGTTCTGTTGTTGGTTGCCTGGGAGAAGAGACCAACCCCCACCTGGCTACAGCCTCCCTTCAGGTAGTTGTAGACAGCATTGAGGTCACCCCTGAGCCTCCTCTTCTCCAGGTTAAATGCCTCAGCTCCCTCAGCCTCTCCTCATAGGATTTGTGCTCCAGCCCCCTCACCAGCTTCGTTGCCCTTCTCTGGACACATTCCAGCACCTCAACATCTCTCTTGAATTGAGGAGCCCAGAACTGGACACAGCACTCAAGGTGTGGCCTGACCAGTGCTGAGTACAGAGAAAGAATAACCTCCCTCATCCTCCTGGCCACACTGTTCCTGATCCAGGCCAGGATGCCACCTGGACACACTGCTCCCTCATCTTCAGCCTACTACCCACCAGTGCCCCCAGGTGCTTCTCTGCCTGGCTACTCTCAGCCACTCTGTCCCCAGCCTGTAGTATTGCTTGGGGTTGTTGTGGCCAAAGTGCAGACCCCTGATACAAGTAGTATGTGATCTGCAGTAGTCTTACAAAAAGAGCTAGCACACTTCAGCAGGCAGTGTAACATACATCTCCCATCTGGAAATCATTCTTCACATCGTTTCCACTACCTTCTCTTTCAGAGCACAAATGAACTTCCACTTCCAGCAACATTTATACCAGTCAAGAGTAAACACACTCATGTGGAGCACAGCTGAGCACCTTCATCTCTTTGAAAGGACCTGTGGCAACTCAGCATTGCAAGAAGAAAGGATTCTTCTTTAGGATGTTAGTTTAAGCTATTGAAGTTCATTCAAAGGATAGTATTTTAAGCTATCCAAGTTCATTAAAAGTATTGATTGTAATATTCTATCTGCTACTGATCAAAGTGTAGCTCTTCCTACAAGCATCACTCCTGGAGTCCATGCATGTGTCTAATTCTGTTGGTCTGGGGCCAGCAGATAGTCTCTTCTTCTGGCACAACATCATTCTTTTCTGCAAGCAAAATGTAAAGAAGATGTAGATCTGTGCACAAAGAGATGGCAGCTTTCTGGCAGCAGCTTTCATTTTCTGCACTAATTCTACTGCACTCAGCAATCCTCCCAGAAAAGAGCAAGTGGTTAAAAGGTTGATGTAGAGAGAAGTGACACTGTTTGGGAATGTCCCTGAATGAATAAAGCCTTAACATTCTGAAACCTGAACTGACAGTGTTTGGGCTGCTCGGTCTGCGGAAGAGGAGGCTGTGAGGTGACCTTCTTGTGGCCTTCCAGGATCTGAAGGGGGCCTACAAGAAAGCTGGGGAGGGACTTTTTAGGCTATCAGGGAGTGACAGGACTAGGGGGAATGGAGCAAATCTGGAGGTGGGGAGATTCAGCCTGGACATGAGGAGGAAGTTGTTGAGCAGGAGAGTGGTGAGAGGCTGGAATGGGTTTCCCAGGGAGGTGGTTGAAGCCCCATGGCTGGAGGTGTTTAAGACCAGGCTGGATGAGGCTGTGACCAGCCTGCTCTAGGGTAGGGTATCCCTGGGCATGGCAGGGGTGTTGGAAGTAGATGTTCCTTGTGGTCCCTTCTAATTCATGATATTTCAATGAATCCAATGCTCTGACTGTAAAATTGCTTCTAGTACCCTTTAGTTTTGGTTCAGTTGCTTCAGAATCCAGGAGATGCAGAAGTAGATTGAATCTTTTCTCTTGCCTGCACTGAGACAGACCTGGTGTATCTCTGCAAACTGGAGTGCAGCTGTCCTTTGTCCCTTCCTGTGTAGAAGCTCTTCTAAGAAAGTCAAGGACAAGCTGAATTTGCAATCACAGGAGAAGCATTGAGCTCACTGGAGCTCTCAAGTGTTTCTAGAGTTGATTATGAAAACACTGTAAGTACCAGCTGAAGAAAGGTCAAGAAGTGGTAAATGGAGTAAGCTCTATCAGAAAGATGAACTTTTGTTCTGGAATGTTCCACAATCTGGAACATTTCCACTGCAATTTCTCTATTTTAAACACACATTTCTTTTGCTTTGTACTGAGCCCCAAGTCACAAACAGCAAATTTTTCTCCAAATATTTAATATTACTTAAAATGATGATGAAGATGCTGCTTAGTAACAATGTGCAAAGCTCTCACCCCTGGTCTTTGAGAAAAGAAAGGCAATGATCTCAGCTACTACAGCCCTGTGAATTTGACTTCAGTAGAAGGCAAGATAAGAATATGATTTCTAAAGAGATGATTACGAAGAAGCTACTTTGAAACAGAGTCAAGTGTCCAGAGAAGGGCAACAAAGCTGGTGAAAGGCCTGGAACACAAACCCTATGAGGAGAGGATGAGGGAGCTGGGGGTGTGCAGCCTGCAGAAGAGAAGGCTCAGGGCAGACCTCATTGCTGTCTACAACTACCTGAAGGGAGACTGTAGCCAGGTGGGGGTTGGTCTCTTCTGCCAGGCAAGCAGCAACAGAACAAGGGGACACAGTCTCAAGTTGTGCTGGGGGAGGTCTAGGATGGATGTTAGGAGGAACTTCCTGGCAGAGAGAGTGATTGGCATTGGAATGGGCTGCCCAGGGAGGTGGTGGAGTCACTGTCCCTGGAGGTGTTCAAGCAAAGCCTGGCTGAGGCACTTAGTGCCATGGTCTAGTTGACTGGCTAGGGCTGGGTGCTAGGTTGAACTGGATGATCTTGGAGGTTGATTCTGTGATTCTATGAACCCCAAAAGAAGGCTGGAAACAGGTGGGGGCTGGTTTCTTCTCCCAGGCAATCAGTGATGGAACAAGAGGACACAGTCTGAAGCTGCTCCAGGGCAGGTTTAGGCTGGATGTTAGGAAGAAGTTCTTCACAGAAGGAGTGATTGGCATTGGAATGGGCTGCCCAGGGAGGTTGTGGAGTCACTGTCCCTGGAAGTTTTTAAAAGGAGTCTGGATGTGGCACTTGGTGCCACACTTTAGTTGATTAGATTGTGTTGGTTGATAGGTTTAGCTGGATGATCTCAAAGTTCTTTTTGGACTTGGTTAGTTCTGTGATTCTGTGAACCCAGAACCTTCATATGACCTTCTGAAGATCTGGCACTTGTGAGTTGGACATGGTAGCCCAGAGCACTTGAAAGAATAACAGATAACTTTATCTGGGCAACTAGACCCATCCTCAGATGTCCATTATTCTGCCTGACTTCCATTTCAGTACCTGAAAGACAGCCTCTGTGTTACAACAGTGTGTTCCCCCAAATGTTATGGGGAAAAGAGTTCATCTCCCTGCTTTATGAAGCTCTCTAGTTTTATTATTGTTTTCCTGGGTTTGTCTTGTTTATACAGAGCATAACCTCCTCAGAGGTTTGCAAATGAGGTAGGAAGTGACTAGATAAAATGGCATCTCTCTCAAAATGAATTTGTCAAGGTATAAATTGTATTGGAAATGTTCATTCTGGTTTTCCCTGTGTTTTTATTTCTTCCTGTTGCATCTTTAATGGTGTTAAATATTGCTTTATATGCATGGTTTCACCTTCCCCCACCCCATCTTAGTATTTTTCCTTTGCCAGTTTTGTCTCCAACCTCATTTCTCCTTGTGCTGTTTGTCCACAATCTGTTCCTAGTTCCCAGGGTGAGTTTCCACTTCTTTTCTTCACCCCTCTAACTTTTACCTTATCTTTAAATATTTAATTATGTGTTTCTAACTAAGAGATTTTCTGGTTTTATTGTTTGATTAGCCATAGTCATATGGGACAGTATCTCTGCTTATGTCTTATCTCTCCTTTATTCAAATGAGACCACCAGGTAGTTAATGATAAATTAAATGCTATCATTTCCCTTCTCCATCTTCTGTTTCTTTTAAATCCAGATTAGGCAGAATCCCAAGTGCCCAGGCATGACAGCTGGATGAATTTTCAGGGAATTAGCTGTAAAGCTTCACCAGGTCTTTCTGAAAATCATCTTAATCTCATTTAGGGTTTAGCCATATTTGCTCAGATTTTCCTGGGTGCAACCAATTTCCTTTTTGCCTCCCATGTTTAAAACACTTGCTTTAAAGCACTTCAAAGTAGAAAGGTGTGGGAGCAAAAAAAGGAGTCAGATAAATGTGATGAATGATGTGTCTTTGGAGTGCATCCCTGTGTATCCTCGATGCAATAAGATTAAGGATAGAAACAAAGTAAATTGGTAGTCTTGCCTTGTGTAGCATTTGCATGGAAGTGACATAACTTAGAACAAAGAAATGAAAGAAGTCTGTGCCAAAATAGCAAACATCTTGCTATTACCTCACTGTTATCCAATGGAAAACAGTGAGGTAGGAGAGCCCTGCAGAGGGACCCGGACAGGCTGGATGGGTGAGCAGAGGCAATGGGATGAGATTTAGCAAGGACAAGTGCAGGGTTCTGCACTTTGGTCACAATAGCCCCAAGCAGCACTACAGGCTGGGGACAGAGTGGCTGAGAGCAGCCAGGCAGAGAGGGAGCTGGGGGTATTGGTAGAGAGTAGCTGAACATAAGGCAGCAGTGTGCCCAGGTGGGCAGCAGAGCCAATGGCATCCTGGCCTGGATCAGGAACAGTGTGGCCAGGAGGATGAGGGAGGTTATTCTTCCTCTGTACTCAACACTGGTCAGGCCACAGCTTCAGTGCTGTGTCCAGTTCTGGGCTCCTCAATTCAAGAGAGATGTTGAGATACTGGAACGTGTCCAGAGAAGGGCAACAAAGCTGGTGAGGGGCCTGGAGCACAAACCCTATGAGGAGAGGCTGAGGGAGCTGGGGGTGTTTAATCTGGAGAAGAGGAGGCTCAGGGGTGACCTCAATGCTGTCTACAACTACCTGAAGGGACATTGTAGCCATGTGGGGTTGGTTTCTTCTCCCAGACAACCAGCAATAGAACAAGGGGACACAGTCTCAAGTTGTGCTGGGGGAAGTATAGGCTGGATGTTAGGAGGAAGCTCCTGGCAGAGAGAGTGATTGGCATTGGAATGGGCTGCCCAGGGAGGTGGTGGAGTCACCATGCCTGGAGGTGTTCAGAAAAAGCCTGGCTGAGGCACTTAGTGCCATGGTGTAGTTGACTGGCTAGGGCTGGTTGCTAGGTTGGACTGGATGATCTTGGAGGTCTCTTCCAACTTGGTTGATTCTATGATTCTAATAAGAATGTTAGGAACAGCATTTTATCCAGTCATTGTATTCTATAACTTGTAGAATTACCACAACTTATAGAATGGGATATAAAAAGAATGTGCATATACCAATAAATGGCTTTTGTGCCTTCTGGCTGCTGACTTCAGCTTCAGCTATTCTGTGTCATTGTTTTTTATCTATCACTAATTAATACATACAGCAACAGAGAGGAGAAAAAAAGTGCTGAAGAAATTTATAATCTGTTGTCCCCTTGGTATGAACCTATAAATAGTGATTCATGTTTAAAAGCATTGCTACAAGATTAATAATCATTGATTTGGGATAGAAAAAAAAAGTCAGGTAATCTAACATTCTGTCATGCTACTAAACATGTGCTGTTGGACCAATGAGATGTGGAATGTGTCCTGGTGGGACTAAACAAAGAAACAAACCCAAAAGTCATTTTGTTTCCATTTGTAGATCATTTAGAAGGGAAATAAATAAACATGGGAAAAAGAAAGGAAGAACAAGAATCTGTATATTCAACACATAGAACCATAGAGTCAGTCAGGGTTGGAAGGGACCACAAGGAGCAGCCAGTTCCAACACCCCTGCCATGCCCAGGGACACCCTACCCTAGATCAGGCTGGTCACAGCCTCATCCAGTCTGGCCTTAAACACCTCCAGCCATGGGGCTTCAACCACCTCTCTGGATAACCCATTCCAGACTCTCACCACTCCCCTGCTGAACAACTTCCTGCTCATGTCCAGGCTGAACCTACCCACCTCCAGCTTTGCTCCATTCCCCCCAGTCCTGTCACTCCCTGATAGCTGGAAAAGTCCCTCCTTAGCTTTTTTGTAGGCCCCTTCAGATCCTGGAAGGCCACAAGAAGGTCACCTGGGAGCCTCCTCTTCTGCAGACTCAACAGCCCCAACTCTTTCAGTCTGTGCTCAGAGCAAAGCTGCTGCAGCCCTTTGAGCATTCTTGTGGCCCTTTTCTGGACACACTCCAGCATCTCCACATCCTTCTTGTCCCAGAGATTCCAGAGCTGGATGCAGTACTCCAGGTGGGGTCTCAGCAGAGCAGAGCAGAGCAGAGCAGAGCAGAGCAGAGCAGAGCGGGAGAATCACCTCTCTCACCCTGCTGGCCACACTGCTGCTGCTGCAGCCCAGGCTCTGGTTGGCTTTCTGGGCTGCAAGTGCACACTGATGGCTCCTGTTGAGCTTCTCCTCCAGCATCACCCCCAAATCCCTCTCCTCAGTGCTGCTCTCAAGCTACTCACTGCCCAGCCTGGATTTGTGCTTGGCATTGCCTTGACCCAGATGCAGAACCTGGTGGAACACCTTCCAGACTGTTCTAGCAACTTGGAAAGAGTAAATATTAACCATCTCTTCAGCTACTGCATTGCTCTGCATTTTGACTTCATATTTCTTGTGCTGCTTCTCTCCTTTTCTCCTTACTGATCTCAGTGAAACAACATGAAAGACCAAAGGGTAACAGCTCTTCATGGCCATTTCCTCCCTGTTTTATCTCAAGATACTTAATGTTTCAGTCTTCACAACGGTTCCTGTTGCTCAGCAAAGATACATAAAAACACAAGGATCCATTAAAACATCCTACACTTGAATTTAACCTCTACTAGATAAAGGAGTAAACAAACCTATCCACTCACTCTCACATAGAACATGATCCTGCATCACTATCACTCCTCTGATGATAAATTAGACTGCAGTTGTCTTAGGGCAAGAGTTAACTGCAAGGTTTATGTCTGAAGTTACAGTTTAGAAGCAACACTTTAAGGATGCTAATATGAGCTCTCCTGTCTCTGAAATCCTCAGCCTGACAGTCTGATAAGAAATTAATCACTGATAACATTTCTTGCATTTCTGTTTCCAATCACAAATGGCAGCTTAACAAGAACAGCATCTCCTATGGGGCATTGTCCTGGGGTGTCCCACCCAGAGTGCATTTCCATATCAATGTGAAGGTTTTGTTTTAAGGGTGATTATAAAACTGGACAAAGTTTTGGGTTTATTTCCTTTGGTTTCTTTTTCCATCGTTCAAACAAGCCCACAGAAACAAACTCTCAACACCATAGTAGGGGACTTTGCATTTTTCCAGTTCAGTGCTGGGGCTGTCACAAGCCATGAGGCAGAATGGAGATGTGTGAGCTGTCTCCTGGTATGAAAGTATCTAGGCATCTAGAAGAAAATACCTTCCAGTAGCCCCTTTCATGTGTGGTGAGTCTCACTATGAAACATTGGCTTTGATGTAGAGCTCTGTTGTTATCACCCATGGACTCCCTGAGGCAAAGTCTACTATGACATAGAGCAAGAGGGAAGCTGCAATGCATGCAACAAAATACTGCATAACCCAGTCCCTAGAGGATGCAGCACCCTCATGGCTATGAGGAAACTTGCAAGTGGCATCATCTTATATCTGTTTTTCCTTTCAAGGTATGGAAGCTTGGAAACTAACTGTAGAGCCTGAAATCAGATCCACTTATCAAATGCAATGTTTTTAACCAAGAATTGTTCTCTTTTGTTGGTGATCTTATGTGACAATGTGTGCATGCATGCAGTGCACAGGGCTGGGTGCTAGGTTGGACTGGATGATCTTGGAGGTCTTTTCCAACCTGGTTGATTGTATTCTATAGTTCTATTCTATTCTATTCATGATGCATAGAATCTAGATTCTATTCTATTATTCTATTCCATTTTATGATTCATAGAATCATAGAATCAACCAGGTTGGAAGAGACCTCCAAGATCATCCAGACCAACCTAGCACCCAGCCCTAGACCATGGCACCAAGTGCCTCATCCAGTCTATTCTTGAACACCTGCAGGGATGGTGACTCCACCATCTCCCTGGGCAGCCCATTCCAATGCCAATCACTCTCCCTATGAAGAACTTTCTCCTAACATCCAGCCTGTTGCTGCTTGCCTAGGAGAAGAGACCAACCCCTACCTGGCTACAGCCTCCCTTCAGCTAGTTGTAGAGAGCAATGAGGTCATTCCTGAGCCTCCTCCAGGCTGCACACCCCCAGCTCCTTCAGCCTCTCCTCACAGGGCTGTGTTCCAGGCCCCTCACCAGCTTTGTCACCCTTCTCTGGACATGTCCCAGTACTTCAACATCTCTCCTGAATTGAGGGGCCAAGAACTGGAGGCTTCATCCTATGTATACACGTATATATAGAATAGAATCATAGAGGCAATCAGGTTGGAAGAGACCTCCAAGGTCATCCACTCCAACCTAGCACCTAGCCCTAGCCAACCAACCAGACCATGGCACTAAGTGCCTCTTCCAGTCTTTTCTTGAACACCCCCAGGGACAGTGACTCCACCACCTCCCTGGGCAGCCCATTCCAATAGCAAATCACTCTCTCTGCAAAGAACCTCCTCCTAACATCCAGCCTATATGCAATGTTTAGAATAAACCTTTTGGTTTTAGGATTAGAATCAGTAAATCAGAGGGTCATTGGATCATCTTAATTGTAAAATGTTAGATAAGATGTGGGACTTATGCAGAGTACCTGAAAAGTTCTATAAAATATAGTCATCATTATATATACCATTTCTCATGTATGAAGATCCAGTCAGACTCATTTTAGTGGGATCAGGTTTAAACATCTAGGGGAATTAGTGAGGAATTTGGTTTAGGTGACAATGGAGCTTTGACAGAGAGGAAAAGTAGAGATCAAGCATGGGGAAAAGAACTTTTTTGTTTCTTTTTAATTTAACCACAATGATAAGCTATGAAAGTCTGAGAATTCTGCTTCATTCATTCAGGCACCAATACATTCAAATAAATGGTTCTGCTTCTACCTCTTAAACTCATCTAAGGTTTTATTTCCCCATTAGGTTACCTGAAATGCATTCCAAACTGAAAAAGAAGGGGGAAAACAAAGTACATCCCCCAAATGCATTTGCAATTCAAAAACTTCCAACAAACCTGCAGTGCACCAACCCAGAACAAACAAACCCCCATAAGTATGGCATGGTCCCAGCAATGAAAAATGAGCTTTGTAACAGCCTGTAATTAGCATGGGAATGACAAGCACATTCTAAACCTTTCTGAACATATGGGTAATCATTGAAGAGCTATGACAGTAATGCATCAAAAAGCCTATCCATCTTACTGTGGTTCTATGTTCTGGCTGCCTCAGTGAATCTTAACATGCCAGTCAGTAATTTGGTGGAAATCTCATCATCCAAGAGCAATGATAGTGTTTCATGCCTAACAAGAAGGAAAATTAAAAGAATCATGGGATGGTTTGGGTGTTACCCACCCACCACACACACACTCTTATGAAATCACTCAGACTAGACTCAGCCCACCTGGAAATTAAGATTGCAGCTTTATATTTACAGCTGAGCACAATATACAAGCAGGTACTTACAATCTATACAGCTATAGACAGAAATATGCAAGTTAAAAAGTAGCACAGAAACACAGCAGCCCTCCCAGAAACCAGAGTTCTCAGGAGGAGCTCCCAACCACCCTTCCACCTCCTTTCCAGCCCTCTACCTTATCCCAGACTTTCCTTTATGTGCAAGGTGACTTTGGAGGATTGACCAGGGAAGTTAGAAAGCAGAAGGATTAGTTACACAGATAGCAGGTTAGGGAGAAAAGCGCAGGCAGCCAGAGACACACAGCAACTGTGTTATCTATGTTTGTGTTCTTGGTTTTATGCATCTCAGCAAGCCTATGAGTGAAGTAGACATCACCACTGTTTACTTTTCACAGCCTATCATCTAATTCTTCTCAGGAAAATATTCCAGCTAGCTTCGAACTAGCACAAATCATCACTTGGAAAGAGTGTTGAGATTCCAGACATGCACCTTAAAATGATCTGCAGTGTCGCCAACTCTATGACTTCAGATTTTTGCAATAAGGAGTATTTCACTATGCTTCTACAGTCAGAAAGTGGAGGAGGAGAAAGAGAGAGAGAAGACCTGTGTAAAACAGATCAAAGCCAGCTTTGGTCGAGTTGTCTAGATAGAAGAGGAGGCCCAGGGGTGACCTCATTGCTGTCTACAACTACCTGAAGGGAGGTTGTAGCCAGGTGGGGTTGGTCTCTTCTCTCAGGCAACAAGCAACAGAACAAGGGGACACAGTCTCAAGTTGTGCTGGGGGAGGTCTAGGCTGGATGTTAGGAAGAAGTAGTTGGCAGAGAGAGTGATTGGCATTGGAATGGGCTGCCCAGGGAGGTGGTGGAGGCACCATCCCTAGAGGTCTTCAAGAAAAGACTGGCTGAGGCACTTAGTGCCATGGTCTAGTTGACTGGATAGGGCTGGGTGCTAGGTTGGATTGGCTGATCTTGGAGGTCTCTTCCAACCTGGTTGATTCTATGGTTCTATGATTCAATATCTGTTTACTACTGCTTGCAGAAATGATCTTGTCCTGTCATCAACACTTGCTCTTTGCTTAACAGTTAAGTAGGGTGTTTTGCAATAGGATTAGAAGGCAAAGATGAAATTGGATAACAGAACAAGAATCTCAAAGTCCAATTAATCAGGTTTTCACCCTAAAATCTCTTCTCTGCAAACGGTAAAACTTGAAAACGATTTACACGTTGACTTTCACTTCAGAGCTATAGAAGTGGGGGTTGGGAATGAAAAGGAGACAGGCTGGGGGTAGCATTCACCTTCACATTGAACCACTTTGCCTAGACGTAGTTATAGAGCAGTAGGGAAGACAGGGGTGATCTGACATCAATCATCCTTATGGATCTTTAATTTTTATTCATTGTCCTATTGATCTCTTTCAGCATTATCTCATAGGTAGATTGCAATAAAAGTCATCTCTTATTATGGCTCCACTTTAACTCACAAAGCATGTGACACAGTAGTTTTTGAATGAAGGACAGGTTCCCTAAGGGAAAGAAAAAAAATCCTGGGTAAAAGCATAGATTTATTGATCTCTTCTTCAATAATAATGATTAAAATCTAACCAAGCACTGTTGCTTTAATAAATTATTCAGATCTCTTTCCCTTTTCCACATTCCAATTGGGTGTACTCCAAAGCTAGAAAAGTTCTCTCACAAAATGATGAAAAAACTTTCTCCTTCATCCAATGAGTCATGAAAATAGTAAAAGCATTCTAAATAACAGAATCCTGCAGGCACAAAATGCTTTGGTCCAAATTGTGGCTGACTAGCAACTGGGCAAAGAAAACAAAACCTGTCCTGGAAAGAAGGAGAAGAAAATTTGTCATCTCTTTCTACTTTCCAAGCAAATTTAAGGGCACTATTCTCACTACCTAGGGGTCTGGGTGGATGAAAAGCTCAACATGAGCTGGCCGTGTGCATGTGCAGCCCAGACAGCAACTGTGCCCTGGGCTGCAGCAAGAGCAGTGTGGCCAGCAGGGCAAGGGTGGGGATTCTCCTCCTTCACCCTGTTCTCATCAAACTCCATCTGGAGTACTGTGTGCAGCTCTGGAGCCCTGCACAGGGTTAACACTCCAAACCCATTCTGTCCACAAGCCCCCAACACAGGAAGGGCATGTAACTGTTAGAGCAAGTCCAGAGCAGGGCCACAAAGATGCTCAGAGGGCTACAGCAGCTCTGCTATAAGGACAGGCTACAAGAGCTGGGGCTCTTCAGCCTGGAGAAGAGAAGGCTTCCAGGAGACCTTGCAGTGGCCTTCCAGTATCTGAAGGGGACCTACAGGAAGGCTGGGGAGGGACTATTTACAAGGTCTTGTAATGACAGGATGAGTTGTAATGGCTTTAAACTGGCAGAGGGGAGATTTAAACTAGATGTTAGGAAGAAATTCTTTACAGTAAGGGTGGTGAGACACTGGCACAGGTTGCCCAGGGAGGTTGAGGATGCTCCCTCCCTGGAGGTGTTCAAGGCCAGGTTGGATGATGCCTTGAGCAACCTGCTCTAGTTGGAGGTATCCCTGTCTATGGCAAGGGGTTGGAACTGAATGATCCTTGAGGTCCCTTCCAACCTACTGCCCACAGGACTCTAATGTCTAGAAATA
The DNA here is from genome assembly GCF_015220805.1 of Pogoniulus pusillus. Classification (NCBI taxonomy): domain Eukaryota; kingdom Metazoa; phylum Chordata; class Aves; order Piciformes; family Lybiidae; genus Pogoniulus; species Pogoniulus pusillus. The sequence goes on from NC_087266.1 coordinate 4,179,815, forward strand.
TTTACTGGAGTTATTTCTATTCTCACAAAGAGTACTGAGAAAATAAACAGATTAAAACAGAGTTGTGCAGATACAAATGACGACAACAACAGAGAGGATCATGAGGAATAAAGCCTGTGGTGCCTCTAAAAGACTCTTTTAGCTTGCCAATCCAAATGAAACTTTCCAAACAAACCCTGTTCTTGTTCATTTTTCCTGTGTAAAGTTCACTCAAATGATCATTTAATCATTGTCAAACCCTGCTTGTTTGCAATTCTGTATCTTAGTTTCATGCCACATTAGTTGGTTTCTCTGTGATTTGTGTTTTACAAATAAAATCATGGCTTTTCCACTTAAACAGAGGTTGGAAGATTTAGGGATGTTTGTTTTCACGCTGAAGAGATGAAATGTTGGTTTGTTTGCTTTTCATATGTGTGTAGTATTATATCGAGCTGTGGTTATCCAAACAGAACTTCAGCATCGATGTTTGGCTGTGCCCAATACTGAAGAGCAATGGAGACTGGTTAGCAGTGAGGCATCCCTCTGGGGCAAGCCTTGAATATATTCTGCTTAAATACATAATGCAAATCGTTTATCTGCACTTTCTTCCAGCTGAGATTAGTATAGTTAGGATGAAGTGAAATCTGAAGGTCAACTTCTGTTAGAATCATAGAATCAACCAGGTTGGAAGAGACCTCCAAGATCATCCAGTCCAACCTAGCACCCAGCCCTAGCCAGTCAACCAGATCATGGCACTAAGTGCCTCATCCTGTCACTCCCTGAGAGCCCCAAAAACCCCTCCTCAGCATTTTTGTAGGCCCCCTTCAGATACTGGAAGAGATCCTGGAAGGCTACAAGAAGGTCACCTCACAGCCTCCTCTTCTCCAGACTGAACAGCCCCAACTCTTTCAGTCCTTACATATATCCTTCCATATTTTATCACCACAGACCAAGCTGAACTGCTAACATTGTATATGCAGACTGCAGCACGAGGAAAGCCTCAGTTGCACAGGTTGCTTGCAGAGGCAGTGCATGTCTTTACTTTGAAGAGCACAGTTGTTTTCTGATTGGACAAAAAGGAGAGGCTGAGGGAGCTGGGATTGGTTAGCCTGGAGAAGAGGAAGCTCAGGGGAGACCTTATTGCTGTCTACAACTACCTGGGGGGTGGTTGTGGCCAGGAGGAGGTTGCTCTCTTCTCTCAGGTGGCCAGCACCAGAACGAGAGGACACAGCCTCAGGCTGTGCCAGGGGAGATTTAGGCTGGAGGTGAGGAGAAAGTTCTTCCCTGAGAGAGTCATTGGACACTGGAATGGGCTGCCCGGGGAGGTGGTGGAGTCGCCGTCCCTGGAGCTGTTCAAGGCAAGGTTGGATGTGGCACTTGGTGCCATGGTCTGGCCTTGAGCTCTGTGGTAAAGGGTTGGACTTGATGATCTGTGAGGTCTCTTCCAATCCTAATAATACTGTGATACTGTGATACTGTGTGGTATATTGTGCATAGACACACTCATTTTATTGCTGCTGATCAATTGCAACACTTATGAGAAGCAAAACAAATCAAAAGCAATTTGAGAACTCATCTGTTTCTACTCCACTTGAACTATATCAGCCTGTTGAGAATTGCAGTGATTGTATGGATAATTAGCATTGTGATTGTTGTATTTGTTTATGAGACTAATGTGTTATGTGTTTCTCCCCCTCTTTTTCTCTCCCTGTTGATGTTTTCACATGGATTATTGATGTATTCTTATGATTCACAAAAATACTTTAGTGAATCTGTGAGAGTAAATGAACTGTAAACCATACACCCACTCCATCCCTTTGTCTGGGTTATTAGCTGTGAGTGTATTCTTTAATACAGATTATTTCCCCATGAAGGAGAATGTCTGTCTTTGCAATAGCATCTGTAGACACTGAAAAGCTTTTATTGTGGTGCAGAAAGCCAATCCAACCCCAGGGCAGCTTCTAGTGCAAAGTAGAAAGCCAAGACATATAAATTAGTTGTGTGTGTCGCATCAGATCCTCTCCAGCAACATTTTCTTTCAGAGCTCCTGGCAGCTGAGAAGAATTTGGATGGCTTATCCTCTCGACTCACTGAAAAAAGAACTAGTTCATCAGGTGAAAAATCTTTACTTCTCCCAAACATCTTCCACAGCTGAAGAGCTGTTATGTGATTTTTACTTCCCCCAAATGTCTTCCATAGTTGAAGAGCTGTTATGTGATTTTTCTTAATAACTTGGCAAACAAACTTTAATTATAAGATGATATTGTGCAGGTGTACAGCTCTCAGGAAAGTGTTAGAGTATGGGAAAAGACATTTCTAGTGGAATTTGTTTCAAAGAGAGCCAAATGCCTCTGATTTTGCACTGTGGAGACCATGTGTTCTTCACTGCTTCTGTTCTGGAATATGGTTGAAGTAAAGAGATCATAGAATCATAGAATCAGCCAAATTGGAAGAGACCTCCAAGATCATCCAGTCTAACTTAGCACCCAGCCCTAGCCAGTCAACCAGACCAAGGCACTAAGTGCCTCAGCCAGGCTTTGCTTCAACACCTGCAGGGACAGCAACTCCACCACCTCCCATGGCAGTCCATTCCAATGCCAATCTCTCTCTCTGGCAAGAATTTCCTCCTAACATCCAGCCTAGACCTCCCCTGGCACAACTTGAGACTCTGTCCCCTTCTTCTGCTGCTGGTTGCATGTTCTTATGTAATAGTCAAAGCAAGCAATTTAATAACCTAAGAGAGTCAGAGCTCTGCTACATTCAGCCGTGCCAAGCCCCGTGCATAACTCATTCAGCTCATTTTCACTTCCACAGAGAAGGTCTGATGCTTCCAGTCACTACTCCAAATGTTCTTCATTTTTTCACGTGCTCACAGAAATAGTTCTATTCACAAGAGTTCAGCTAAACAAATGAAACTCTCACAGAATTGAAGCTTAAAACACTTTTTGTTGAGTATGTGCTGCAGGGTCTAACACCTCATGTATGATAACAGTTTTGTAATGGTCCTGATTTAGGGTAGGATGTCCCTGCCCATGACAGAGGGGTTGGAACTAGATGATCTTTGTGGTCTCTTCCAACCTTGACTGATTCTATGATTCTATGGTGTGAGAGTTGTTCTCTGTTCTGAAAATCATTCTAGTATCTGGAGTTCCACACCATGTGTAGATTTAATCGTGGTTCTTCATGCCCAAAGCCATAACTGTGTCCCTCATTACAAGCTCATCTCCTTTGTGTTTCCTTTCTGTGCCATTGCTCTCTCTTTTTTTCCCCCTGATTTTGCCACTCTTCTTGTGGCCTCTAAATGCAATCTGTCTGAAAGCCACAAGAACTTGATTCAGAAGTATATAAAAAGAGATAATCACTGCCTTGGCACAGAAGCCTATTGCCCTATCCATCTACCAGTTTGGAATGATAGCATTGCTTTTTATGTAGCCATGCAATTTCATTGCCATATTCCTCAACAGCTAGCTGTACAGCATCATAAAAGTTCAGTCCAATGAATTTCAGTGAAATGTGTTTTAATGCAGCAAATAATCATAGGAACTCAAAGTTCATTCTAGGTAGTATTTATTTGCCTTTTATAGCAAAGCTGGGGGAGGGGGGGGGGATTAAAAATGCTTGCAGAAGCCAGGAATATATAGAGGAGATTTTCATATCTCATCAATGACATGAAGATGACACAGTCTCAAGTTGTGATGGGGGAGGTAGAGGCTGGATGTTAGGAAGAAGTTCTTGGCAGAGAGAGTGATTGGCATTGGAATGGGCTGCCCAGGGAGGTGGTGGAGTCACTGTCCCTGGAGGTGTTGAAGCCAAGCCTGGCTGAGGCACTTAGTGCCATGGTCTAGTTGACTGGCTAGGGCTGGGTGTCAGGTTGGAGTGGATGATCCTGGAGGTCTCTTCCAACCTGGTTGATTCTATGATTCTATGATTTTGCTTTGATGTGCCTCTTTAATGGAAGCTACTTTAGAAACAAGAAGAAAAGCAACATTCCCACTTCCATTTGCTGCAGATTAAAGCTTCATGAATATGAATAACATTCATTTTGCCAAACACAGACATGAGCAGCAGATTAAAAGATACAGGACTGTTATGTAGACATTTCATTGAATAATAGAATCGTAAAACCAGGCTGGGTTGGAAGGGACCATCTAGTTGATTCTATGATTCTATGACTTGATGATCTCTACAGGTCACTTTCAACCCCTGGCATTCCATGGTTTGATGATATTGGAAAGCCCTCTCAGAGTTCACACTTTGCTAATCACACAAAGCTTTGATCCTGCAATCTTTTGCTCATGTGGGTGCACAGAGCACTTCTATCAAGACCAAACATCCAACTAAGATCTCCAAGGCAGAATGGAGAAGCCTCTTCAATTTGACTCGTGAGATGTCCAGACTCACAGGAGGAGGGCTAAACCAATTTCAAAACCTCTGCTTGCTTGTGAAATCCATTGGAAAACTGAGTGAAGATGACTGAAGTTAAAACTCAGGAGATGGCAGGCTTTCCTGGGTGCTCTGCTGCCTCTAGATTTGATATTAGGAGGAAATTCTTCACAAAGAAGGTGATTTGCCATTGGAATGGGCTGCCCAGGGAGGTGTTCAAGAAAAGCCTGGATGAGGCACTTAATGCCATGGTCTAGTTGATTGGCTAGGGCTGGGTGCTAGGTTGGACTGGATGAGCTTGGAGATCTCTTCCAACTTGGTTGATTCTATGATTCTATTATTTTCCTTGGACATAAGAATATAAACCAATCTTTGCCTACAGATCATATTCTAAACTAGTAGTCAGCAGGTCACCTAAGATATGTGTGTAATATATGTCTGTTAGCTTGATTATTCTGGAACACTTCCTGCCTTAATCAGGCTCTACAGGTTTTTGTTTGGTTTTGTTTGGGGTTTTTTGGTGGTCACTTTTTTTTTTTTTTTTTTTGAAGAAGAAGTAAATATTCTGTGAGAGACATAAAAATAGAAGAAACTAGGAAATATTTCCTATTTGAAGCTTTATATTATTTTCTGGACCTGAGATGATTTCTATATTTCTTCTTCCCTAAATGATTTAACTGAAAGACTACAGAATCAGAAACACTGCCACACTTTCTCTCTTCCTGTGTGTGAACAGTTACTGCTTATCCCAGGCAGTTTTTTTCAAGTGGAACAGATGTACAAATGAAATATTACAGTACTGATTAAAGCATTTACCTTTTTGACAGCAGATACAAACACAAATGCCTCAGGTGGAACTTAGAGCTGGTTCTCCAGAACTGGCTCTGCTTGACCTTTACCAGGGTCCAGTCCAAATGGTGCATCAGGATGCCAGGGAGTTTGCATCCTCCAGGCACAACAGCTGAAGAAACATCTACTGTATTAATGCCCAAAGAGTATCAAGTAGACTTCTCTGGTGTGATCATTGCACATCTCAGGATATATGCCAACAAACTTGTAACTAGCCAAGAAGACTGCCTGACAAGGATATATCCCCCTGGAATCATTACTTGCTTTCAGGTTTAGAGTATGGGAAAGAAATAGAACCAAAATTTTTACCTTGTCATTCTTGAACAGTTGCAGACAAGATGCTGCCTTTTTTTCACCTTCATTATATAGCTAATAGCAGAGGCTGAGCACCAGGGTGGACAGATACACCTTAGCTGATGAGACAGTTATCACAGGTAAAGTTCTGAGGTCTATGACCATGAAGCAGAGATGTTTGGCTAACATTTTTTGCCTTAACTATATATAAAACTATGCATAAAACTAAACTGTGTACAAACCTATATATGAAACTGTATGAATCCATGACTCTATGAGGAGTTCCAACACTTGCCATGTAGCTGCTCATGACATTAAGGCTGAAAGCCCCAAACTGTGCTTCAAACCCATTCTCTATCTTCTCTGAAGTAGCCTGAATAAAGATTACAAAGAGCCAGACACCTGTTCACCTTGAAATGTAGATCACAACTATCACATTTGATGGGAAGATTCCTACTGATTTCAGTAGTTCACTTAAGACTTCCAGGTTCTTTGAGCAGTTTTGCCTCTAATGCATTCATAACACTAACTTCAAAAGAGTCTTAATCATGATTATCATTTTCTTCTGGAGGAAAAAGACAAAAGCCTGCATGAATTACAAGATAAATCTTGGAGATGCATTATCATTTGGATGTTGTCACTGTTCTGAATCAGACAGCAGAAGACATTTACGTTTTCTTGCTGCTTGAAAAGTAATAAATTGAGTTTACTTAACAACAACAACAGCAAAAATGAAACAATAAAACAATGAATTACTTACATTAATTGTTGCAGCTTTGCTGCTGAGCTTATTATATGAGAGATTCGTTTACAATTTGAATTAGAGGAGGGATAGTTGTAAGTATGCCTTCTAACTCTAATGACAAATAATAATCTGCTTCCTCTTAGCTCAATTAACATGAATAGGCATTTAAAGGATTACTAAAATGTCTTTTTGAAATCATTACCCTGATTAGCATACCATTAGTTCACACACAACTTGGAAAATGAAATAAGCATACATGCTTGGTCAAAAGAGAAGCTCACATTGCTGCAATGCCAAGCACGAATCCAGGCTGGGCAGTGAGTGGCTGGAGAGCAGCCCTGAGGAGAGGGACTTGGAGGTGCTGCTGGGTGAGTATCTCAGCATGAGCCAGCAGTGTGCACTTGCAGCCCAGAAAGCCAACCAGATCCTGGGATGCAGCAGCAGAAGTGCGGCCAGAAGGTGGCGGGAGGTGATTCTCCTCCTCTCCTGTGCTCTGGTGAGACCCCACCTGGAGTACTGCATCCAGCTCTGGAGCCACTGGGACAAGAATCTGATTCTATGATTCCATGATCAGGTGACAGGAGGAAATGGCCTGAAGTTGTGTCAGAGGAGGTTTAGGTTGGATCTTAAGGAAAATGTCTTTGCTGCAAGAGTGGTCAGGCTTTGGAACGGGCTGCCCAGGCACTGGAATGGGCTGCCTGGGGAGGTGGTGGAGTCGTCATCCCTGGGGCAGTTCAAGGCAAGGTTGGATGTGGCACTTGGTGCCATGGTCTAGCCTTGGGCACTGTGGTAAAGGGTTGGACTTGATGATCTGTGAGGTCTCTTCCAACCTTGGTGATACTGTGATACTGTGATACTGTGAGTCGCCGTCCCTGGAGGTGTTCAAAAACTGTGAGGCCATGGCTCTTGAGGACATAGTTTAATGGCCTGGGTGGTGTTAGGTTGACAGTTGGACTTGATGATCATAGAGGTCTTTTCCAGCTGAAACAATTCTATGATTCTATGATTCTAAGAAGGATGTGAATGTGCTGGAGTGTGTGCAGAGAATGGCCATGAGGATGCTCAGAGGGCTGGAGCAGCTCTGTTATGAAGACAGACTGAAAGAGTTGGGGATGTTCAGTCTGCAGGCTGTGAGGTGACCTTCTTGCAGCCTTCCAGTATCTGAAGGGGGCCTACAAAAATACTGGGGAGGGATGGATTTTTTAGGCTATCAGGGAGTGACAGGACTAGGGGGAGTGAAGCAAAGCTGGAGGTGTGGAGGTTTCAGACTAGACATGAGGAGGAAGTTATTGAGCATGACAGTGGTGAGAGTCTGGAATGGGTTGCCCAGGGAGGTGGTTGAGGCCCCATGGCTGGAGGTGTTTAAGGCCAGGCTGGCTGAGGCTGTGTGCAGCCTGCTCTAGGGTAGGGTGTCCCTGGGCATGGCAGGGGGTTGGAACTAGATGATCCTTGTGGTCCTTTCCAAGCTTGACTGATTCTATGATCGTATGATTCTCTGATAGTAAAGAAAGAAACAATCATCAGCTGAAGCAGTCAGGTTTATTTGCTAAATGCATAGATTACAAAACATACATGACCTTAGCTGCAACAGTCTTGCAGCCTTTGTCATGCAAAAATGTTCACTCAGAAAGCCCTTATGAACATAGAAATGGGGTTTTTTTGGTCTTTTTAAGCCTGAAGATTTGTTTCAGTGAAAAATCTTGCAGATCACGATGGTCTTTTTCCTACGTGAGATGGACAATTGGGTTAGTTTGAGGTAAACTGGAATATTTTAGTGAGAAGAGTTAGATTACAGGCTGTTAAAAGAAAACAATGGTGATGTCTACTTCACTCATAGGCTTGCTGAGATGTATTAAAACAAGAACATAAACACTGTGGGTTTCTGTTGCAGCTGGCATTTGTATTTTTCTCCCTGTCCTGCTTCTGTGTAACTAATCCTTCTGCTTTCTAACCCCCCCTTGCCAACCCTCTGACCTTACCTTGCACATAAGGCAAAGTCTGGGATAAGGTAGAGGGCTGGAAAGGAAGTGGAAGGGTGGTTGGGAACCTCTCCCAAGGCCTCTGGTTTCTGGGAGGGTTGTGGTGTTTCTTTATTACCTTTACCTTGCACATTTCCATCTATAGCTGTATGTATCGTAAATATCTGCTTGTATATTACGTTAAGCTGTAAATAGAAAGCTTCATTCCTTAATTTCCAGCTGGGCTGAGTCTAGTCTGGGTGATTTCATAAGAGTGAGTGGGCAGGCAACACCCAAACTGTCACAACAATACTTAGTGGAATGTGGCACTGATGTCCACCTGAAAGCTACCTTTGCTGGTATAATGGAAGTCACAGTATCACAGTATCATCAGGGTTGGAAGAGACCTCACAGATCATCAAGTCCAACCCTTTACCACAGAGCTCAAGGCCAGACCATGGCACCAAGTGCCACGTCCAGTCCTGCCTTGAACAGCTCCAGGGAGGGCGACTCCACCACCTCCCCGGGCAGCCCATTCCAGTGTCCAATGACTCTCTCAGTGAAGAACTTTCTCCTCACCTCCAGCCTAAATCTCCCCTGGCGCAGCCTGAGGCTGTGTCCTCTCGTTCTGGTGCTGGCCACCTGAGAGAAGAGAGCAACCTCCTCCTGGCCACAACCACCCCTCAGGCAGTTTATTACCTTTACCTTGCATATTTCCATCTATAGCTGTATGTATGGTAAATATCTGCTTGTATATTGTGCTCAGCTGTAAATATAAAGCTTCATTCCTTAATTTCCAGCTGGGCTGAGTCTAGTCTGGGTGATTTCATAAGAGTGAGTGGGCAGGCAACACCCAACCTGTCACAACAATACTTAGTGGAATGTGGCACTGATGTCCACCTGAAAGCTACCTTTGCTGGTGTAATGGAAGTCACAGTATCACAGTATTACAGTATCATCAGGGCTGGAAGAGACCACACAGATCATCAAGTCCAACCCTTTACCACAGAGCTCAAGGCCAGACCATGGCACCAAGTGCCACGTCCAATCCTGCCTTGAACAGCTCCAGGGACAGCGACTCCACCACCTCCCCGGGCAGCCCATTCCAGTGTCCGATGACTCTCTCAGTGAAGAACTTTCTCCTCACCTCCAGCCTAAATCTCCCCTGGTGCAGCCTGAGGCTGTGTCCTCTTGTTCTGGTGCTGGCCACCTGAGAGAAGAGAGCAACCTCCTCCTGGCCACAACCACCCCTCAGGCAGTTTATTACCTTTACCTTGCATATTTCCATCTATAGCTGTATGTATGGTAAATATCTGCGTGTATATTGTGCTCAGCTGTAAATATAAAGCTTCATTCCTTAATTTCCATCTGGGCTGAGTCTAGTCTGGGTGATTTCATAAGAGTGAGTGGGCAGGCAACACCCAACCTGTCACAACAATACTTAGTGGAATGTGGCACTGATGTCCACCTGAAAGCTACCTTTGCTGGTATAATGGAAGTCAAAGATTGTTCTGCGTAATAACAATGTTCTGTAGTAAAATATGTGCTGGAAAGAAGTCGAAGCAAATGGCTGTGCAGATAAAATTAGTACCCCCATAATGTAGCACCTTGATAAAATTGAAAACCTCTCCTGTGATTTGTTTCCTCTTTTCCCCAGAGCTAAATACCTGCTTTTCAGTAACGTATGGTTTGGTGTGCATTTAAATAGAGAGCCTCTGTGAACCGCTGGAGATTAGTTCAGGGTCTGTTGAACAGAACACAATTGTAAAGCAATGTTTTGAATAGGAACTTGGATTCATTTGTTTCTGAAATACATCTTTTGCTCTGGGTGAAGTTTGAAGCCTATTTTTCTCCTTCTGACTATACTAACTATCCTTTTCTACCGCTGTCAACAAATCAACTTAATAATAGGCTCAGGGCTCAGTTGTTTGCCAAGCCAATTACGTGGGTCAACAAAATGTCTGAAATGGTGTTCAGCTTGGAACATGTGAATTAAAAAAAAGTACTTAAGCATTGTTTTATGAGAGAAATAAATTTGGTAGGCATAAAAATTTGCATGGAAGCAGGGAAGATTGAATTTTGTCTCTCAGAGGAAATAAACAACGTGTGCCTAATATATAATCAGGGTCAATTTCATGTTTTCCACTGGTGAAACTAAAGAAAGCAACAAGAGGGGAAGCAATCAGATATGTCCTTTGCAATGCTCTTATTGAATTAGGAAAATATTGATGTGCTAATATGCTAAATCTCTCTTCTCAAGACCTTTGCTTTCAGTTAGTGTGATTTATTTCACAGACTTCAGGTGGATAGGGGCAGATTCTCAGGGTCATCTAGTGCAAATTCATGGTCATAGAATCATAGAATCAACCGGGTTGGAAGAGACTTTGAAGATCATCCAGTCCAACGTAAGTTTGTTTAGGGTTCCTCAGTACCTTGCCCACTTCAATTCAGGATACCTTCAAGAAAGCATGTGCCATTGCCTCAGTTGTATGAGCTGATCTATTTTGCAGTCCTAAGGGTGGGATTTGCTTCGTTTCACATACATGTGAGCTGGGTAATAGGAATCTATAATCAGCACAGAAGATTAATAACTCTAGTATTGCATTATTTTCATTTTAGGGAAACAAATCTGCTATCATTAGAGTAATCATTGTGGTGCTTTTAGAGTTAACTCTTTAGCTCTATTTGAAAATAACTAAAGAATTGTATTGGATACAGAAGAACAACAATAGATAAGTCTATAACATTCCATCCACGTTCTGGACTACTGTAAAATCTGCTGTAGAAACAATTTTCTTCCCTTCACGTCTCTGCCTCCTGCTTTGCTCTCACTCCTTCCCTGCTCCACTCTGACTTCTGCACTCACTTTGGTTGAGTATCATAGAATCATAGAATCAACCAGGTTGGAAAAGACCTCTAAGATCATCCACTCCAACCTAGCACCCAGCCCTATCCGGTCAACTAGACCATGGCACTAAGTGCCTCATGCAGGCTTTTCTTGAACACCTCCAGGGGTTGTGACTCCACCACCTCCCTGGGCAACCCATTCCAATGCCAATCACTCTCTCTGCCAACAACTTCCTCCTAACATCCAGCCTATATTTCCCTTGGCACAACTTGAGTCTCTCTTTCCTTTCTCTTCTCTTCTCTTCTCTTCTCTTCTCTTCTCTTCTCTTCTCTTCTCTTCTCTTCTCTTCTCTTCTCTTCTCTTCTCTTCTCTTCTCTTCTCTTCTCTTCTCTTCTCTTCTCTTCTCTGCTTTGCTTTTCCTTTGCTTTCCTTTCTTTTCTTTTCTTAACTGTCAAACTAATATTTGGTAAAGTGATTATAAGAATAATGGTAAATACCCTTCTCCTGAGGGCTGATACCTATTTCTTTATGGTTAATGGTAAAACTCTCATTGACCTCCATCAGCCAAATCAAATGTTTAGCCATAAATTAACCTTTTAATTACTGCTCATTATTTAGTCATTTCAGCCTGTTAATCATGAACTGTTTCCAGCCCCTTCCATGAACAGCTGCCAACTTGATTAAGGTTTTGGCTCTCTTTTATTTTTTTTCCTGTTGCTTAGTTCCTTCATTAGCTCAAGTTGTGCTGGGGGAAGTATAGGCTGGATGTTAGGAGTAAGTTGTTGCCAGAGAGAGTGATTGGCATTGGAATGGGCTGCCCAGGGAGGTGGTGGAGTCACCATCCCTGCAGGTATTCAAGACAAGCCTGGCTGAGGCACTTAGTGCCATGGTCTAGTTGACTGGCTAGGGCTGGGTGCTAGGTTGGACTGGCTGATCTTGGAGGTCTCTTCCAACCTGGTTGATTCCATTATTCTATGATTCTATTCCATGCATAGACTAGTTCCCCTTCTTCTGTTGCTGTATATGCTTAAGTATTTTAAATTGAAGTTTAAATTCTAGTGTATGGGGGAGGGAGGGCAGAGAATGGCATTTAATAACACAAGGGTATCCTTTCATTCTATGATTCTATTAACAGGAACAGTCTATACACAATACTTCAGATGAAGAGCACTACCCAGAGAAAGCATAAAACAACCTGATCAAGGAGATGACACCTCTGTATACACAGCTCTCAATCACATTTTCTGTGCTTCATGTTACAAGTTTCTGCTCAATGTAATTTCTTGATGATGCTTTTTGGTCTCTCTTGGCAGTACTGTCTGATATATTGTCTCTTAGGGTGTTGTTTCCTTGACAGACCTATTAGTATCTGGGTTTTTTTCCGAACTAAAGACACCAATTTAAGAGACAGCTAAGGAGTTTCACACGTGAGCACCGATCTCACCTCTCAGCATGAACTTCAAGCAACACACTGTTCACATGTGCTGATTAAAGTTTAATAAAAGTTGTCATTATTCAGAACTTTCAAGTCGTATTAACCCAGCCCTAAATTGCATTTAAGATTTACAAGGAAGTACAAGTGATGTCCATCAGGGTCAGTGCTGGCACCAGTGCTGTTTGACATCTTTGTCAGTGATATGGACAGGGGAATCAAGAGCACCCTTGGCAAATATGCAGATGACACCAAGCTGCATGGCACAGTCGACTTGCTAGAGGCCAGGGATCCATCCAGAGGGACCAGGACAGGATGGAGAGGTGGGCTCAGGCCAATCTCATGACATTCAATAAGGCTAAGTGTAAGGTCCTGCACCTGGGTCAGTGCAATTCCAAGCACAAATCCATGCTGGGTGGTGAATGGCTGAGAGCAGCCCTGAGGAAAAGGACCTGGGGGTCTGGGTTGATGAAAAGCTCAAAATGAGCCTGCAGTGTGCTGGGCTGCAGCAAGAGAAGTGATCTTGGAGGTCTCTTCCAACCTGGTTGATTCTATGATTCTAAGTGTGGCCAGCAGGGCAAGGGAGGGGATTCTTCTCCTTTACTCTGCTCTCATCAGACCCCATCTGGAGTACTGTGTACAGTTCTGGAGCACCCAACACAAGAAGGACATCAAACTGTTAGAGCAAGCCCAGAGGAGGGCTACGAAGATGCTCAGAGGGCTGCAACAGCTCTGCTATGAGGACAGGCTGCAAGAGTTGGGGCTTTTCAGCCTGGAGAAGAGAAGGCTGTGAGGAAACCTTGGAGTGGCCTTCCAGTATCTGAAAGGGACCTACAGGAAGGCTGGGGAGAGACTATTTACAAGGTCTTGTAATGACAGGATGAGTTGTAATGGCTGTAAACTGGCAGAGTGGAGATTTAAACTAGATGTTAGGAAGAAGTTCTTTACAGTAAGGGTGGTGAGACAGTGGCACAGGTTGCCCAGGTCCCTCCCTGGAGGTGTTCAAGGCCAGGTTAGATGAAGCCTTGAGCAACCTGTTCTAGTGGAAGGTGTCTCTGCCTATGGCAAGGGGTTGGAACTGGATGATCCTTGAGGTCCTTTCCAACCTAAACCATTCTATGATTCTAACTTGTTGGAATATTCCCCTTTTCATTTTGCATTGGTGACCTACTGTCCTTCCCAACCCATGCTTCAGAATGCCTTTGAACATGTCCTTGTAACAGTAAGCATGAGACTGTTCTCACATTAAGAACTTGTATCCCAAACACAGAGACTCCTGCCCCCTGGAATGGCAGTACCCAAAGCAGAAACAGCAAACCTACAGATCAGGTTAGCACAGCAAGTTAAGAATATGTTACCTAATGAAAACCACAGGTGAAATTTAGCTCAGCAAAAAGGTAATTACCTGAACTGAAACTTTGCCATGACTCTTATCTCCTGCTCTTAGAGAAACTAAGGTGGGATCATTAGCGACCACATGTAGTCAGAACCTCATTTCTGTCTCATCTGAAAGACATCACCTCCAGCAGTACAACAGCCAATACACATGCTGGGACACAAATTGAGACACAGTCTGTCAAAGGAAATGTTGATGTTACCTCTCACAGCACCATGCTGTTTGTTGGGTGCCTCCTCCAGCATGACCCTGATTATCTGGCTGTAGGTAAATAATTTATGTTCTGTGCTGGGTTTCTAGGCCTGTGCCTGCAGCAGCTTCTAACTGTTTTCTTAAAATAGCACCTCTTCCTCAACCCCATCCCCTCTGCTCTGCAAGTTCTCTGTCCTGCACTGAAAGAAAGTGAACTTTAAGAAGCTCAACAGGAGCCAGCAGTGTGCACTTGCAGCCCAGAAGGCTAACCAGATCCTGGGCTGCATGAGGAGAAGTGTTGCCAGCAGATGGAGGGAGGTGACTCTTTCCCTCTACTCTGCTCTGCTGAGACCCCACCTGGAGTACTGCATCCAGTTCTGGAGCCTCTGTTACAAGAGGGATTTAGAGATGCTGGAGCATGTCCAGAGCAGGACCATGAGGATGCTCAGAGGACTGCAGTAGCTCTGCTGTGAGCACAGACTGAAGGAGTTTGGGCTGTGCAGGCTGGAGAAGAGGAGGCTTTGAGATAACCTTCTTGTGGCCTTGCAGCATCTGAAGGGGGAGGGGAGGGGACTTTTTAGGCTATAAGGAAGTGACAGGACTAGGGGGAATGGAGCAAAGGTGGAGGTGGGGAGATTCAGCCTGGGCATGAGGAGGAAGTTGTTGAGCAGGAGAGTGGTGAGAGGCTGGACTGGGTTGCCCAGGGAGGTGGTTGAGGCCCCATGGCTGGAGGTGTTTAAGGCCAGGCTGGCTGAGGCTGTGTGCAGCCTGCTCTAGGGTAGGGTGTCCCTGGGCATGGCAGGGGGGTTGGAAGTGGCTGATCCTTGTGGTCCCTTCCAACCCTGACTGATTCTATGATTCTACGAAATGAGCTGCCATGTAAAGACATCTTCTAACTTATGCCATGATCATAATAAAGTACAGCCAAAATTCCATGGTCTTCCTAGAGCATTATCTCTCATTTCAAAGATGTCTTTATTCAACAGATAATCCATATTCCTATTTTCCCAGTAGATTCCACATCCACATGGAAATCCAGTATATAAATGCAAAAATTAAGGCTAGGTTTTTGTTTCATTCATCATAGCTGTGTGAGTTCTTGATTCCAGGCCCTTAGTCAGGAATTCACCAGTTAGTTGCTTGAAGAGTCATATGCTCCATGGTGTGTTTAATTAGAGCTATTCAAGCTTCCAGTTATTTGCACCAATAGAGAAAGTGGAAGCTTCAGTAAAATAAATCCATGTAATCTCCAAGGCAGGTTGAAAGGATTGAATGAAGCACATCTTTTCCCTTACACACTCCTGTGCTCCTGTGAATTTGATGCAGTTGTCAAACAATGTCACTTTGACACATGGTAGCACCAGATAATCAGATTACAACGAGAAACAATAAAAAGGGAATTGAGCTGGGTCATTCCTGACCCACTCTGTCATTCACCCTAGGGATCTCTCAAAGCTATCTGATGACAGTGCAGCCAGAGGGTGATGCCCTTGAATAACTCAGCAGCTGCAACAAACATAAATCTGCTCTGCTTTCCTTCCATTGCAGTGGTTTCCATGCAAATCCCTGGGTTTCTGTATGTTTGCCCTTCTCTGCCACTTTTCTTTCCTTAACCTTAAAGAGGAGGGGAAAATACAGATGTGGAAGAGGAAAAAAACCTCTTCTTATCACTGGGAAAATGCAAGAGACTTTAATTTGCCTTAATACCTGAGTATCAGTTCTTAGGCTATTGGACAAAGTCCTGGAAAACTCTGACCTTGATCAGAGATGTGTTTTTCTCTCAGCAATATGAAGAATTGCTACCTCATGGCATGTGTGACCAAGGTGGGGTATTTTGCTTGGTTTTATTTGAGAGCCAGACTTGGGTTCTTTTTAGTATATCAGTCTAAATCTTATTCCCAAACCTGGAATTTTTTCAAGTAGTT